>NC_090813.1:96699430-97041096 GCF_000390325.3 Nicotiana tomentosiformis | reverse complement strand
TAGGCAAGTTGGCGGTGAAAAATAAAACAAAATGGAGACAAATGTGGGATTGACTTTACCAGATTTGAGCAATAGGACATAGCCTGCTCGGGATGATTTGATGATGGGGAGACATGAGAATTCGTCCAAGTTCTTTAGTAAATTAGTTTCTTTGAAATTTCCCATGTCGTTAGTCCTGAAATCCGACAGCCAATATTGGGAATGTTTTGATAAAAAAATCAAAAAATGAGTGCAGAATCAGAACGAATAAAAGGATTGAATGCCGTAGTAGTACTGATGTGTAAATTTGTGGCTATGATGTTGCTTAGTAACTAGAAAGTTACTCCTCTTTTAACCATTAGGGAGACATGATAGCTTATTTTGTCGTCTTTTCTTCTTCTTTTTGTGTTATCGGACCCTATTATCCTTTATTCAATAAAAAGTAGTCAGTCATATTGTGTCCATTTTTGTGCATAGTTCTTTTCACGCTAGTTTTAGTGACATGACATGCATGCAGAATTTTTGGCCAAATCTTAGAAAACTGATTTAGTCTTGAATTGGATAAGTGAGAAAGAGACACTTTTGAAGATGAATGAAACATTTGAAAAATAAGCATGAGCCAAGTTTACATGGAACCAAATCAGTCATACTCATGGAAGTTAAGAATCTCTACCTTTTGAATCATTGAGAAGATCGGGCTTAAGGATGATCGGACGGGTTGAAGTTTGTTTAACACTAATAGATAGAAAGTGTTTTTAAAAAAAAAGGTGTATTCCAGACAACTTGAAATAGATCAGTTTAGTGGCAAAATGCATCTTCTACCTCAAGACAAAATCCAAGAAAAGTCACCCAAATAGACAAGGCTCATTCACTGCGGGGAAAGTATTGCTCATACAGCTTTACACTGAAAAAGACCCAGAAAGCAACATGTCCATCAATGTCGTGATTGTGAAGGGCTAAGATGATTGGCATTCTCGAGCTTGTGTTATTTTCTTTGACCACCCTCTTTTGGAATCAAGTTAGAGTCAAAAGTCAAAAAAAAAAATGAAAGAGAAGTCCATGCTCCCAGAGTACAAACTGGGGCAATGCTTAGAAAGTTCAAGAAAAAAAGAATAGTCAAAGGTCCATGCCCCTAGAAAATAGAAGCTCGGGCAACTTATTTTGAAAAAAAAAAGAGAAAAAAAAAGAAACGGAAAGAAAGATGAAAAAATAGTTAGGTCAGATGTTTGGACTACGTTTGACCTGATTCCTTAAAAAAGGATACGTAGGCAGCCTTATACGGTTCGGTCCAACCAAATAAGAGTAAAAAAAACAAAAAAAATCAAAAAATCCCCAACATATGAAACTGGGGCAAAGATTTTATTTCACTTTTGAAAGAGTCGATTCCAAGAGTTGTAAGTCTACAACTCCTCATTTTGAGTCTACTTTGAGCCTTCATGTCAACCCTTCTTTCCAACCCTATCCAAAAAACCTTCCAAATAAAGACCTCCTGATATGCCTTCAAGAATGCCAAGAGAAGCATGCAATGAGCAAAAGTTGTCACGCGACATAAAACACTGTCAAGTTGCTCACACAAGAAAGCAAAAGAAAAAGAAAAATTAGAGAGTCTTACTAGTGAAAACCCTCACGGGCACTGTAAAACGACGGTAAGAAGAGATAAATAAATGAGAGAGGCTTGTTGGTGAAAATCGCTCGGGGCACCACTAGTCGAAAGTGAGTCGTGAAGCTGATGCAAAGGATTGGTATAAGCAAGCCCGACTTCAAAGGTCATAAGAATAGTAAAAGGAAAGATTAGGATTAGTTTGATAGATTGGCCATTAAGTCCAAAATGCATGTCATGATTATTAAGGCTAGTTATTGAAAAAAAAACTCTTCCTTTTGTCCTTCCCGACAGGGGCATTTCTTGTTAATATTATTTCTTTGCATCGTTGTGTCCTTCACTTTGAGTCAGTCCTTGTCAAAACAAGTAAGAAAAGATTTCAAAATCTGCTACCAGCTTTTCAGTTGCACAAAGTAAATTTGGCCAACACACTCAGTTGTTACAGTCAACATACCTTGAGGATTCATGCAAAGGCTCCCCACCAAAAGACTTTTGTCAGTCTATTTGGCTAAAGCAAACAAAGATAACCTCAAGGTTAATCAGGGATTCTCTGTAGTACCGAACAAGGACTATGAAGTGCGCATATCATGCAAAAGGTACTTACTAGTTGTGATTCTCTATGACAGACAAATTGCTCCAAAATCAAAGACATTCAAGATATCAGAAAAAGGTTATCCAAGAAAAGAAATTTCTTTTTTGAGATAAGGCTGACTGAGTCACAAATATAAATGGTACTGGGTGTGAAATAATCAGGGTTGATGCAAAGCAAAAAGTCTCTTGAAACTGACTCAAGCTGGTTGAGCAAAAGCCAAGTTGCCCAAGACTCAAGGCCGCAAACCGACCACCACTTTTAAAACTGACAAAATTTTCTTTGTTTGAAACAGGAACAAAGCAGTGCAAGGAATTTGGTTCAAAAACAAAAAAAAAGAAATAAAAAGAAAAAAGAAGGGAAGAGCCGACAAAGGGAAGTTTCTCAAATCTTTGCCTTTATCTGTCTTGCTAGTGTGCATAAAATATTGTCATTGCTCTTTACATTTTTCCTCCTAGGATAAAAAGTCCTAGTCTGATAGATTTTCTCCCAATAAAAATCTTAGTCTGATGAATTTTTCTCCTAAGATTAGAAAACCTAGTCTGATGAATTTTCTCCTAGGATAGAAATCTTAGTCTTGATGAATCATTCTCCTAAGATTAGAAAACCTAGTCTGATGAATTTTCTCCTAGGATAGAAATCTTAGTCTGATGAATCTTTCTCCTAAGATAGAAAACCTAGTCTGATGAATTTTCTCCTAGGATAAATGTCTTAGTCTGATGAATCTTTCTCATAAGATTAGAAAACCTAGTCTGATAAATTTTCTCCTAGGATAGAAATCTTAGTCTAATGAATCTTTCTCCTAAAATAAAAAATAAGGACCTAGTCTGATGAACTTTCTCTTAGGATCAAAATCTTAGTCTGATGAATCTTTCTCCTAAGATAGAAAACCTAGTCTAATGAATTTTCTCCTATGATAAACGTCTTAGTCTAATGAATCTTTCTCCTAAGATAATAAAAAAAAAAGACCTAGTCTGATGAACTTTCTCCCAGGATAGAAATCTTAGTCTGATGAATCTTTCTCCTAAGATAGAAAACCGAGTCTGATGAATTTTCTCCTAGGATAAACGTCTTAGTCTGATGAATCTTTCTCCTAAGATTAGAAAACCTAGTCTGATGAATTTTCTCCTAGGATAGAAATCTTAGTCTGATGAATCTTTCTCCTAAGATGAAAAAAAAAACAAAAAGGACCTAGTGTGATGAACTTTCTCCTAGGATCAAAATCTTAGTCTGATGAATCTTTCTCCTAAGATAGAAAACCTAGTCTGATGAATTTTCTCCTAGGATAAACGTCTTAGTCTGATGAATCTTTCTCTTAAGATAATAAAAAAAAGACCTAGTCTAATGAACTTTCTCTCAGGATAGAAATCTTAGTCTAATGAATCTTTCTCCTAAGATAACAAAAAAAAGGACCTAGTTCGATGAATTTTCTCCTAGGATACAAATTCTTAGTCCGATGAATTTTCTCCTAGGATTGAAGTCTTAATCTGATGCACTTTTTCCTAGGATAGACGTCTTAGTCTAATGAATCTTTCTCCTAAGATTAAAACCTAGTCTGATGAATTTTCTCCTAGGATAAAAAATTTTAAAAATAAGGAAGTCTGGATTTTATTTTATTTTTTTAAAAAAAGTCAATTTTTAGTTTTCTTAAGTTATCAATCTTTAGTTTTCTTGAAATCAGGGGTCCCGCCTGGAGAATAGGGTTAGTTTTTAGCTTAGTCAAGCTTAGTTTATAGTTTTTCGCAAGCTCAATCTCAAATCTAAGAGACGCACTTCCTAGTTTGGGTTTTTCAGATTTTTATTTCTTTAGGAGACGCACTTCCTAATTTTAGGTTAAAGGTTTGACCCCTAGGAGACGCACTTCCTAGTCTGGGTCTGTCAGGATATACTTTTAAGAGACGCACTTCCTAGTTGGAGTTATTCAGTTTCTAGGAGATGCACTTCCTAGTTCAAGTTTCACCCCTAGGAGACACACTTCCTAGTTTGGGTCATTCAGGTTTTATTTTTAGCACACGCATTTGCTAGTAAAAAAAAAATTGGTTTTACTCATAGGAGACGCACATCCTAGTCGAGTCTCAAGTTTTAGTCTCATCATTGCATCCTTCATCGATAGCATAGGTGATTTACAGCTTTGCTGACAACTCACAAATCTTACTAGTGCAAACTGAGGCAGAAAATTTTGTTTGTTTTGTTGTTTTGATTGCAGGCACCTACCTAGAGAACGAAAGAATTCATTTCAAGTTCAAGTCAGTCGCAGGCACCCAGCTGGAGAACGAGGGAATTCATTTCAAGTTCAAGTCAGTGGCAGGCGCCCACCTGGAGAACGAGGGAAGTCATTTCAGAATTCACTTAGAGTTCGAGTTAGAGGCACCAGGAGCCCCCCTGAAGAACAGGGTCAACTTTTAATTTTCAAGTTCAAGTTAGAGAGGCATCAGGAGCCCGCCTGAAGAACAGGGTCAACTTTCAATTTTCAAGTTCAAGTTAGAGAGGCATCAGGAGTCCGCCTGAAGAACAGGGTCAACTTTCAATTTTCAAGTTTAAGTTAAAGAAGCATCAGGAGTCTGCCTGAAGAACAGGGTCAATTTTCAGTTTACAAGCTCAAGTTAGAGAGGCATCAGGAGACCGCCTGAAGAACAGGGTCAACTTTCAGTTTTCAAGTTCAAATCAGAGACAACAGGATCCCTCCTGAAGAATAGGGTCAACCTCCAGTTTTTTTAACTCAAATCAGAAGTAGCACGAACCGCCTAAAGAACAAGGTTTGCAAGCTCAAGTTTATTTCAAGTGCAAGCAGCAGGGTGCCCGCCTTAAGAATAGGGTCAACTTTCAGTTTTCTTCAAATTCAAGTCAGCAGGATGCCCACCTGAAGAATGAGGTCAATTTTCAGTTTCATGTTGAAGGATCAAGTGGAGATTCAAGGAAGATTCAAGACAAGAAGTAGATAGGATTTTGTATTTTTCTTTATTTTTGTTGTAATTTTGCTTTCAATTCATGATGTAATGGTAGGGACCACGGACTGGAACCTCGACGGAACCTCACTCGACTCTCTCATCCTCTCCATACAGTCCATCACTTCATTCACTTCTGAACTACACGTGGCCTGATTTCTTTATAGCCAAGGATATGTAGGCAGCTTAGATACCAGGGCTCGGCCACGATCTTTTCATCCGTCTTTGTTTTGTTTTGAATAAGTGTCAGGTCAGAAATCAATTACGTTGCTTACTTAATTATTTGCTCGAAAACTCTTTGAGTTTCCAAGCAAATAGGGGCAGTTGTAAGCAGGTAATATTTTACCGGCGCAACTTTTAAAAGTAGTATTTCAAAAATATTTGTTTATTTTTATTTTTAATAGGATTTCAGTCAACTTTTAGTTTTAATTTTAAAACATAAGTTTGAAAACACAAAAATAGTTTTATAACGTTTTTTTAGCTTATTAGTACTTTATAATATTTATAACATTTAAAAACAATATCAAAAATATTTTCATTTTTATATATAGTTCACCTTAATAATGTATTTTTATTAACTAAGATTAATTAGTATATTTTGGTAGTATTTTTATTTTTATTTTATTCCAATGAGAAATAATTGAATTTGGGCCAATTGGGAGCTCATTTTGAGATTTTAGTGGCCCAGCAAGACAAAGACTCATTCTTCCCAATTTCTTTTAGCACAAATCTTTCTCACCCATCAAAACCCCCTTAATCATAGTCAATGATCTACTTTCATCCAATGGCCTATTCTCCAATCCCTATCATATAAAAGCTTAATCTTCCCACAAACACTAGGGGGCACCTTAGAATTTCCAGCAGCCAACCCCTAAGAGAGCAAAAGGTAAAAGAAAGAATTTTCTGAAGCTAAAAACCCAACTGCTCCCTTCCTTCTCTATCTCCAACTTCACAAAATCAACAGACCTTCCCCCAAGATTTAGCTCCTTCATTCCCTAAATCTCTCTCTTTCCTTCAGACGGCGATTGCACAAGATCTTCATTGGAGAAGCCCGCCGTGTCGACTTCGCCGGAGATGTTGATGACGATGAGAACTTTCAGATCTGGCTGGGCGAGCTAACGCCGACGACGCCACTTTCGAACTCCATTAAAACCAGCAGCCACCAAGCTCTTAAACCTTCCTCCTCCAAAAACCAACCCAAAACCACTCGTAAAGTACCAATATTTTCAGCCGGAGTTTGAAGCCGAGTTCGAGAGGTCCTTTCGAGTTCATGACAAGGTTTTCGGCGCAGTCTGACGATGTCATTTGCATTCAACCTTATCGGCATATCTTCTTGTATTCTTTGTAAGCCAACTGGTTCCATTTATTTTAAATACTTTATTTAGCAAGCTCTGCTAGATCTGTTAAAGGCTCGATTTGCTTAAGAAAGTAGATACTTGTTCTTATGAATGCTTGAATGTGTTTTTTTTTTATAAAGCATGTTTGAATGTGTTATTCAAGATAATTTGGTGGATCAAGATAATTGATTTGAAAAGAATTGTTTTTATTTTTGTTGGAAGATCGAGGTTCCAAGAAAGCCTTTATTAGGAAAACTTCCTATCTGAAATAGCCAGAAACATTTTTACGGATAATGGGATGATATTGTATATAGTAGAAATCTACCTAGTCCATTGTGATCCTGCTAGTTCTTAGGTGAAATGCTAGCTACTCATAGTATATTATTGTAGCTACTTCTTTTGTCTGTCTACTTGTTCACTCCAAATATTAAATAGCCCAGAGAATCTTTATTTCATCACATGTTGTGAGAGAAGTAATCAATATGGAGAAAATCCTTGAAAGATTCAGCATAAGAGACTCTGAAGGTTGCATGTGAAATTATCTTAGGATAAGAAATCTTACATAATTATAATAATCAAATCTTACACCCTTCCACAATAATTTTTACAATTCATGGCCTCACAATAATCTCAAATTAGCATTAGAAAAATAATTCATGAATATTGTAGCTTACTTTAGGCGCGATTAATAAATTATTGTTACTATGGGTACGATTCTCGTGGCATAGTCATGATACATAATCCCAATTCGAGTGTGTGTTTCGCGTGACTCGACCTTAACTTCAAATAATAATAAATCAACATGTTGTAAGTCGCGGGTGCGTTTCACGTGGCGCGATTCGCAAAGTGTACAAAAACAAACGAGTACGCGACATCGCTACTTGTTCAAACAAATTCCATAAATATTAAAAGTGGTTATAAAGTTAAAATGCACAATATGTTTTAAATATATAATAAATCAGATAATTAGGCCAATTATTAATAGTTGAGCAACCGTGCTAAAACCACGGAACCAGGAGTGCCTCATACCTTCTCCCGGATTAACAGAATTTTTTACCCGGTCTTCTATGTTCGCATACCAAAAATAGAGTCAACTTCCTCGATTTGGGATTTAAAATAAATCGTTGACTTGAGACACCATAAATTATTCCAAGTGGCGACTCTGAATAAATAAATAATCACATTTCGAAAAATATTACTTTAATTGGAAAAACTCCTTATCCCCTTCTCCCCTCGGGAACAAGGAGGTGTGACATATATCGCTTCTCAAACGGTATTATTGCTAAGGTATAACTTTATTCCCTTTTTTTATTTATATATTCGACACTAACTCATTGTAGATGATCGATCGAAGATATCGAAACCTCAGGCTTTAAAGCACGTGTTGCACTCTTTTTCCCTTAGATCGATTTTTGTCCCAATTGGGTTTTTCCGGTGAGGTTTTTAATGAGACAATAATTATGTGCTACCTGAGGACCATTCAACAGTATCCAAGGCTTCTTTACAATCAACCTCGAATACTGGGGGACATCACCCTCGGATGTTACACTTTCGAGGAAAATACTTCGTGTCAAAGGGTCTCGATAGAAAAACTTTGTAATGGGCCAAACGGTCGAATGAACTGTGTATGTATAGATTAGTCGAGCCCTGGTGGCAAAACATGTACGCATGTATAAATTATACAAAGAAGCATTCTTTTTATATCAAACATCTTGTGTCTCAAAGAAAAATCTACTATACAAGCTCCATACCTATGATTTTGTGAGAAATGGCTCAAGGGCCAAGTGCAAATATACCTCGTACACTCGGGGACTGTCGTCGACGATCGACATATTCGAGTAATCTAAACTCAAATTCATAAGACCTCAAAGAGGCACCCCTCGATCTACAGGCCAAGGCCATCATTCTCGGGGACTAACACTTCGAACAAGTTCGAAGTATTATTGGAAAATAATCCCAAGAGGCATACTCAAAGTCTACGGCCAAATTAAAGCGGCTCGGAGACGTCTGAATTCCGCAATAAAAATAGGCCTTCGAATTCTTTAAAAAACCCGGTTAAAAAAGGCTACCCTCGCCATGTAATCAAAAGGGGCTTCGATAAAATCAGCCCTCGAAAAACCTTAAAAGGTATCAAATTATCTTAACACAAACATGATAAGGCACATAAAGCAAAGAGGTTTCAATCGACATCGAACCCTCAAAACAACCCAATAGGTAAAGAATACGTGTTAAGGCATAAAGAAATTTTTATTTTACTAAGTCTTCTAAGCCGAAAAGGCAAAAAAAAATAGCCATATTTTAGAGGCCATATCGGCCCAATCTAAAGAACCTAAGGGCCAATACACATAGAGTTCGAGATTTTGTTCTCACTCTATTCAGACCTAAGGGTTCCACTATTCCGGGCTCAAATAAAATTTAGCTCGAGGATTCATCATTATTTGATATAAAAACCTTAAGGGGTCTGTTACTGTGAGTTCGAAACTTATTCAAACTCGACTATAAAAGCAGTACATTTACGGCTTCGATCAAGCCATCCAAAATTAAAATCCTGAACATATTGTTAAGCTCGGGGACTCTCTCTTGCTTAACTTAAAAACCTAATGGTTTATTCTACTCTGAGTTCGAGCTATTGTTCACTCGATTATAGAGGCTAAGGTAACCCGATTGCAACAAAGTTTTCACAAGGCAAAGGCAAAACAGAATTTATCATAAATTAGAAATCGGAGACGAAACGGAAAGAAAAGAAATCTTTCATATATGCAAAGTATTTACAAAGACCACTTAGGGTCTTGCACAAAAAATAAAAGGAGAAAAATCCTAAGTGCCTAGTCCGCCTCGGGAGCCACATCTTCGGGAGCTTCATCTTCATCTCCGCTCTCGGATCCACTCGCAGAGTCTTCTTCAACGGAAAGCAAAGCTTCGGCCCCGTCCTCCAAAACCTTCACATTCTCGATTCAGCCGTGAGGTCGAAGCCACGAGCATGTACCTCCTCAAGAGTCTCTCTTCGAGACTGGCACCTAGCATGCTCGGTAACACGGGACAATCTCACCTTAGCAGCATCAAAAATTTCCTTTGCCCGAGTGTTAGCGGCTTCGGCGTCAGCTCGGTAGGAGGCCACGAGTGCCTTTGCCTCGGATGTGGCCCTTGAAAGCCCAGTGGCCAACCGAGTCTCGAGCTCTTCAACCTTCTGGGCTCGGGCCAAGTTCTCCTCCTTCACACTTTGGAGTTGACGCTCAACCGAAGAAAGTTGGGCCCGAACCGTTTCTTTCTCCGAGCGAGACGGTCCATGTTCTGCTTCCACCCCAAAGTCTCTACCTCTTTCATCTTGGCCTCCTCACGAAGTTGCTCAACCAATTTGGCCTTCTGCTGAAACTGCAAGATCAAAGTGTTAGTTGCCAATATCAAGTCAATACATAACAAGCTCCCAAAAAATTACATTACCCGTTCGATGAGCTCGGTCTGATCTCGATGAGCTCTTGTCAGCTCAGCTCGAATGCTCACGATCTCCTCTCTCTTTTGCACATAGAGGAGTTTAAGGGCGTTTCTCTCCTCCATAAGATTTTTGAGATCAGCCTCACATCGGGCCAGCTCAGCTCGGTACTTGGAAGACGCTTCTCGATGGAGCGTTGTAGCCTGTACAGAAATAAAGGAAATCAGACTTAGAGAAATAAGAATAAACGCAAGCATGGTAGCATAGGCTAAAACTGACTTGGTTCAGAAGTCGTTGAGCCTCATCAAAAATGAGTGATGCGTCAAGGTCGAAACCATCACCGACCCCCGCGAAGCAACCACGAAATATATCGTCCCCTTCGGGGGCCGTCCCCACTTCTGGGTCCCCATGGACCGGGCATCCCGAAACTGCCCCTCGGAGAATGTAGGGTCGGGCGGCGAATCATCGATATTAATTTCCCCGAGCAAGTCACTCGGGGAATTCTCTTCTCTTTGAAGGGCCTCAGAACTAGACCCTTCGGGCACACCTACCGGTTGCTCATCATGGCAGGAGGCATCATCAACACCTGATGACTCTGGGACTCTGCTCTGGCCTTCCCCCGAGATCAACTCGATCTGCAGATGAACCTCCTCGACCGTCGCCGGCTCAACAATTCTCGAAGCTTCGATGCTTTCCCTCTTCCAAGACACTAGTAGGCAGTCGACATCTTCTCCATCCTCGTCTTCATCTCGTAGCATTCGGACTACATCAGCAAATAGAACGGAGGGATCAGTCTTCGATTTTTGAGCCCTGCTTTTCTTGGGCTTTGGGGTATCTGGAGTTGAGGACCTTCTCCTTTTCTTGTCTTTGGTCGGCTTCGGAGCCTCCCCTTCCCCGAGGGGAGGTGTCCTCATGACGACATTATCTGCAAGACCTGTATGAGAAGAAATCAAGTTAAAAAGAAATATTTCACATGAAAGCATCAAACACGAACATGGGAACTTACCGTGATTTTTGGCCTCCCATCGGCCCTTGGCCAAATCGCGCCACGAGTGCTCAGCATACGAAGAGGTTGAAACCAGTTGTCGAACCCAACCTACAAGGTCCGGGACTGCACCAGGAAACCAGGGGGAACCTGCACCATAAAGAAGAATATAGATGAGAAGAGGTAAAGGAAACACAACAAGTAATCAAACGTTATCGGTGAAGTTCTACTTACGCTTCATGTTCCATTCTTCGGGGAATGGCATCCTCTCGGCAGGGATTAAATCGAAGGTCCTGACTCGGACATACCGGCACATCCATTAGAGGTCCTTCTCCTCGTCTATGCTCAAGAATAGCACTTTCGTGGCCCGGCGCTGAAGCCTTATCAGTCCACCCCGATAAAGACGGGGGATGTATAGCCTAATGAGATGATCGAGGGTGAAAGACAACCCCTCGATCTTGCTCGAGAAAAATCTGAGCAAAATGACAGTGCGCCAAAAAAAGGGGTAGATTTGGCCTAGGGTTACCTGGTATTGGCGGCAGAAGTCGATTATGACGGGATCGACGGAACCCAATGTGAAAGGGTAAGTATACACACTTATAAACCCTTTCACATTAGTGGTGATGTCCTCTTCGGTGTAGGAATCACCACCTCTTTATTCTCCCAGCGACAATCCTTTTTCACCTACTCGAGATCGCCTTCGGATATCGAACAGATGAATCTAGACATGAGCTCGCATCGGCCAGGAACCGAAGAGGGTTTTTCGACTTTAAAGTCGGAAGTAAGTTCACATGGCCCAGGGATACACTCTTCGATACGTGGCTCCACCGGTGTTTTGCCACCGACCAGCCGCGACAAGGAGGCCTTTTCTTCTTGAGGAACGGTCTTTGATATTTTTGCCATTGCTATATGAGGTTTAAGGAAGGAAAAGGCGAAATTTGCGTTTTAATAAGAGATTGGCAAACGGAAACCGACAACGTTGATGGATTTGAAGAGAATAGAAGAACTTTTGAAGATTAGATGAAGTTTGAAAGTAAAGTTTGAAAAGATTATGAATTTGGTCTATTTATAATAGCCATTTTGGCGGTTTGAAAGCACTAGTGGTCGACCATCAACTGGCGTTAATTAATGACCTTGGAAAATGTGCAGACGTAATGCTTCAATCGCTTCTGTCGCTTACGTCACGATGTTGATGTCATAATTGATCGAGGTACTAAATCAAAGGCTCAGTTTGTTTCTTCTCGTTACACTCCAAGAAACAAGGGGACTATCTGTATACGGTTAAAATTAGGCCTACCCGATTTTACTGTTTGATCGAGACAAGAGAGTTGCATCGGGGGTAGCCTCGTAGTAAATCAGACCCAAGCTCGAAGGTGAGACATCAAGCCTAGAGATCGAAGTGTACGTTGAGACCGAGGCCAGCAACAATCGAGATCAAGTATGACCGGCTTCGAGGGGAGCATAATAACGGAATGGCGAGATATTAGTAACTGATCGAAGATCACGGCGTGAATCTTGGGACGGATATTCGTGATTGGTCGAGGATCATGGCGTGAATTTTGGAACGGACCAAATCAGAAGCGATTAACTAGCAGTTTATACGATTTCCTTCTGTAATAAGAGACATACCATAACAAGGTTTCATCTACTATATAAAGAGAAATTCCAATCATTTGTAGGGCATCATGATTCACTGATAAAAATATACATATACGTTGCTTTCTTTGTCTTACCTACTATTCATCACTGCTTGTTCCATCCTCTGTTGTTTTTATTAACTAGCTTCGAGACTATCTTGAATCAAGGTCGAGGCATTGTTTGCAGATCGGTTTGATTTATTTTACTGTCCAATTTATCTATTTAATTCGTTATTTATCAATTGGTACTAGTTTAAATCACATATCCTTAAAACCACAATATAAGTTTAATTGTTACTCAATTTTGAGCCGTAGCTCCGCCCTCTATATAGTAATGCTTTCAAAAACGGTCTCTAGACTGTATTTATTAAAAAAAAAAAACATTCTTAAACACGTAAGTTAAGAGAAGGAAAAGAGAAATCTGCATGTCGGAACTGGAAATTAAGACACGATTTCGTTTATACAAAAAATTAAAATTGCACATAGAAAAATGCTATCCTCTTTTCTTTACGTGTTCCTTGGAACAGATCCATTTTGTAAGATGCTCGTTTTTGTCTTCCATCACTAAGTTACGCAGAGACCAAATTAAAAGTAATCTTTGGCTCTTAGCAGTGTCATTGGTATTAGACTATTATCATAGGAAGTATTGAATTTTTGTGAATATGTAGTTTATGTTAGAAGCTACTATATACATGCCCCTTAAAATCTGCTATGTGCCCTTATTTTTTTTATTTTTTTTATATAGAAAAAACACCCAGATCATGAAAAATACCCTTTTGCTCAGTTAGGCGATCAATTTATAAAAATGTGCTTATTCAAGCAGTCTCTTTTGCTTTCCTCACTTGAATGCTCAAATATGAGTAGAACACATAATTTCACTTGACATTTTAAAGGTAGAAATCGTAGAATTGATGGTTTATTAATTATTATTCCAATCAGCCAATGTACCATTTGTGAAACGACTCGCTGCTTGCCACTCGATGCAAAATTACAATTTTACCTCTTAATTATGATTTAGTACAAAATATTGATCATAATAAGTCCTGTACCTCCACTAGTAACAAAGTCGTTGTAGTATAGTGGTGAGTATTCCCGCCTGTCACGCGGGTGACCCGGGTTCGATCCCCGGCAACGGCGTTTTAATTTGATACTTTTTTCCTGTGCCATAGGGCCGACAGCCAACTGTACTGTATATGTTAATGATTGATTCATTGGTCCTCCTAAAACTTTGTTTCTATTGAGTGATTTCTGTGGTGGACCAAAAGCATTAACTTTCACTGTCTGGCCAAAATATCCAAGAGCTAATTATTTTGTAAAAATAGCACTGGCTAGCGAGTTTTCGAACTGATAATTAAAAAATAGCTAATATTTGCAAAGTCAGTGAAAAATAACTACTATTTTACTGCAACACGGAAAGTTCCAGCATAATATGCTGGAACTCCAGTATATTATGATGGAGCTCCAGTATATTTATTCTGGAACTCCCCAGTATATTATGTTGGAAGTTCACATGTAACAAATTCGAACTCCAGTATACTATGCTGGAATATTTTTCGGATTTTAAACAGTATTTTCGTTCAGATTTATCTTTACATGAAAAGTGGCTAAATTTCGATTACTTTTGAAACTGTGACTATTTTTCAATTACTAGAACTCCCCAGTATATTATGTTGGAAGTTCACATGTAACAAATTCGAACTCCAGTATATTATGCTGGAATATTTTTCGGATTTTAAACAGTATTTTCGTTCAGATTTATCTTTACATGAAAAGTGGCTAAATTTCGATTACTTTTGAAACTGTGACTATTTTTCAATTACCACTTATAAATCTGACTATTTTTGAATTTCACCCAATTATTTTTTGTTCATCCACTTGCTTGTCTACCACCTCTACTATCCCTTTCTTTCAAATACTCATCCATCAAACTTATTTTTTCTGTTATATCGGAATAAATTGGAATATTAGTTATCGTTAGAAATTATGGTAAATGGACGAGTTGAGTCAAACTGGAGCAATCATCAAATTTGATGTTGTATGTATAAGTTTAAGTTGCATTTTCACCTATCGGATTACACTAGTTTGACTCCTTTCCAATAGTTTGATGAATCATTTTGAGTTCAACCCGTTGAGTTAAGTCAACAATCAGGTTATAATCCTAACCTGTTTATAAACTCGAGCAAGTTGATGGTTTACTAAAACTTGAGCTAATTTTGGCCACCTCTAGTTATAATTACACTAGTAGTGCAAACCTTTTATGGTTCTTGAAAAATTCATATAACGTGTAAGGGAAATGTTAGCAAGTTCCTAACTTCCTATGGAACAGCTGCATTTAGCAATTCAATAATGCACCAAAATGACAGTCAATTTGAGGTTTAACAAAAGATTGGAGTACAGGCCT
Organism: Nicotiana tomentosiformis; assembly: GCF_000390325.3. Taxonomy (NCBI): domain Eukaryota; kingdom Viridiplantae; phylum Streptophyta; class Magnoliopsida; order Solanales; family Solanaceae; genus Nicotiana; species Nicotiana tomentosiformis. Next base: position 97,026,193 of record NC_090813.1, on the reverse strand, counting down.
TTGGATGGACCTTATTTTTTACAACTATAATATGCATCACAGCAACCCAACTCCTGCATCCAGAAACTCCTCACATTAAGTCAGAACACGTTCGGTGTTAAAAGCGAGTCTTGATCATGCATCTTCCTGCAGCAACTTCACCTCTGAATCACATGGCTGGCTTACTTATAAAAGCTAAATTCAAAGGGTCCTAATCGCTTGTGGCGGGTGAGACCAAGAAAGACCAAAAGCTAAGTTATCTATCGATATATCTGGGCTAAACTTTTTGTGAGCTTCCGGATAATTAACAGTTTTTTTTTATTTCCCTTGGGGATCAGTAACATTGGTTAAAACAGAAGAAGAATCCTCTTGGCTGATTCTCCATTGGTGTTTTAGGGGTCTCACCCGAGTCATCGCATTTGGCCATTAACGAGCTGGTACCTGGAGATTCTGGTGGCAAGACATGATTCTCTGAAGTGAAAATCCTAGGTGGTATAGCTGGTTCTGGTGGTGAAACTGCAGAAAGATAATGTAGAAGCATCTGTATTATCTGAGTGAAGTTGGGACGAGCGTTTGGGTCCTCTTTCCAACAGGAAGTTACAATTACAGCCAAATCCTGCGGAAGATCATCAGCGCTTGGTCTCACGTTCTGCAATACACAAAGGTATAAACTAGGTTTAGCAAAACCAAACTATTAAACACAGAATCCTCTAGTTGTGCACGGTTCGAAACTCGGTTGACGATGATTCACCCCTTCTACCCTTTTCCACTTAAATACCACGATTTTGTTTGTTGTAGGGCTCAAACCTGTGGCGTGCCCACAGGTCATGCGTTACGCTCTTACCACTAGACTAAATCTCTGGGGCACCGGGCCCCAAGTTTCTGGATGGTAATTATCCACGTTTCATGTTCTTCAGTCAAAAAGTTAAGTGCTTTAAGACAAAAACAACTTTTTTTCCAGTCTTCAACTGTGGGACAAACTTTTGTAAATTAAGCACATTCAGCCAAAGTTGTACAAGTGTCCCAGTGGTCCAATTGTGATGTGAAGTGTGAACCAACTAAATGCTATCATATGCCACCTCTCTCATCCACTTTAATTCAGGAAAAATACAAATGATGATCCAACAGAAGAATAGTGATGAGATAACTAGATGACAAGGTAAAATCAATACGGAGAGACGATATGATATTTACCTTAAAAGCAGCTGCATAAGCAGCCTGCAAATTAGACATGCCCTCAAATGGTAATTTGTTATGTATGAGTTCCCACAGGACAATTGCAAAACTGTAGGCATCTACTTTGTGATTATAGTGCTTCTTCTCGCCATGCCTTAAAGTGACCGTGCTGTAGAGCTGCCACCAAAAAATAGAGTGATAAGTCAGTACTGCAGCCACAGGATAAAAGAGAAGGAATTGGAAACATATTAATAAGCAGAACGGTTCAAGAATCAACCTCTGGAGCCATCCAGCGATAAGTTCCAGTTTCAGCAGTCATCATCTCTGTCAACGACTCTTCTCTTGCCAAACCAAAATCCGCAAGTTTGACAGTTTTGTGGTCCGCCGTCAAAAGCAAGTTCTCTGGAAGTAATTGCAAACAGAACCCAAATTATAAGAACTTAGAAAGAGAAAAAAGGGTCCATGCTTATGCTACGAATGGCATTGTAACTTTTTAAGGAATAGCAATATCGATAAATGTTTGTTAACACCCTCGATTAGCAAAGAAGACAAGTAAAGTTTGAAATCATTGCTGACCCTAGACAACTACAAGTCATACTAGTAGGCCAAAAGAGATAACTATATAACTATTTTCAGGTTTTCCTAAGATTGAAAAGTAAACAAGCTTATATTTAGAATGCATCCTCATGAGAGATAGAATTGCAGCAAACAGAAGTGAATTTTTCATTTAGGATCAGAATGTCTAAGAAATTATTTTTCTAACCTTGGAAGTCGAAAATATGTAAAGGTCAAATTTTTTGGACCATTGTACTATTAAGGATGGTGGGTAAGCATCTTCTTTTGCAGCACTTGCCCGGAATTTATTCCGGTTAAAGTTTCTTATTTAGCTGCTCCTAGCGACCAGGGGTAATGTAGTCTTCTTGTCAAGAATCTAGATCCATAGGAACAGTGAATAGCAACGCAAAAAGGAAGGGCGCAACATGGAGCTCAGGATGCAACAAGCAATTTAGTGCCTTTCTTCATTCCGTAAGAATGTTAATGTTTATTAGTGATCTAGTACCATATACTAAGTAGCTTCCATTTTTCAAGGACTACTCACAGAACATTACTAGAGATCAAGACCAGATAAAAGTTAAAAGATCACTGATAATTACAGACCACACCTCTATTCATGTCTCAACTAATTTGTCAAAATGAGCACTTTGAAACACGGTGCAAATTTTAAATGAGTGTGTAGCAAACTCAACAAGCACCAAGTGTCAGTTGGAATAGTCTAAATTAAAAATATATATATATATATATATATATATATATATATATATATATATATATATATATATATATATATATATATATATATATATATATTCCCGAAGAGGGAAATGTGTAAGTTACCAGGTTTTAGGTCACGATGAATGATTCCATGAGAGTGCAAGCATTCCATTCCACGAGCTATATCGAGTGCAAATCTAATAGCAACAGCAGTATCCAAACACCTCGGTCTCATGTTCACCAAGTATTTTCTTAATGTCCCACCGAGAAGGAGTTCAGTTACAATGACCATGACAGGCTCCTTGCAAGCTCCTATGAACTGTAAACGAAAAATGAAATCAAAATGAGTCACAAATTTAACCCTCTTAATCATCCCTCGTCAAATAGATCATATCCAAACAAAGTTTCGGAACATAAAAAACAACCTTCACTAAGTTCTTGTGCTGAACTCTGGATAACATTGCAACCTCCCTTCCGAAACGAGCTTCCCTCTTAGCGATCTCCTCTGGTGTTTCCCCTTTATGCACAATCTTTATCGCTACATTCTGGTTTTTGTATCTGCGAGTAATCCAGCCAAAAAAAAATGATAAGCAACTAAAGGACCACAAAACATCATAATACCAGAAATTTAGGCAATATTAATTTAACTAACTAGCCCACACTTCTAAATCACCCTCACTTAAGTATTAGGGATAAATTCTTAATTTTTGTAACAAAACATTATCCTAAAATCAAACCATTGAACTAGCTGAATGAAATCAAACAGTAATCCAATAAAAATAGAACCTTGCAGTATTATTAGTTAAAATAAACAAACAACTCTTACAGATCAGTAAAAAACACAATTTTACTGAGTCGAGATTCAATAGAAAGTCAAACTTACTTTCCCTCATACACCTTGGCATGAGCACCTTCTCCAATCTTAGGACCAACAAAAAGAAGCTTCGGATCAATCAACCATTTTGTCTCCAAATTCAACTCTTCTCCAGTGTAAAATCCATTAGCAGATCCCATTTCAAAACCCCAAATGCTCTATCGACAACTTAACACATGAACTAACACATCTATTTGACTACCAAAATCATAACACTTAACAATAATACACTAAGCATTTGGAACAAAATCATTACAAAAGATGTACTCAAGCATAAAGTACAAAGCTTTAGCTTTTTTGACAGAAACAATAAAAACTTAAGTACTTCTATGCTTTTAAACAACAGAAAATGAACCCCACATAATATCACAACTAGAAGCACCAGAATTTTCAGCTGGTTCACTTAAAATTAAACAAAACTGGTCACAAGATTAATAGATCAAGAAAATATATTTTTCTGGATAAATAGGCTGAAGGAGTGAAGATGCTGCTAATGAACAGAATAAGGTGAAAGAAAATGAAAGATGGAGACTTTAGTTAGTGGTAAAGACTTTATTTTTAAGTTGCTTTGCTCCCAACGCGTAGTCAGTTTTCTGTATATCTTGTTTTTTTTGGGTTCTTGATCTGCAAAGAAAAAGATAAAGCCGTGAGGAGGAAGGTGATGTGTGTGTGAAGAAGAAACTGCGGGAGGGTCGATTATATATTTATTTATTTTGTCCTTTTGAATTATTTTGAGGAGACAAGAAGAAATTATTTAAGGGGAAATAAATGGAGACAAGAAAGGGTAGAATGGGAAATAGGAAGATGCCGTTGAAAAAGATATTATATTTTTATTTGAGATTTAAAGAAAAAAGTATTCGTATTTGCACATGGAAGATGGAAGGAAGTAGAATAGATCCTCTTATTCCCATCAACATTTTAAGTTGGTGAGATAAAATATTAGGGGTCGTTTGATTGAAGAGTTTAGGAAAATTAATTTTAATATATAATCTCGCATAAAATAACATAATGTTTAGTCAATTTTTATAAATAAAAATAATTTATATATAAATAATATGATTTTCGTTAGATTGTTTAAGAAAAGTTACCTACGGTACATAATCACATTACTCTTTTGGTGACACGAACCTGCAATCGCAAAGTTGAAGGTGAACAACGCTTAGCACTTGAACAATTCCTTCTTGTCGTTTAAGTATAATTAATACATGCATTAGCATAACTCATACCGCTGATTAACTAGCATAAAAACAAAAGGATTTTTCGGTGTATTATGGGATGTATTATTTTTTTGTACAATACATGCACATTTAATACGTCTATTAATGTTTCATGAAGTGAAATCATAATATATTATAAGTGTGAAAACTTTTAGGTGAAGTTATTTTACAAAAAATCCTTCAAAACTTGAATGACTAAATTACCTAAATAAAATTACTTCTCATTAAATATTATTTGCCACTATCAGTCATTTCCAAACTATTCTAACGTATGTACTTAATGGGAAGAACTTTTCACTTGCTAATTAATTATTCTCGGCCTCTTGATATGTCCAATTTCGTTTTCACCAATATATAGTCATTAATTATTTCGCATAAATGCACAAAAAATTAAGTTGGTTATTTAATTGGGAATCCTATTAAATTATAAATAATGATTGTGGTGAACTATTAATTGGAAAAAATATTTTACCACAATCTAAGCCTATTGACCTCCCAGCATTAACCAAATTAATAACTCTTCATTTCTCTTGAAACGTAAAGATTTGTGGAAATGAATAAGTGTCCAACACACCATGTTCATCTTCGTGATAGAATAATGGTCTTTATACCTTTTGTCATTAACTTTGAATAAATAAAAGGCACCGTAAATTCTTTGTGGCACCTCACATCCAATTTAAGTGTCTAGAGACATGCGGTAAAATCATTGCATCAACTTTACTAATCTAATCGTTTTAAATTTAGCACATAAAGGAATTATCATTGTGTTTGACGTATATGCAAAATGTAGGACATTGTTGTTGTTGCTATACTCGACTTTAAATATTGTTTTTGTTGTTATGAAGTTGACAAGACACCGCTCTGAAAAGATTTGGGCAAGTATCAAAAAAATAATTGCATCACTAAGGCATGACTGCGCTTAATTCTTCTTTGGATTGTTTTCTTTCAATCTCATAGTCTACTTATAAAAATAGAATATTCCTAATTAATTTATGCATATGTTTCCGTGTGAACTGAACTTATGTAATGAGCTGAGAAAGTTGGCACAATGGAGATCAATAAGTGTCGGGCCTGAGATTTCTTGCGAAATATAATCTTTTCATGTATACTCAAGGAAAGCAAGCACAATTTAAAAGTGAATCTGTTAGAAAGCTTTTAACTGACATCCATCAAAGGGATTTCGGTTGAGAAGCGACCCAGGTAAAGCCAGATTTCAAAGGTAGAATGTATTGGTGGCACATCGACCTAGAATAAGGGCTCTAGTCCATGATTTCTGGATTCCAACCTTTCAAAGGCAAAGGAAGTCTCAAGCTGTAAAAGTAGGCCTGCCATCGATGCTAAGAGATAGACTAGCTATCATAGATCTCTCACCGACGAATAGCGTACTTTCCTCTTAGAATATCCCTTGAATAAGCAGATGACCACTTGAGCCTCTTATTTCACTGAATCCGCTCGCATCTCTACAGAGCCCCGAAAGCTTATAGGATCTCTAGGTTGTAGAGAAAGGGCATATGATGGAATCATTGAATCTCAGCGACGCGGTGAAAGATCTAAAAGAGGTGGATGATCCCAAGTATTGCAAATATCACTGCATCGTCAGTCACCCTACATCAAGATGCTTCGTCTTAAAGAAAAAGATCACGACGTCGGTGAGAGATGAAAATATCATCATTGACGCTAATGACACGGCCGAAGCGAACCATGCTAGTGCTAAAATCGATCACAAGAAGGTATCAGCGTAATAGTCTTCTCCAAGGTTCTCTAACAATCAAGGAGATATCCACGAGTCGTTCTTCCTCAAGATCAATCTGAAGTCATGGATCATGAATTATTAGTTTGGACGTAAGTCGCACTACTCATCGATGCTCAAATTGTGGAGTAAGATTTTTATGTTATGATATCAGTATATGTCTGCTTAAGATTTTTATGTTATAAGGAATTACACTAGATCTTGGCAATGGCACTCCAACAAGCTCGGCAGGGAGAGAAAGAAGAGAAGGAGAAGAGGAAGAAGCAGCATTTCTCGAAGTAGCATTCCCATAAGTAGAGGATGAAACCCTTGCTTGTTTATCCCGACGAGGGCTTGCCCATCAGCCTACTTTGCCAAGAGGTGGCAGGAGCGCAACGACCTTAGCCCAAACCTTTTTTCCAATTTCGGTCTCGATTAGTTCACAAGATTGAATGGCCAATTCTCCTCCGAACAGAATAATAGAATCTCTTATTAGCTTATGAAGGTTAGAGGCTGCTTAGTAAGAGCTAAGTATAGATCTGCTACCAGCTGCTCTTGTGACTCGGGATGAACCTTTATCGGTGGAGGAAAGCTGACGCAACTCCGTACCGACGCCTCAGGGATAATCATTCCGGTCCTGGGAGAAGTGGCGACCATTCTCAAGAACCAAAAAGACTGAGCTGAGGGAAGCCGATGGAGACAGATATATAGAAAGTGTGCAGTGAGGGTGCTTGTAAATCACTAGGTAGCCAAGAGCGCTTATGTATCATCTCCTGTCGATTGCGCCATTGGGCCAGCTAAACTTGCTCTGATCTAGTGTGCGTCCGCTCCTGTTCGGGCTCACTCAGCAGAGCTGAAGGAAGGTCGCGTTAGCGCCCCTTATTTCACTAAAGCAAGAAGGGAGTACGATATATCGATCCGGAGAACTTACTTTCAGTTTAAGTCATCCATTCTGCTCCTATCTGAAAGGTTTTCGATCGAAGCTCTCGAACCTGTTCCGAAGTCACTTTAGGATTCGGTTTCCGATCCGGTTGATGTTCCGACATCCCGAATCGAGGTGGCTCTAAACGCGAGCCCGGGGAGAGGAGTAGAGTCCAGCAACATTGAGCCCCAAAATAGAGTTTCTATTCAAATCCCTACTCAACACCCAATGTATCTCAGCCTTTCTGCAAGTTCCAATTTAGAAGGCTGAAATTGACCATTAGAAAACAAAACAATGGCCAATAAAAAGAATTCTCCTTTGAAGTTTAGTTTAATGAGCATAAAACCAGGCGAAGAGTGAACTATCTTTCCAAAGCCCCTTTCTTGCTGCAAGTGTAATGATTAGACGAAGAAGAGGCCGTCAGACCAGAAAGAAAGCTACCCTTTGAAGCTAGATTGAGATTTAGGTAATGGGCCGTCAGACAGAGACTGAGCGCAGACGCACCCGAGGAGTTTGATTTCATTCAGGGCTGAAAGAATGGAACTCGCTCTAAGGGACCCCAACTGGATAGGAATCTTCTGCCTATGGGGAGTCAACCTGTGTAGAGTAGATCGTTCAACACCTGCGGATATCAGTATATGTCTGCTTAAAATTTTTATGTTATGATATCAGTATATGTCTGCGCTCAATACGTGTCACCACTTACTGGTTAGGATGTGGGGTTGATAGGATTAATGCACTACACAATAAAGTTAAACTTCCCATCATAAGATATTTTTTTTTATGTATCCTGATTTTAGTTTATCTTTTAGGTGGGAGGTAGAGGAGATTTTATTAGAACTTTTTAATACTTGAAGATTGCTTTCCAAGACTTAACCACGTCCCTAGGTCATAACCCAAAATAACTGCAGTTTTTTTAAAAAAATATCTAACACTAATTTCATAAATTGTTCAACTTATTTTTTGTGAAGTAAAAGAGATCTTGCTTATATTACTATACATGTGTAGTTTAAAATATTAGTAATATAATTATAAATAGTATCCATCTAATCTATTTAGGAAAAAAAAATACTAATAAGGAAAGATTTCTCCCTAGGATTTACCATTCACAAACATAGAATGAAAGATAATTCACGTATATTTGAAAGCAGTTTCTAGATTCGTGCTTTGCAATTATAATAAATACCGATCACCTAGGATCACTATTTATTAGTTTGAGCTTACATTTTTTCCTTTAAAATTTACATAACTCATTACATACATATTCTAATATTGTTTATACTATTTTAAAATATTTTTACTGATTAGCATGGATTCACGTGGAATGCACGTATCCAGAAACTAGTTAAATAAATACATATATTTATTCTGTCGTGCTTTATATAAAATCAGCCTCAACTAATTCGAAATTAGAATAGCATTAATTGATACATGCATTTTAATAGTAGTATTTATCATACAAGTATATAAATTGAGTACAAATACAATACATACACTTACACATGCTTGGAGTTAGAGGTGTTCGTAAAAGTCCAAAAACCCGAACAAAACCGAAAACCGAACTAAACCGACCAAAAAAATCGATACTTTTTAGGTTTGGTTTGATTTTGGTTTTAAATTTTAAAAAACGATCAAATTTGGTTTGGTTTTGGTTTTAATCAAAAAATAATCGAAAAAACCCGAACCAAACCGACTATAAAAGTAGCTATTTAAATTTATTATTACACCTATATATATGTATATTTTTATATAAAGTTTCTAAAATTTTATGGTACATATTAGTCATTTGTATTCTTAGTCTAGTTCTTTGCTATTATAATAATCTAATTCTTTGCCTTCTAGTTTGATTGATAATTTTCTTTTGTTAAGTACAAGAATTTATTTAATGTTAAAAATAATTAATTTTTAATTGAGTACTTAAATTATCCATCACTATTTGAGTCAATTATCATCAATATATCTTGGTAAATAATAGATTTCTCTAAGAGCAATTGGTTTGATAGCGTTACGTTTAAAATGTAGTCGATGAAATATGTGTTTGGTAGTGTATGTCTCATATTTAAGAAAAAATGATAAAATAGAAAAATCGACAAAAACCAAATAGATAAAAAAAATCGAATTAATTAATTTGGTTCCAATATTTAAAAAACTTACTTACTTGATTTAATTTTTTTTTAAGGAAAAATCATTCAAACCGAACATCCTATCCCATTCCCAGGGACAGTACCACTCAAACAAGTGATAGCGGCTGCTATCAGCTACTGAAAACCAGTACTCCTACTACTATTATCTTGTACGGATCGTATTTGGATTTTCACTTTATTTACTATCTCTTAGATATTTTCACTCGGCATTTGAGAAGGTAAAGTGATCTATATTGAAGACTATTACATGTTCAAGATTCAAACCGAGATTATTGATTAAGAATGAAGTGATACTTATCTCTATATCATAACCTTTTTATAGTGACACTTAAATATTTTATAGGGTATTCCCTCTAATTAACAACAAAAATAACATACCCGGTATATTTTCACAGTATGTAGACTTGAAAAGATAATATATACGCATACAGAATTTGTTTTCGCTAGACCTTAGCTAAAGAAAAATATTTCTTAGCAGATTGAATCCCTTTAATTGTATCGCCCAAAGAAAAAAAAGTAATATTGTCACATTGGTTAAACCTCTACTTTTCATCCAAAAAATGTAACCGGGGCATTTTAATGAAAATGAATTATTAACAGTCGAAAATTGATTATGATTTAATCACTTTTAATTAACGAAAACTCTTCATATTGTTTTAAAAAAAATTAATATAGGGAAAACCAAACAATGACTATATTAATGGAATTGATATAATATAAAACCAAAATGGATGTGTACGGCATGCTGCTTTCAATCTAATGGCATTACGTTGTCTCACTTATTTTTTCTAATTTCTAATTCTTTGGGCAACGAAAGATGCACGAAATCAAATATTTATTTAGAAGTCAAAAGTTTTGGACTTTTCTATTTGATTATATATTTTAAGTTACTTTTATTCTAAGAAAATAATGCAGATCGCATCTGATCTCACATAATTTTACTGCCTAAAATGCCTTCAAAGTCTTCTAACACAATATTTAGACTAAGCACAAGGAGGTTACAATGTTACATTGACTTTTGAAAGGGGTTAGACTCAGAAATAGAACCATCTTGACAATTTTGAAAATGGTACAGACCATTATTATTCGTGGAAACTAAAACTTATACCTATTAATTATTAAGTGTTGGTAAAAATACCAGGAAAACAAATTAAGAAAAAACAATAGGATTATCAAGCTGAGAAGTAATTTGATATCTCGATTTCTTGAGTATTAATGTTCTTAACTTATCTTTTAAACATTTCAGTCAAACAACGTCCCATGATTCAAACAAACTCAAACTAGCTATTGAGTCTAGCATTCCACTACATTTTTTTTTTGTATATATTAAATATATGGTAGACTGCATTTTTTTACTTTCTCATGTACAACTCTCTTTTTCCACACTTATACCTCACTTTTGTCGAACTACAACTAATAAACAAATATTTACATAATGGAAAATATCCTTCATACTCAGTGTATTTCCTTTACTGCAAATAAAAGGAATGATTTTCCTAAAGGCAGAAAGCTATAGGTTTTGTGTGATTCTATTTTATGATATTGTACTACAAACAACACACTTATATATGAACTGGAATAACAGTTCAATAGTCTTGTAAATATACTGTCGAGTTGTTTATACCATAGAGGAAACTCTAAACAGATTAATCATTATATATTAAAATTTGGTGAAACTTACTGTTTGTTTGATTTAACAAATAGAATGTTTTTGCCATCGAGTACTTGAATGAATAGGATTCCAACATGATTTGCTGAAAAGTTGAATAATACCAGTATTGAGTCTCACTCACCTAATTTCACCATTTTTCATATTAAAAAATGGTGTCGGTGGGGAAATTGCATTAAGAAAGAGTCAAAAAAGTTAGGAAATCTCATAAAATCATTTATAAAAAGAGAGTTTACCTCTTTTGCTGTCTAACTAATTGGGTTTTGGTTTAGACTTTTGGGGAAGTCTTTGCTTTTTGTTGAGCCGTCCCCACTATCTGGGCCCTACCCCCTAGGATTGTTTGAAATGAGGTCGACCTACGAAGAAACTTTTTTTTTAGAAAAAAAACTGTTTGTTGATGAAACTTAGAGGGAAAAAAATTATTAGCAAATATTTTTTGAAAGAAAAAAAAAAGGAGTTTTGAGAAACCTTAATCCCCTCTTAGAGTCTTTTCTTAATTACATGGTGTTAATAAAATTTACTTTTGACATAAGTCAACTTGCACTATTTGGTCAGTACCTTACTTTATTTTTAAGATTCTACTTTTTATGGGAGCTGTAATTTCATTTGGATGAAGTGATAGTATAAATATTTAATATTTTTCATGCGCTCAAAGTTGAAATTCCGAATTATACAGTAACATAATATTAGTGGCACGCACAACATTGGATAAGCAACATTAAGGATGAGTCTTATTTTAATACAATACTGCTATAAGAATATGAACCTTGTATCTCACTCGACCTCAAAAATTAGTTTAAATTGTGAGAAACTTCCACAATCGCACACAATATATTTGACTTTATGACTAATATAATTAATTGATATGAGATTTTAACATACATCACGTCCTCTTTTTCGTTGCATTTTCTCAAACAACTACTAAAGATTTTATCAAATGTATCACGTTATTAGTCAGCAAGTCACAAACCTCACTCATTACTGTTGATCCAACACATGACGGATATGGATGTATTCATATGTTGTGCATCTACTATATATATGTTAACATTCTTGGTGTCACTGTCCATTATACATCTTTTGTCTCTTTTTTCCAGATCTATTTTTAATACTCCATTCGTGCTAATAAAGTATTACTATGTAAAAATGTGACTAAAATAATGGATTACAACGTGAAAAACAAAAGTATAATTGCTGGTAAGACGTACTCCAATACTTAATTATCACCAATCAACTAGTAATAAGTTATTGTCGTAGTGATACAAATTGCTCTATTTTTTTTATTTTTTATTTAATAAGAAGCTTATTTACACTAAATCATGTTGATAGTTATTTAATGATGTTTCCTAATTATTCCACTATCCTTTGTCGTAAAAGTACGCTTTAAAAGTCGTGGCCTTGGGCCCTGGCCAAACTTAGCTTTGTACACAGAATTAATTCTATATGTTAAGTGTAAACCTGACATATTTCCACCAAGGCCATTTATAAAACGACTCGTACACGAGAATTAAGGGCGGCATGTAGGCCAGGCCCGGACCTAAGTGGGTTTGGGTATCGCGGGCTTTTTGTTTGAATCGGCTCGGGAACGAGACCACAAATTAATGGTCCCAGGTTAAGTGGGCCGATCCCAGGTTAAGTGGGCCTAAGTGATCCCAACGGATACTTTCTATTTTTTAATTTTTTTTATAGAAGTTAAAAAATAATAATAATAATAAAAATATCTAAGACAATTCCTTGTAATTATATTATATAATTGTAACCTAAATTTTTTAATTCAAATTTAAAGACAAAAATATTGTAAAGAGATATTCAAAGCAATGCGTTATAATTTTATTATATCATTAAAAAAATATGGCAATATCTTTCTTAGTCTTCCTCCCCCCTATGGAATGAGCACAACAATGTGCTAATACCACCATTGAGAAGAAAAAGAAACTAATCAAGATATGCCAAAATACAAGTTACATATTAATTTTTGTTCATACAAGTTACATGGTATCTCTTACAAATTTCATAAATCCTTCAAGGTCCTGAGGAATTTTCGTTGGTGGTGGCGGAAAAGAAGCTTGGTCATCACCGCTTCCGGGCGAAGCAGCATCCTCCGCAAGTTCAACTAGTATTTCTTCGTAAGTTTCGTCTACCTCTGGTCGTGATTCAGCAAGTCCAAAATTTCTTCTTTCCGAACGGATCCAATCTCTGAAAAGTACTGATTTTTTCAAGCTCTCCCTCATAGACGCTCTATAATCACCGAGTTGAAGTCTTGCTTGACTGAAAGCGCTCTCTGATGCCACTGTTAAAGCTTGAATAGTTAAAATGTCTCGGGCCATCCTTGAAAGAATCAGAAAGTATTTTTCTTTGTCCTTCCACCATTCCAAAATATTAAAGGAGCCGCCACGATTCACTTCCTCAATTCCCTATGACAAATAAACTTCAAGCTCATTTAGTTGTGAAAAATCACTAGTACTAGAACCTTGAGAACCCCTGAACCTCGCTCAAGCACTAAGTGCTCTTACTCCCGCAGCTCTTTTAGATGATTGAGAACTAAAAGAATAAGGAGTTGGAACATTTGGTCTACCATGATCTAATGCAACTTGATAAGCATTATAAATAGTTTGAACATTTATTTTAATTGAGGCTATTGCTTCCGCAAGTTTAGACAACTCCTCATCTTCAAGTGCTAAACTATTATAAACAGTTTCATACCAAAATTGAGGACCTCCTAATTTTATAGTAGGATTTAACAATGCAGCAACGCCGTAAATATGGGGAATAGGAAAAAAATATTTTTTAAACTTTCTTCTCATAGAATCAATAGCAAGTTGATAAATTTTCCCACCCTCTGAAAAACGATCAAACAAATTTGCAAGTTCTGCAATATAAACTAAAAAGTTAGAAATAGTAGGATAATATTACCCAGAAAATTCATTTGTAGCAATATAAAATTTTTCTAAAAAATCTACAAGCATTTTAACATTAGCTCAATCCGCATTTGTAAGGTGCTCATCATCATCACTTACATGAGCATTAAACGTCGAGTCTATGGGGTTTCTATATTCATATGTAACAACTAAACTTTCATACATGTAATTTCATCTAGTTGGACAAAGTTTAGGAACCTTTCTTTCTCTTAGGCCAAATTCATCGCATCTTTTAAAATGTTCTCTAAGTCTACTTCTACGGTTTGAATAAAAAAGCAAGTTAAGAGCCATTTTAACTTTTTCAATTTCAATATTTAAAATTTACATACCATCACCCACAATTAAATGATAAATATGACAAATACATCTAACATGAAAAATCTTACTAAATGCAGGACTTAGTGTAGTGTAAGCAAGGCTACAACATTTGTGTTACTAATAGCATTATCCATTGAAACTAACATTATTTTATCACTAATGCAAAAATATCTACAAATGCCCGTAACCGTGCTAGAAATAAACTGTCTTGTGTGATATGAATTAATTATTCTATAAGCAATAATGCACTTTTGCATTATCCAATCCTCATCAATCCAATGACTGGTAACAATAAGGTAGTCACAGTCATTACCACTTCTACCAATATCAGTTTTAATAGCAACACGACAATTTATATGAGTAAATAAATAGCGCAAATATTATTCATATTCATGTTTATATTTATAAATATCACTTTTTACGGTTGTGCGAGGAAAACCTTTATAAGTAGGATTATAAACTTTTCTAATATAATGCACAAAGTGAGGGTTAGAAGGAAAACTATAGGGTAAGCACATAACAATAACCATTTTTGCCAATTCTTCCCTATCTTTTTTTGGATCATAATATAAAATACCACCGGTAACAGTGTTAATTTCATGTTGAAATTGATTTGACTCGGTACTAAAGTCAGCCTGACTAGGTACACTTGTCCCCTCGGCCAAAACTTTCATACGAAAATATCTAGCTTTATCTTAAGGGTGTAGCAAAATGTGTCTAGTCAAACTTCTCCTCCTCCTCCCTCCCCCCCCTCCCCCTTCACGTCCTCCAACATATTTAAAAATTAACTCTTTGCCACAAGTTTTACACTTAGCCCTATTTTTTCTCTTAGTTGAGTAAAAAAGGCCAAACAATATATATTTCTGCTCGTTTAGAAGGTTGTCTAAAAAAAGTAGGGGCAGTAACATAAGGGTCAGACGGGACATCATTTGGATTATTATTAGTTGGGTTAACTTCAGGAGCACGACTAGTGGGTGTATCGTCATCCAGTTGTATTTCATCAAAATCTATTTCTTCATCGTTATTTTCATCAATAGTTGGATTACCATAAAGAACATTCATATATTCATGGTTTAATTGTTCACCGGGTACAATATTATGGCAAAATTGACTCTCGATAAATTATAATAAATCATTATCGCTATCAAAGGTGATGACGGGTAACAGGTTTGGGTCGGGGAGCCGGGAAAAGTGGATGAGGAACAGATTGGCCACTAGATTCACCACTCTTGAATTTTTTCTTATTTTTACTAAATATTTTTTTAAGGAATAAGTCATCTTAATTAATCAAGCAATATAAAGTAAATAAAACAAAAAAACTATAATATTAAAATTTAAGAGTTGGAACGAGTTTACCGAATTGACGAACAAATTGTTGAAAATTAATTATTGTTGAAGACTTGAAGATTTCAATTCACCAACTTCACAATTTTGCACAAATTGTAACAATAAAGTAAGCAATTATAGAAGAAAATTAGAGAGAGATTGGTGAGTTTGTGAGAAAAATAAAAGAATGAGGGGGTATTTATAGTTGAAATTAGGGAAAAGTGTAATTAAAAAAAGATTGGGGTTAAAACAAAGTTGAGGGAGGGGTTAAATGTCTATTTTGACAGAGGAAACGACTACATTTTAAATGCCCCAACAGGCAGATTTTTTTTTTATAAATTTAGAGTCGTTGGGACCGTTTAGGCTCGCTAAGACCGGTCCGGTCCCGGTCCCAAATGATCAGGTCTCTCGCAAAGGACCAGCCCACTTGCAGGCCCACCTCCCACGGTCCCGGTCTTAAACGGTTAGGACCGTTTAGGCCCACTACCCATATGGGTCGTGATCCTTGGCCGGTCCCGGTCCTGGACCCGCCCACTTGTCAAGGTTAGCATCCATGCATCTTTTGTTGGAAAAATTAGTTACGGAGAATAGGAGTTAACTTGAGGCGTGTGAAAGACACTGTCCTTATGAATATTTCTCCTACATAATAAAGAATAAAACTATACGTATCCCCCAGAATTCAACAAACTCTTCCAGTTATAAAATTGAGAACAAGACTAGCAGAAAATTCAAGAAAGAAACTCAACATATAGGGGGAAGAAGAAGATTGAGAAAGTTGTATTAGAAAGTGTGTCTTTAGCTCTCCAAACACTATGTTTATATAGGTGTTACTCCAACAGCTAGTTAACGGCTTGTTCGACTCTATTAATTATAAAATAACTTACTAAATAATAAGTAGATGTAAATAATATTTCAAAGAGAAAAAATTTTTCAAGTCTAGATTAATATCACCACTAGAAAATGGCTGAATTCTAACAGCCAAAACAGTCAGAAATCATGAATTTTCGACTACTTTTCCAACCGAAATTGGTCGATCGGAAAATAATTTTCGACCGAATCCTTCGGTGATTTATGACCAAAGTAGTCGGAATGTTCAAAAGGTTAGACGACCAAATTATTTTCTAATTTCCAACCAAAGTGGTCGGAATTTTACCGACCGAATCAGTCGTAATAATAATAATAATAAAAATAAATATTTATTTAAAATTATATAATTTCCAATCGAATCAATCGGGAATTAATAATTACAAAATAAAAATTCTTTAATTTTCGACAGAAACCGTCGAAAACTGTTAAAAATTAATTTTTTTTTGTCATTTCCGACCGATTCGGTCAGACATCTGGGTATTTTTGAAAAAAACATGGGTAGCTGTCCGACCGTTTTCGTCGGAAACCCGTCAAAATTATATGTAAAACTAGGCAGAATTTTGCTCAATTTTGAGCTACACCACATGTCAAACAATTACAATACAATAAAGCCAATAACCAATAAACAAATATAACATCTAAACCAACAAATCCTACCATTAACACAATCTAAACCAGCAAATCCATTAAACCTAATAATTTTGGACATAAAAACATTCAAATAGTATCACACATTCAAGTTTAAAAATAAAACATAAAGTTGTCTCTCGCAATTAAGTTTATTAATCAACCAAAACCCTACTACAAATTAGATTCAGTTTTTTCTTCCTCAATAGATCATGCCCATGTTTTCTTATGAATTTTCGTATCTTAACAAATATTCTGAATTGGGAGTCAAACTGTTGTTTTAAATCACGAATTCCTCCTCGTATCTTCTATATGTTCTTGATTTTGAGAAAAAGAAGAATTGACTAAGAGTGGGTTTGGATGACATGTAGATCGACTTACTCCAAGTATGTAGACTCTGTCTTTGTTTACTCCACCCGCTGCCTCTGTCCACAATGAAGCCATGTCATCAAGTGTTGGTTGAGTTGAAGGAGGCTGAGTTTGTTGCCATTCTTCCACTTTTTTATGATAAACTTCCTAAAATAAAAATATAATTATTATGTAAAAAAACTAATATTAATAAACCATAAATAATTATGAAGTTAGTATTTTACATATGTGTCTGACGCACGTGTCTCCACCCAGTGTTCTCTTGTACCGCCCTTCTTCTTTTTTATTAATAATATAAGTCTTTAGCTATAATAACTAAATTTGAATAGCTTCTTAAATGTTCATATAATCCATTGAACTAGTGATTTCTCAAATTTACAAATTAATCTTAATGTTGAAATTGAAAATTTTTAAATTTAATTTCATTCTAATAATAAAACTAGCAAGCAACAATGAACCTAGTACAACAAGCTTTACACCAAAGCTTTTAACTATAATTAGTTAATATAATTAAAATTAATAAACTATAAAATTCATATATTAAACCAATAATGCATGTAGAACTTTTCATTTATTTCTAGATTAATAACCTACGATTTTGAATTGCAGTCTTTGAATTCTTCAAATTCTTAACAATCTTCTTTCTTCTATTCTAGTATATTCATAGTCCTCCATCCCTTTGGCTTGATTACCGTTGGAAGTGAAAGTGAGATTTCGTTTTCCTTCTTTCCTATCGTTATTTTCTCAATTACTCTATGTCAACATGTCACTTTTTTAATTTCAAAAATAAGTTAATCAAATGCTAAAATTAGATTTAGGATTTTTTAACATATTCTTGTTTAACCCAAAATTGAGTGACTATTTATGAAATTATTTTTTGGAAAAATTGGACAATCTAATTTACATAATAATGGTGACAAAAGAATTTCGCAAAACAAAATCCTTATAGGAGCATCATATATTCTTCTCTCTTTTTGTTTTATGTTAAGTATCATTCAAAAACTAAAATCCCTAAAATTTCAACCATACCAAATTCAACTAATTAGGATATTCACATATAGAAAATCTAATAAGCATACAACAACTAAAACTACTACAAATTTAACAATAAAAATAAGATATATATGTCAACGAAGTACTTACCTCGATGAAAAAAAATGTCGGAGAAGAAATGTGTCATTGTGGAACCACTGCTGAAAATGAGAAAAAATTAAGGGGAAAGGGGAGGATGAAGGAGAGGGAGAAGGGAGAGAGAGAGAGAGAGAGAGAGAGAGAGAGAGAGAGAGAGAATACATTACCTATAACGAGGAGTATAGTGAAGAAGGACGAGAGGGAGAGAGGAGGAGAGAATAAGGAAAAAGAAAAGAAATGTTTCTGTTTTTGGGGAACGGGAGTCGGGTAGGGTTTAAAAAATAATTCCGACTGATTCGGTCAAAATTTTCATTTTAAATATATATATATATTTTTAAAAACTACCGACCGAATCGGTCAGAATTGAAGTCAAACGAATCAAACTGGCTTTTGCGCCAAAAATTATGACCTATTTGGTCGGAAATATGGTCGAAATATTTTTAAAATAATATAATTGATTTTTTTTTTTTGAAAATTCCGACGGATTCCGTCGGAAATTTCCGATAATTTTTTTCCATCAGAATTTTACGATTTTCTAGGAGTGATTACCTTT
Organism: Nicotiana tomentosiformis; assembly: GCF_000390325.3. Classification (NCBI taxonomy): domain Eukaryota; kingdom Viridiplantae; phylum Streptophyta; class Magnoliopsida; order Solanales; family Solanaceae; genus Nicotiana; species Nicotiana tomentosiformis. Next base: position 97,007,102 of record NC_090813.1, on the reverse strand, counting down.
TGAGATATCACTAATTTTCCAACATTCCTCCACATATCTCAAAAGGGATAGAAAAATAAATTGTAAATAAAGAAAGAAAGAGAGTATAATTTTTTAGGTTTCGGGTATAATAAAATTCATCCGGTGTCTTATAGACTATGAACCAGATATAGATAAAATAAGATTTAACTTACAGAATAAATGGTGCAGTTGATAACTTCTATGAACTAAAAAAATCTTGTTGTAAACTAGGGACCTTATTCATCATATTACGCCCCCATAATTTCTGTTGTTATCGCAGTTTTGCGCTAATAGGCCATGCGCGCGCTCGATTTTCACGAGGCTTGAAATTTTACCACTAATTTCATAGGAGCGGCTCCACTCTACACTCATATAGGTCCATCCATCAAGTGTACTCTGCAATGCAATACACCACCTATAAAAGGCTGTGGATTATTGGATTAAGAATATAATAACTAAACCTCACATTTCTTGCAGTCTTGCATTATACACACACACACACACCATAGGTAGAGACATAATTTAATAATGCATATTTGATCAACTAATGACTTGTTATTACCCATATGAACCTTCTTTATGGGATCTCCAATCACATATGTTGGATTACCATTATTGCTGATATATCTCAAAATGGCAATAGTCTTATTCCCCTCGATGTTTCACTTATATATCAAAAGATCGGCCAAATCCTTTTTTGACTACACATAATATGTATAAAAAAAATTCTCATCTCTAAGCAATTGCTTTATAACATTATATCTTAAGAAAATCTGTCCACTCTCCCCATTGAAAGATTTATTTTCTTACAATAGTTATTGCGCCTTGGCAATCACAATTCATCGACATAATTATTGTCGGTTTAATTCGTAGTGGAATACGCGCCAATAGATTGCTTAATCTGCCTCACTGCAATTTTAATATCATAAAATCCACCAAAAGGTGGTCACACAATCACTATTGAGCTTTTCTCATATAAATTAGAGATTCAATATCATCAACGTATCATTTTAATACAGTAGAAAAATCACATACAAAATACTAACTCATAGTATTTCTCAAGTAAGGCATAAAATCATCTCAAATGAAATAAAACTTGACTTCTGTACAAGTGCCTTTTGAAACATCTTTCAACACATATAAGAATTTATTTCTTTTGGTATCTTCCATATTCAAATACCAAGGTAAAATTTTCTAAATATAAAAGCAGCTTTAACTTCTACAAAAATATCTCAAATTAGTAAAGAAGGGGTCATAATTCAATGATTTATTCACTCAAATTACTAAGAGACCCAAAACAAGCTAATTTTTCACAACCAGAAATACAACTTATTTTTTATCTTTCAATACAAAATTTTGCCACAACAATCTCAATTTTGTAAGGCTTCATTACAATAATTTTAATAAATATTTTTTCTCATTATTCCCCTTATGATCAAGCTACATAACCGTGACAATATATTCTCGACCCCCACACATTCGAAAATTTCAGACCATTAAGGAGATAATCTTTCACAACTCATAAGGAGTTTCATTTTATAAATTACAAGCTAATAATATAGCTTCACCCAAAATATTTTATCTCCAAATTAGAAAATATGTATGTCTAGAGATATCAAATTCATGACAAAAGTTTTCCAACCTTTAAATAGTATATAAATATAAATATCATTTATTCTCGTTATCTCAAGCAACATAAACAATTTGTCCTTTTGACATGCTAGGAAATTCCACAACTACCGAAATAACTAATCTCATATTGCCATATTTAAAACACTCTAGATCAGCAGAACTACAAAATCAGTACAATATCTTTCACTATGCAAAATGCACATACAAAATTATAAATACAAATTCACATAAGCAAATAATGTACGACCATAAACACATCTAAAATTGAAAAGACATTGTATGTATCATCCTGAGATCAAAGTTTATATGCCTATTATATTCTCACGAGAATAAGCATGAAAGAATAAATATTGAAGAGGTATATATTAGTTCAATTATGCATACCTAACACTTAGATATAATGTTATGCAAAAACATATCAAGTGAAAGATATTACGGTATGTCTTTAAAGTTCATCAGAATTCCATAAGTAGTATTCCCAATAAGACCATTGTGCAAACTTGAAGTGTAGATCCCACATCAAATTTAATTCTCCATAATAAAAATAAAATGTGAAAATATCCTTAAGATTGTTGGAAAAATTAGTTATGGAGAATAGGAGTTAGCTTGAGGCGTGTTAAGGACACTGTCCTTAAAGATATTTCGCCTACACAATAAAGAATAAAACCAGGCATATCCCCCATAATTCAACAAGTTCTTCCATTTATAAAACTGGGAACAGAACTAGAAGAAAATTCAAGAAAGAAATCCAACATATAGGGGAAAGAAAAAGATTCAGAAAGTTGTATTAGAAAGCGTTTCTTTAGCTCTCCAAACACTATATTTATATAGGCGTTGCTCCAACGGCTAGTTTGACTCTATTAATTGTAAAATAACTTACTAAATAATAAGTAGACGTAAATAATATTTCAAAGAGAAAAGATTTTTCAAGTCAAGATGAACATTACCTTTTGAGATATCACTAATTTTCCAACATCTTTTTGGTTTCTCATTCGATATTCGGATACGTATTAGAGTTTAATTAAATCTTCGCACGAAAAATAATTTATACTCCTTTCGAATCCGAAATCTCTAATAAAAAATAAATAAGTATTCATCGTTCCATCACAATACTTATTGATCAATCATCCACTTACGAGCAGTGGATGAGTATGCATTGTGATTTGTGACCAAAAAAGTTACCTATTCACCTGCAAAAGAATGTTGAGATGTGAAGACATCTAATTTTCATTATAATTTGAATGTTAAAATTCCTTTTTAATCTGAAACGCTATTTATATATTTAAAATGTACATATAATAAGTTACAGGCTTTTTGTTATATATATTATAAGATGTTTTGAAAATTGTAGTCAAATTAGAAAACTATTTAACTACCTAAATAACATAATTTTTTAACCCACCTAAATAACATCATTCGCTAAGTTCGACAAAGCACTGGCCGTTAAGTGGATGGCTCATTATCTCCCTCCAAATATAGTTGTAAGCTAGAGAATGAATTCATGGTAATATTGGTAGGTTTTGACTATACTATAAGTGAAAAATAGTTTCCAGAAAATATGAATTTCTAGAATAGATTGTCAAAAACAAAAATTTAACAAATTAATTTAGAAATCTCATTAAAAAAATACAAATGTAATTGTAAATGTAACAAGTATAGGTGCTGAGGCTACAGGCTGAAAGTTCGGGCACCATGATTCTGGGCTTCAAATCGGCCCAAAATCCAGTGTATTGGCCCAAGTCTTTTACCGGCGAGATTCGGTTGAAAATAGCATGAACTAGCCAGTTTTCGAACTGACAATCGAAAATTAACCAGTATTTATAAATTCATTAAAAAATAGCCATTATTTTAGCTGAAACACCGAAAGTTTCAGCATAATATGCTAGATTATGGAACTGATGCGTATAAACTTCCAGCATATTATGTTGAAACTCCAACGCATTATGAAATTCTATCACATTATACCAGAATCTCATATGTAAAAAATTCGAACTTCATGCTGGAATTTTTTTGAATTTTTAAAGATATTTTTGTTCAGATTTTATCTTTACACGAAAAGTGACTAAATTTCGATTAGTTTTGAAAGTGTATCTATTTTTCAAATCAGGTTATTTAGGGAGAAATTCAAAAATAGCCATATTTATAAGTGGTCATTCAAAAATAGCCACAGTTTCAAAAGTAATCGAAATTTAGCCACTTTTGATGTAAAGATAAATTTGAACGAAAACACTGTTCAAAATCCGAAAAATTCAGTATATTATACTGGATGCTGGAGTTCCAGCATAAGTATACTGTAACTCCAGCATATTATACTAGAGTTCCAACATAAGTATACTGGGCTTCCAGCATAATATACTGGAATTTTAGTATAATATACCCGTCCAGCATAATATGTTGGAAGTTCATACACATGTGCGCCGATCTCCAGTATATTATGTTGTAACTTTCTATGTTGCAGCAAAATTATAGCTATTTTTCAATGACTTTACAAATAATGACTATTTTCGAATGATCAGTCCGAAAACTGGCTAGGTCCTGCTATTGTTACCGTTATTTGTGATTTGTTCCCCAGATTCAGCCCTTCTATTTTGGCGCCAAAAGGCAGCTTCGCAGCGGCCGTAATTGCCTTCGTCGATTTTGCCGCCGGAAATGTATTCAACCGCCCGCTATACGCTCGTTGACTGTAGTCAACTTCAATCGCCGTCGCCGATCTCCAAATCTTCTTTGCAACTCGTTCACCCGCGCAAAATTGTTTCCATTTCTCTCTTATTCGCAACAACTCATCGCTCTCCCAATGGATTCCGGCGAATCCGAATTATATCCGGAAGACAAATATCTTCTCATTCATCGGCAGCTTCAAGCAGCAATAACTACGCGTTTGATTGTGATTCAACTCACAATGACTTTGTATTGCCCCCTGGTCCGTCATTTACAAACCTATATATATGTGTATGTGTGTATGTGTTAATCCTTTACTTTTTCTTTTCATGTAGGTAAGCTGCAGTTTAGAAATGTGACATGGATTGGTATTGCCACAATCACTAGCAAAGTTCTGGTGATTATTTTGCAATTAGTATTTTTCAAGTGTATTTACTGTTTAAACCTTTAATTTTTTGCCTCAATAGTTTTGTTGTTTTCGGTTTTCCGATTTTTGGTCACGTAGGGATTAGTGAGGGAGATTGTTATAGCTTCAGTTTTTGGCATTGGTCTGGTGGCAACTGCCTTCAGGTAAGCTCATACATGAAAAAGTTTTTGCTAATATGTTTCCTGAAAAGCTTTTTACTTTGTCAATTCTAAGATTTTTAGTTTTGTTACTCTTCTCACCATTTTAGTCTGCTTTGAATGGTGCTTTAATATCAGGTATGCTTCGGTGCTGCCTGGTTTTGCTGCATCGGTTCTTGGTGGTGAGTAAAGAATAAAATAAAGTAGTTGGTTTATCCATCCATAATAATAGGAAGATATAAAGCATATTAACATGGTCCTTAGAGTTGTGTTCGCTTTTATTTTTTTTATTTTTTTGTGTATGCATGATTATTCTTGATTTATTCTTTAGTCATAACTTAGGTACAAGTAGCAGTCATCTTTTTCTGTTTGCAATGTGTAGTTACCAGTTGCTGACTATACCTTTAAGGAAAGCGGAAAACTCATTACGAAAAGAAAAGTAAATGAAAATTTGGAGAGGTGACGCGTGGGGAAAACTGTTTTTTTAAAATAAATATTTTCAAAATTTTGAAAGTTTAGAAGAATAGAATAAAATGTAGAAGTATGAAGTTTCCCTCTCTTAAATCTGCACTGTTGTCTAAAATCTGCACTGTTGTCTATCATCGGATATCTATATGTACCAAGTCTCTTATGTTAAAATAAAAACAATTTCTTCTTTTTATTTCCTTCTCTTTCCAATTCTTTACATTTTCCTGTTGCAACAATTATTTCTCTTGGTCCAAGAAGGTCTCTCACTTGGAGTTTTGACATTTAGTCACATCCAGCACAGCCTTAATCCAACTTGTGCTGTAGTTGTTCATCTTTGGTTGAAAAATCCATTCTTTGTTTATGCCAGATTTTACAAGGTTTCTTGCCATCGTGACTGTTACCTGTGCATGATATTGCATTCTGTTGATGCCTTGTTAACTGTTAATACTATGCATTATGTGTAGAAGATGACGGAGAAGTTTTTTTTAATCACTGGCTTCTTATTTCATGCAGGTGTTAATGGTCCTATTCACATCACAATGACAGCTACGTTAAGGCTAGTCGATATCTCTTATCTGCTATTTTCTTGATTTTCTAATGCTGAATTCAAAATTGTTCTGCACCCCCACTTCTATAGACTCTATGTTTACTAGGAGCTAAAGGCATCATATCCCTGGATTCCCATATTTAGCTAAAGCAGCAAGAAGCTTGCTATACTTGAAATTTTATGTATAACCAATGTGATAAACCCTGATTCCTTATCCTGGAGCAACCAGCTACATGTAAAATTAATAAAGATAGAGTAAATTAACTGGTCATTAGCCTTCTGTCTACATTGAAGTTCTGCTTCTGGTTTAGACTTTGGAGACCAACAGGGTTTAGTTAGATAAAGAACTATGCGTCCAAGCTCTACTCCTCCACACACCTAAAACTTAGCTTCATCATCTACAGGCCTGTTTAATGTTGGCCTAACATGCTAATGAGTGATTATGTGGGTGAATGCTTAATCTTGAGACATCAATGCAGATGTAGACTGTGATATCTTGCCTTCTCTCTTGATAAGTAAATCTGCCTGAATTAAGTATGACTATTGGCACATTCTAGACAAGGGGCAGCTATATGGTGACTTTTGTGTTGTCCTTGGTGCATAAATCTTAGATTCAAGTTTAAAGACTTTGAGTTAGTTTCCCAATAATTACCCGTTTCCACCTTTACACCTTGTTGATAGTCTTGAAAATACATTTCTTACCTCTGACCTATCACGATGATGATCATCAGTAAGCTTCCACAGGATCGTCAGGAAAAGCTATTTAAGCATGCAAATACTGTCATGATCCTGGTATGTAAATTCTCACTGCTTTAATATATCCTTCTTCTTACTTATCTATCACAACTAAAAAATTATAAGCATTTAGCAACAAAAATGAATTTCATGCAGGTAGGAGGTCTGGTGGCTGCCCTTGTGTTCATATTTTCCAAGTCTATAATTCATGTATATGCACCAGGGTAAGACGGTTTAAATCCAAAGAATTTTTGTGTTATTTAACTCGCAAGATATAAGATGTAAACGATCTGGTCTTCTAAACTTTGATTTTGCATTCATGTCCTGATCGCTATCTTGAGATTATTTAAATGGATTTTTTATCTCAAAGTAGTGCGGCAGATAGCTCATGATGAACTGCCTGTCACAGGTTTTTGTTTTTTACCAAGGCTTTACTCTCTAGGTTGGCTTTCTATTCTCGAAAATGTTTAGTGCCTTTTTCCAACATTCGACTTGTCGTTTCCCTGCTCATGCTAAGTCACAGCATCTTTATTTAGCCTTTGCTTAGAAACTGAAGGTTGTTCTGCCCAGATTTCTTAAATTAACCTAGACCAGAAAATTCTTTTACTGTCATTGTTAGGCATTTATATGCTTGTGAGTATCTCTTGCTGATTGCACTTCATTGATCCATTCTCAGTCTGTGGACCTCAACAGAAGGCCAGATAACAGGCCGAATAGCTATCCAACAGGTAATGAATTTACTTTTCAGCAAAATTCATCTCGAGTTTCTTCCTACCATTACGTATCTGGCCAAGCTTGTTTAGCCAATTATTTTTGCCTTATCTCACTTTTACCAACTTACAACAACAACCCAGTATAATCCCACTAGTGGGGTCTGGGAGGGTAGTGTGTATGCAGACCTTACCCCTACCTTGGGGTAGAGAAGCTGTTTCCGATAGACCCTCGGCTCCTTCCCTGGCTCCCTCCAAGAACTCCCCACCTTGCTCTTGGGGTGACTCGAACTCACAACCTCTTAGTTGGAAGTGGAGGGTGCTCACCACTAGAGCAACCCACTCTTGTCACTTTTACCAACTTAAAAGTACATATATCCCTTTCGTGCATGTAAAAAAATATAAACTCATTTCTGTACGTCTTTTCCTTTACTTTGTATCAACATTCCAATTGGAGCATATTTGCCTTGAGTTTCCGTTTCCACAATAGGTATTTACTCCTTTTAGATTTTGACACCTTTTCTTATTTAACTAGATTTCACATATTTTGCAGTTGAAAATAATGAGTTCTTGCATTGTTTTTGCTGGCCCTGTTGGTCTTGGATTTGGTTATCTGAGGTAACATATTAATGAATGTCTTTTTTTTTTTCCAGTTGTTAATAGTTCTTTGAGCACCTAATGGTTTCTTTTTACTCTAGTGCAAAAGGAGAAAATGTCTTTCCTGCGATTAGCCCCGCCTTCTCTAGCTTGCTCTTGATTGCCAGTGTAAATTCTGACTTGCCGTGGCCCAAGTATTATTTCATTAGGAATGACTCTTCCGTATCTTGTAGTAGATTCTTGTAGATTCCGACATGAATACAGTTGTAATTTGTTGCAGTGCCTCTTTTACTCGTTCAGCAGAAAATCAGATGCCCTTTCTTCTGGTAATGTAGCCTGCTTAGTAACTTCAGTGATATTACGTGGAAAAGATATTGAAGTTTAAAATTCTTTAAATAGGTGGTGTTCTTCTGTCCTGTGGAGCTTCCCTTGGTGTAGTCGTTCAATGGATTATCCAGGTCTCTGTTGCTGACCTCTGACTCTTTCATACTTTAGTTATATTTTTAGGTTAAAAGACTCAATCCTATATTATATGGTGTATGTTTTTCTTTTTTGTTTTCCACGTTATACACGTGCTTGTTTCTTAAATTAAATTGGACATGAGTTATACGTTATGCTTTATTTCAGGTGGCATTGCTAAGGGGAGCATGGCATGAAGTTATTTCAGCTTCATGGATTGACGGATTCAGGAGCAGGGATCTTTGTGAAGTAGACCTCTTTGACCTTCTACTTCTTTCCACGTATTTCCTTTCCACTCAATTGATTGCTTTTGATCACTTTTCCGTTGTGTTTTTTCATAGCTTTTCTCAGTACTAGTACCAGCAATATTCAATTCAGGCTTGGCACAAATAGCATCATTTACTGACATCTGTTTTGCATCTCATTTTCCTGGTGCTGCCGCAGGCCTTTCATGTAAGTGAAAGTGAAATTTTTCTGTGGCCTTTTCCATGTTGATCAAGCACAACTTTCTGGCCTTTGTAATTCTTTGTCATGAAAACAACGCCGTATAATTCCTCTTTTTTGAGGACAGATAGTGTATAAAATGCAGAATCTAAATCAAAAGGTTTGATATGGCGGGTCAGATTATTGCCTCCGCAATGTTAAAAGAAAGGAAACAAAAAATACAAAATGCAAGCAAAAAGTTGTAATGATTGAAGGTCTGTTGCTTTATGCTTGATAGCATGCACGGTTACAAGTGTTTATGTCATCATTGGGAAGTCTAGCTCTACATCTTTGACTGTGGCAAAAGCTGTTAATCCTTATGTAGCTTCGGTTCTTCATACCCCAAGCACCTCTTGAACAAAGTAAATAGATGCAATTTATGATCCAAATTAGGTGGAAGCTCTAACAGTCCCTCATAGAGTCATAGTTATGTGTCATCCAAAAGTGTATCTCTAACTTAATTCTTTTTGCTTTTGTACCTTTTTATTAAAAACATTGGGTTTTGGTCCAGTATCAACAACAACTACACACAAGTTGGGCCGGCTATATGAATCCTCACTTCTCTATTTAAGCTCAATCTCGTGTCATCATTATACCAAATAAAAATAAAAGTAAAAAAAGAAGTTAAATAACCATCTTTTAGTTGAACCCTTGAAGACTGTAAGACAAAATTTACAAGTTGTTTTTCAAGTATAGTTTGAACGGTGTATTTGACAGCACGGATGATCGATGCAAGTTGTATGTCAATGGCTTTTCACACAGAGAAAAGATGGTGCTATGTAATTAAATACCAAGTGCTATCATTGGCTTCTTTTTTAACTGAAAGAACAGCTTCCACAATGAACGAAAAACTTCTGAAACAGCGAATCTATGTGGAAGAGTGACAGGACTTAGTGAGATCCATGAATCTTCTATTGACCATGAAGTAGTCCTTCCATTCTATTGTGAGCGACAGTCAGACAAGGGTTTTATAGGAAACAACTTTAATGTGGAACATACTGCCTGAGTAGCATAATGCAAAATGTAAAGTGTTATTCAGGCAATTTCTCTGAAAGCCTCCCTGCAGGACACTGGGTTGTCATCCTTTTTACTGTGTCAGAGCTCTGCTATACTTTTTTGTTTTTCCCATTTTCCTGTAGGTTCTTCATTGTGTTTTTAAATTGGATGCCCTAATTCTTTTTCATCATTGATTACCTTACCTTATCAAAAAAATTCTCATTTGATCATTGATATGTTTAAAATTTCAGATGCTTTTCTTTTGGTCATGGCACCTTTGGGGTTGCTTTCAAGCATCGTTATACTCCCTATTTTACCCATGTTATCCAGACTGATAAAGGTGCTCCTCATATTTTTCATATCCCTTTCGATTTGTGATGAACATTTTGTAACCTTTTCTTGTTAGTCTTTCAGTTGTATTTGCCCTCTAATTCCAAAGTCTTTCGCAGACTGAGTCATGGCCAACCCTAGTAGAGAAGATAAACAGAGCCGTCTTGCTATGCATGGTTAGGACATTTATTTTAGAAGCCGGTTATTGTTATCTTGAATGTTTGTGATGGATCAATATTTTTGCAACTTTGGTAGGACTGTGAAGGAAAACGTAGACTTTTTTTTAATCTTGAGCTGTATTCTGCCATTCATTTAACTAACTTATTCTTTTTGGAGTACCCCAAAATGGTTGCCCCTTTCTGTGCTTCAATTTTTCAGTTTCATGTGGTGAATAATACTTATTCTACCTCGATGCAAATAAGCTGTAAAGGAACACTTTCCGTCCCATATTTTCACACTTCCAAATTTTGTTGTATTGTCTTAAAAGTATTTCTAACTAATCTCATAGAATAACTATTTCATTGTCTTTTTCCTCAATTTCTGAACCTGTTGGAGTAGAAGAATTTTTACAATAAGTGGATTAGCTGTATATTGTTTTGCAGTTACTTTGGGATATTATTCCTCTTTACTTTGATTTAGCAGATTCCTCAAAGTTGGCCTAGGACCTTTACAGTCCAAATAAGATTTTGGAGTCACTTCATACGGACTGTTTTTGTGAATTGATTTTCATTGGACTCTTTCAAAAGCCCCTAATACAGAACTAGGTTGGCTCAGGTTCAGCCGTATGAGTTCACTATATGCACTCCACTCTATTCGAGCCCATATCAAAATGGTGTAATGCAGATACAAACGAAATATAAGATTTTTCACCAACAAGTGGGTTTATCAAATGTATTGATAACTGATTGTGCTACAAATTTCCTGTTTTATACAGGTCATTCTCTTGCCATTCCTTTCAGTCATGAGTAGCTTGGCCAATCCAACCATCCGCGTCTTGTTTGAGCGATATGCATTTGATTCTTCGGCAAGTGCTTTAGTTTCTTCTCTTTATCTTTTCTGTAAGTATTGGATCAACTCATACTAGGGTATCTGAATTACTATTTTACGTTGGAGGAGGGGATTTAAAATAAGAGCACCTATGTACTCGTGAGGGCTGAATCTATGGCTAGGCATCAGATGGGAGCTGGAAAACTACAATAACTTCTTTGTTTAAATTACTTGTTAATAAAGAATAAGAAAGAACCTTTTTGGGAATAGTTTCTTGACATAATTATCTCTGTGTAGATTCTCTTGGCTCACCATTCTTGATCCTCAGAGAGTTGCTAGTCGCAGTGTTTTATGCCTTTGGAGATGGACTGAGACCTTTCCTGGTTAGTATTGGAGCTATTGCTCTAAATGCTCTCTTGGATTGGTTCTTTGTTTACAGATTAAATAGTGGAGTGCAAGGATTGGTTAGTATAATTTTACCTATTTTCTTGCAATAACTAGTAGGATAATATTCATGCTTTAACAAATTCTCATTGCTAATTGTATTGATGAAAATGAAGGCGCTTGCAACGTCACTCACTGCCGCCTTGTCTCTCGTCACCCTGTTCCATCTCCTTCAAAGGAAGGTTGGAGGTAAAATGTGGAAGTATATTAGTCCAGAAAAGCAGTTCATATCTCAACTCTGTTTCATGTAATTTTGGTTGTAAAACTGCAGGGCTTTTTCATCTTCCTGAATTAATAGGTCCTGGTTTGCTACTATGCTTCTGTTGTGTCATCTCCAGCTCTGTAACTTCCATCAGTTATGAAATGATCTCAAAATTTTTGCTTTCCGAGTATATCACAAGGTTTGCCCATTTCGCTTGGACCTACGATATGCAATTAGTATCATCATAATTTTGATTGTTTGTTCATATTCAAATCCAGGTTACCTAGGATCCAAGAACTCTACTGCATAGTATCAGCTGCTGCTCTTGGAATTATTGGTTTCTTTGCTCCTCTTCTGTTATATTATTTTTGTAGATATAAATGGGAGCGGAATAACTTGAATATTGATGAAATACAAGGTTAACGCTCAGTTCCTTGGTATTTGGTTCGGAACTCCTTGTACATGCCGTCGCCAAATGTTCTGCTCAATGAAAGATTGAAGAATTCAAACAATTCAAAGTGAAGCTTAGGATGATCGTTGTAACATAACAGTTTGATTGGCTTAGCCAGTACCAACGTGGACTCGAGACGAACCTCCCGATATTATAAAATCTTCACGAATAATTTCGAACATAGGAGATTGCATCGACATCAAGAGACATTTATAAAGTACATGAGCAACTAAACTGGCGAGACGGTGAGCATGTCACATTAGTTGATGAATCAGCCACGCTTTCTTGCTTGCTTCTAACTCATAATCTGTGCAGACGCTAAATTCCTTGGAACTTTTGTTGTTTTATAATTGGGTACATTTATCTCAAGCTTGCTATTGTAATTTGCTTGAGCCGATGGTCTATCAGAAATACAAGGGTCTATCAAAATCTGTCTTTCTGCCTTAACAAGGTAGGTGTAAGACTGCATCCCAAATCACACTTGTTAGATTACACTGTGCTTCTTGTTGATGTTGTATATCAGACTTGCCTGATCATGGAGACGCATTTGAGATGACAATGAATTGAATTCTATAAATAAAACAAATAAAGTAAACACTTATGAAGTGAAACAGACGATTTACGAAAGATTAAAAAGCATCAAACATATATTAATTTAGTACTATAATCTTTTCCAAGTAATATAACTAATTTCAAAATCCATAATACAACAACGGTAATAGCAACCCTAACTCCTCAACATTCGAGATTCAAAGAATTGACCAGTTCACGTAGAGATCACTTTGGATGTCATTGTTAAATGCACACTTCTCTGAAACACGACTTCATCCATCAGGGGATTCTTCTTATCACTTCATTGCTTTATGCAACCATCCAATGCTTTTAAACCCACCTCCAGATTTGAACAAGGACTACACTAAGATCTTAAACAATCCATATTAAGGCCAAGCTTAGCGCCGTTTGTATATACAAGGCTTGAGCTCAGGCCAATTGATCTCCTTATCTACTGAATTCTGCTTTTCCTGTTGAGAGGAACAGATAATAAGCACATCTTTTTGAGTCATGGATGAATCATAACAAAATTATGCATCAAATCTAACCTTCTTCTTTAGGTAGAACAGCGCAAACATTTTGTTAGAGAAATCCTGTAGAAACATAGACAAACTTTAGAAGTTGATCTCAGATTTCATCAACTCATAACAAAAAAGAATTAATGGAGACCTTTGACTCAATGGTAAATCCAAGCTCACAAATAGCTTTCAAAAATTTGTTTGGGTCTGCTCCTCCAGTATTTGGATCAAGCCTGCTTTTAACTTCTGCTATCAAAAGCCAACCCCTGGGAACAACCACCCAACTCAGTTCGTAACCTAAACCACAAGATGAAGATATGTAACTTACAAAATTAAGAAAGTACTGCATGCCAACCTGGGTTTGAGAACTCTGCGAGCTTCCTGAATGTAGCTTGGATAGTCGGTTCCCATCAATGAAAGGCAAAAGACAGCCACATCAACTGACAAAGACAGTAGAGGGGTCTGCCAAAAGAGAAGCACTAATTTAGGACCATGCTCCTAACATTAATGTGATAAAAAAGGCTGAAACTTTAGAGGCAATTCACACAGAGAGAGTCTCTGTTAGCAAGACACTAAGCGAGGCCCATACGTTTGACATATCACAAGCAATTACTGAAGGATCATTTGCGACAAGATCCAAGGACCAGACTTTGTTCTTCACACTTCTTGCCAACCGTCCATCTCCTGAAATAAGTTCGACAATCAATGAGTCACGCAACTGCAAAAGTGACAATCACATGAAATTTGTTGCTTCCTGATAATTCGAGACCCATACCGCAGCCAAAGTCAGCAACAACTAAAGAAGGGCTATGATCCTTTAGCCATTTTGTGATTGTATTAACAGGTTGTTCTGGCCAATGTAACATTTGCTCTTGATACCCTGCATGATACTGGCCAGATAAGTAAACACTGGTTAAGAACAAGAAAATCATTACAGTGTGATGGATACTTAACAAATATACTCCAGGATATTTCATAAATGCAGAGAAAACTGAAGTTGAATCAGATTCAAAAGCTGCAGTTCCAAAAATTCTAGAAGGGGATATCAATCAGCCATCTCGCAGGGGTAATTGTGAAGACGGTAAAATTCTTATTAGGAGTGATTGGTCTGTCGTTACGAACATGTGGTCGGGAGGAAAAAGGGAGTAATTGCTGTTATGGCTAGTACGAGTCAAACTTGATAACAGACTTCATCCTCTGAACAGCCGACCTATGGGCTTATGTACTTGTATGCAGATTGGACCAACCCGACCTATCGATAGTCTAGACTCTAGACATGTTGTGAATCTAACATTTAGGTCCTTGGACCTCCAAAGTTACTAAAAGTAATACTCCCTTTCCTCGCTTCTATACAACTTTCAGGAATTCCATTTCATACAATACCAAACTTTAATCTTTGATGTGATGCTTCTCTAAACTATAACCTTTTTTTTTTGTAAATGAATTTAATATACTAGTCAATAACTTCGTGTTCAGTCAAATACCAATAATATTGGACACAGAAAGTAACGAATTATACAAATACGAGACCAAGAGTAGTGAAATATCTCAATAGTTCAATAGGTCAAACTTTTCTTCTCCTCCATTTTTATGTGTATATATAAGCAATAGGTCAAGGAAAAAGAAGACATCAGTAACCGCACCTAGGCAACTCTAGACGCTTCAACACTAAGTTTATTGGGAGGCAGAAGGAGAACTGACTAGTTTATCCCCCAAGTGAAGCATTAATGATTTACTTAAGGATGCTTGGTGCATTTAGAAGAAAATTCAAAAAGGTAATACTTTCTCCATGCAGCGAGACAGATTATGAGAATGTCAGCATTTTTAAGTTTTGAGTTCTTAATTGAGGACTTCTATGCGCTGCATTCGTTACCATCTTTCTTACAGCATTTGAATTATGTTAAACTTAACCCCTCAACCACTCCATCAGCTTTTTGTTGACCTTATACACTCTCTTGAAGACAAGGTCAATCCAAAGCGATCTCAATTCAAACCAACTCCAAAAACCTTGAGCTATCACGTATAAGTAGAGGTGCAAAATAAAGAAGACACATATAACTGACGAAAATGATTCTTACCACATTAAAAAGCTCTGGATTTTCTTTGAAATAATTGAGCGCCTCATCTCCACTGGATTTAAAAACAACAAGAACGAAACAAAGCAATTAAATCAAAGCAATCCGTAATTCAGAAATTATCTTCAACAAAAGACTCAATCTTGTGAAAA
The DNA here is from genome assembly GCF_000390325.3 of Nicotiana tomentosiformis. Classification (NCBI taxonomy): domain Eukaryota; kingdom Viridiplantae; phylum Streptophyta; class Magnoliopsida; order Solanales; family Solanaceae; genus Nicotiana; species Nicotiana tomentosiformis. The sequence continues at coordinate 96,991,542 of NC_090813.1, read as the reverse complement.
GAAATTGCAGTAACCTAGGTGAATTAGCTGACAAAACACTAGATTTCTTTATATTTTTTGTCATATGTTTGTGAATACATCTTGCTTATATATTCAACTACAAAAGAAAAATCTTCCTTATTTTTCTCAATTCAGATTTTTAAAAACAGGAAAAAAGGAAAAAGGAAGACGTACGGGCAAGTGTAGAGCTTTTCATTAAGCATACGGAAGTGTCCTCCTGATAATCTCGCCTTCATCTGCGTTAACTCCACATGAAAATATTACTTAACTATTTTGTAAAAATATGAATATAGGTAGATGTATATACGGAGAAAGGATGAATTACAACCTTATCGAGAAAAGACGAAGCTTTCTTAGTTTTAGAGATAGCATTTTTTGAAGCCGAAGATCGATTCACGCCGGAGAACTTAGAATGACCGTCGCCGGTGGGAGTAGAGGATGAAGGAGAAGATTTTTTGTGAACCTTTCCTCTCTTCCGTTTACGGCTTCGATTTTGTTCTTTCATCTTCTCTTTCAGCTCGCTCTTCTCTGTTCGAGCTTCTTAGTGTTGTTGAATTTAGGGATGGGTTCTACCGAGTAACAAAACTGACCAAAGATGGACCGGCCCAAGAAGTTAATGGGCTTAGGAAAGTGGCCCAAATGAGTAGGTCTGGCCCAATTTAGTAACCAGCTCAAAATCTTCAAACAAAAAGAGAAAATGGCCGTCATCGAGAAAAGGAACCAAGGCAGTATTAAAAGAGAAATTTTCAGAAATGACTACTGTTTAGTGACTATTAACTTCATATAGCTACCATATATATAATTACTTTCCGTAGTTAGCTTTCAGTTGTTATGGTAATGTATTCGAGCTACTGTATTCATGAATACAATAGCAAAAATCAGCTAAAAAATAGAGCAGTCCAGCTGTCAGCCGCTGTATTTGCATGTATTCATGAATACAACGTAATAATAGGTCTCTCAAGTTGTTTAATAACGGAAAGCTGTTAATTTAACGAGATACACTCCTAATATAACTCACCTAAATCAATTATAACACACAACATTATCAATCCAATTAATGAGAAGATTAGTCAGATGCTAAACACCAATAAACAGAGCATTCTTCAAAATTTCAGTCCCTTTTTTTTTTTTTTTCCTGATACAGTTCGAGTTTTTTTCCTGACATTGTTCGAGATTCTGCTCGGAATTGATACAAGTATCTATAGAAATATTTTGAAATTCGATTTTCTGTATATGAATACATCATATATTTATACCGGATACAACCTGTAATAGTAACTTACTGCCTGCATATTTCATAATAAACCTAGTGCTTGTATTCTGTTGTATCTAACAGTTTTGTTCAATGTATTCAAGTTTATTTTTGTATTCATAATATTTTATTTATTCCTAATACATGGTATTTATTGCTTTATTGAGTATATTTCATTGGTTGTATTCATTGATTTTCTATTTGTATTAAGAGTATTTTACTGTATTGTTATTTTAAATACAGACGAATACAGTTAGGTTTAAAATATAGATAAATACAGTTAGATTGAACGCATAACTAATTGATGAATAACATCAAAATGATAGAACTAATGATGTATTTAAAAATATTGTTGTAAGAACTCAAATACATATAAATACATCTAAATACAACAGTCAAAATCACTGTACAAAATAAAAATCAGTGCATGCCTTATCGAATACATATAAATACATCTAAATACAAGAAGAGAAAACTACTGTAGAAACTAAATAACAATGTATGCAGACTCGAATACATATAAATACATCTACAATTAGGGTCATTGCGTATTTTTATTTTCCTTTCGGCTTCAATGGTTGCTGATGAACCTGCAAATACAGGTTCCTCTTGAGTGATTTGCAAATCGAAAGATGGCCCTTCGAAATTGAGTGCTTTAGTGGGTATTCTGTAAAAAATCTAACAATGGTGAATATTTTAAAAAAAACTGTTGAAGAGAAAAAGAAGAAGTTTAACTGGCCAAAAACTCAAAAAACTTTAGTGGTGAGTGGTGAAAATTTGTGTTGATGATTTACGACTTGCACAATTTCATAGTTCTTGATAGAAGCAAGAAATCATGAATCAGAAGGGAAAAAATTTGGTGTCACGCTTCCACGTCCTGTGGAATTGGGAAAGAACAATTTTGAAAAGGATGTTAAGAAAACTTGCAGGAAATCATAGAAAAGCTCACTGTTTTCATGGCTGAAGAGTAGTGATAACCATGAAAATCATGGAAAAGCTCACCGTCTGTTGGAGGAAACTAGTTTTCTGGTTCATATAGGAAAGAATGAGAGAGAGATCGTGGAGAGAGAAATAAGATACTATGCGTAATTCTGGGAGAGAATAAACTAAAAGAATGCGAGTGAAAAATATTAGACAACGTATTTAATGACTTAACAGTAGGAAGTGACCATAAATATATATTTTGCTATAAAAACTAAAAGTTAGTTATAGAAATTAATATTTTAAAAGGGTTTTTATTTATAATAAATAGGGTGTAAAGCTTTGCTATAGGAGGTAAAATTTCCGTATTAAAAAGAGAAAATGACCCTTTATAGCCCCTCAAAATTTTAATAGCCCATGTTTTTACCATTGACCTGAAATGTCCCTCCGGCCCAAACATATTACATCTAATAGCCCGAAATGTCTATTTTGTATATTTTTTGTATAGTGACAGTCTATTTTGTATAGTGACAGTCTATTTAGCATATATTTTGTATATTGACAGTCTATTGTATATAAATTATACAGTGACAGTCTATTTTATATAATTTTTGTATAGTGACAGTCGATTGTATATAAATTGTATAGTGACAGTCTATTTAGTATATATTTTGTATAGTGTCAGTCTATTTTTTTATATTTTGAAATTCAATTTTACCCTTAATAAAATAATTTATAACCACATAGTCTATGACTTATTTTAAATCAGAATTTGCAAAAGTCCTTTGTCACACAAACACCTTCACATAAATTAGTATGGATGGAGTAATAATTAATTTTCATGTAAAAGTAGCGCATGCGTTTAAGAGAATAGGAACTTACATGGGATTGTGGAACGAGAGAGATGGAAGTAAGGAGAGTTAATAGAGGCAAGAGAAGTCCAAAATGGCTGTAAATTTCTTACTGCATACATTATTGAAAATGAATGTAAAGAGTAATTTATCAGTATTTCAAGTTTCTGCTCATTGCGGAGGAGAAAGATTAAGGCTTCATAGGCGTCTGTCGACGGTCGGAATTGTCTACTCCGAGAAGACTTCATAGGCGTCTGTCGACAGTAAGCTTCAAATTTTTTATTTGCTAGCTGTTATTATTGTTTTTAGACTATGACTTATATGTGGTCATTTTATGATTACCGAATGTTATAAGTTTGATCCGAGTGACTATAAATGAATTTTGCTCAATTAAAAAGAAAGAAAAGCACTCAGAACAGTAATTAATGACTCAATTAGAATTGTGCCAATTTATATCTTATATTAGTTGAGAGATTGGGTTACTCCTTAAGATTTTGAGCAATACTTACTTCAATAACTACTTTTGGTTAAATAGTTCCCATGTTATGTATTCACGTTTCGTTACGATTTTATGACTCATTAGAATTTCTCCGATTAGCCAAGTTTGTTATGTTGTGTTACCCACGCAGCCACGCTTTATTTGTTCATGGGTTGTGCATGAGATGTTATGGTATCCGACTTGATTTTAGAAATTAAATTATTATATCGTTATATAGTCTTGAGCAATCTTTTCAGTTCGTGAGCTATTTTTGGTTGAATAGACACAAGAGGTCCACTTTCTCATCTATATTATTGTGTTTTTCAATATCAAGCCCGTCGTGTTATGTATCCACGTTTCAATTGCCTAGGTCTAGCGTTTAGATAATGTTATAATATTTTCGCATTGGTTGAGTGATTAGCTTTTGCCTCCTTATTCATGTTTGATAATTCACCCCTCACCCCTCATGAACTATTTTTTGATCCTTGAGTTGAGAGTCTTTGGAAACAGACTCTTTATCTTCACAGGATAAGGGTAATGTGTGAATACATTGTATAGGGGAAAATACGACATGATATGTGGCCGCTAAAAGGAAGGACACGTGAAACTCAAGATGGGAATGGCCACCGAACATAGCTGTTCCACTTGTCACCGGAAGGAGTAACGATCATAAATGGAGTATTAAAAGCTTCACGTCCGGTAACATTTAATACAGAATATTTTGCAGCATTAAGGATGATGACCCGTTACAAGGAATTTGACATTTATATCTAACGTTACATCTTCATCAATGGCTCTCATAATTGACATTAAAGAAGGGCATGATACTAGGACCTCCTTCCCTAGACATAACTATAAATAGGGAGTTTAGTTATCATTGTAAAGGAGACGAATTTTCTAGCTAACTTACGCTACATTCTATACAAAATTTTAATATAGTTATATTCTTTCACTTTTAATCTTATCATTTGTTATGCCCGAAAATTTTGTTCCCGGACTCATTAGCTCTGCTGTTTCATCTACATTCTAAAGCTAAGTATTTCATATTTCATCAGTTATTTCATTACTTTTTGGATCAAACTAGTTCACTTGTCTAGAAACCACGAACAAATTCAACTGTACCCTTTTTCGGGTAAACAGTTTGGTGCCCACCGTGCAATTAAATTGATCCTTGCCTTTTTTACTAACAAGTTTGATTATTTTTGTCTTAGCAAAAATCACAAAAGAAATGGCAGATAACACTATTAACGGCACACGCAACCCTGAAATTCAAATGGAGCATCCTCATTTCGAGGATACAATCAGTGACACTCGCAATGAGGAGAACGATGCCACACCGACGCATGGTGGGTGATACCCTCGACGGGTTCGAGAGAGGACTCCTGATGATGCTGATGAGGAGCATGTAGCGGGTGCAGTGAGGGTCCTGCAAGAGCAATATACAATCATTCTAGGACATCTCACGCGGCAAGATCAGGTTATGACAGAACTAAAGCTGGCGCTATCAGGTGCTTCAAATAATGTGAACAGACGAGATCCAATTCCTCCCGAGGTTCCCGTAAACCAAACGACGTGGAGAGTCGACAACAACACACCCAAGGGCGAAGTTGGCTACGACAGGGGGGAGCAGATCCGGCCTCAACAACGATAACGACCCGTCCAAGGAGGAACTTTTACGGTTCATGAAAGAATTAAACACCCGCATGGATCAAATCTCGGGCGCGCTACCAGTATTGAAAGTCCCGAACTCAAAGAATTATATTCAATTACCATACAAGCCGAGTACAACCCCGGAATTAATCGCGAAGCGATTCAAAATGCATGAGGTGCCGAAGTATGATGGAACTTCAGATCCACAAGAACACATTACCACTTACACAACAGCAGTGAAAGGAAATGATTTAGTTCCTCATGAAATTGAGTCCGTGTTGCCGAGTAAATTTGGTGAAACTCTCACGAGGGGAGCTTTAACATGGTATTCACTATTGCCCGAGCATCCCATAGATTCCTTTGAGGTGCTCGCAGATTCTTTCATCAAGGCTCATGCCGGTGCCAGAAAGGTACAGTCCCTAAAGGTCGACATATTCAGGATCGCACAGGGAGAATTCGGGTTATTACGAGAGTTCGTTACCCGGTTCTAGAAGGAAAGGATGTTGCTACCGGCAGTCCCGGATGAATGCGCAGCTGAAGCGTTCGCCAAAGGTTTAAATTCGAGAAGTTCGGGCGCTTCCCGGAAGTTGAAGGAGAGTATGCTCGAGTTCCAAGCGATGACTTGGGCGGATGTCCATAACCGGTACGAGTTAAAAATAAGGATCGAAGACGATCAGGTTGGTTTCCCATCGTCGACCAAAGTACGGGAGAAGAACAAAGAAAAAATGAAAGATGATATTGACACAAATAGACGGACTTCAAGAGGCTATTTTTTTCCCTACGAGCGGACAAAAGGTCGTGGCAGGAATTTTCGGACAACAGACAGGTTCACCGTTGATAGAATGACCGATCGTGGCCAGAAAAACAAATTGTTGCAGGATAGAGAAGTCTCAGGGTCGCGAGATTCTTCTTACCCAAAGTTATCGGAATATAACTTCAATGTCAGTGTCGTAGAGTTGGTGTCGGCCGTGAAGAGTATCAAAGAGGCACGATTCCCAAGACCTATGAAATCTGATCCCAGCCAGAGGGATCCCAATTTATGGTGTGAATACCATGGCACTAACGACCACCGGACTAGGGACTGCCGACACCTTTGGGAAGAAGTGGCAACATTGTTAAAGAATGGCCACCTCAGAGAATTCTTGAGCGATCGAGCTAAAAACAACTATGGTGGAAACAAAGTGCGGAAACCTCGAAAGCGGGAGAAGAACCTCCAAGCCAAATGATCAACATGATCTTTGGAGGGAATGAAATTAACGGGGTCACCTTTTCAGCAGCAAAGAAGACAAAAGTGTCGATAACTCATAGTAAGAGGCTCCAGGACAACGATATCATGTTCACGGACGAAGATGCAAACGGATTACTACTGCCGCACAATGACGCACTGGTAATTTCCTTAAATGTGTTAAATTTTAAAATTAAATGTGTTTTAGTGGATCCAGGAAGTTCAACTAATATCATACAATGGAGAGTACTGGAGCAAGTTAAACTCACTGGGAGCATTATACTGGAAACGAAACTCCTCGCCGTATTCAACCTCGTAAGCGTGACAACCCGGGGAGAAATTTTGCTGCTCATGAACGTTGAGGGAATAATGAAGACAACACTCTTCGAAGTGGTAGAAGGATACATATGGTATAACATCATCTTGGGAAGACCATGGCTGTACGAGATGAAAGTCGTGCCTTCAACATATCACCAATTGTTAAAATGTTCGACACCCGAGGGGATCAAACAGATAAGGGGTGATCAACCGGCAACAAGGGAGATCAATGCAATTTTAGTTTCCAGTATCAAAGGAAAAGAACATGCGACATTGCAATTACTGGAACCGACACCTACCCCGGAGTCAGAGGAAGATAATCCGGTGACAGAAGAGTTGGAACAATATCAGGTACCAAGGTATTTTCAAGTACCGGAAGAGACGGACGCGAAGAAGTCCACGATAGAAGAACTGGAGCAGGTTGCATTGTTCGAAGAATTCCTAGAAAGAAAATTTCATTTAGGAACAGGACTACACACGAAGCACAAGTATGCTTTTATTGAATTCCTCAGAATTAAGGTCGATTGTTTTGCATGGTCGCACGAAGATATGACAGGCATCCCAACGGAGATAGCCGTACACAATTTAAGCTTGGATCCCAACATACCTCCGGTAAGGCAAAAGAAGCGCCCTATTGCTGAAGCAAGGAATAAATTCGTCAAAGAAGAGGTAACTTGTTTGCTTAATATTGGTTCAATCCGAGAGGTAAGATATCCGGAATGACTAGCCAATGTAGTAGCAGTACCTAAGAAAAATAATAAATTTCACATGTAGATTATAAGGATCTTAATAAGGCATGCCCGAAAGACTCATTCCCATTGCCAAATATCGATAAGATGATTGATGCTACGACCGAGCACGAGTTAATGAGTTTCCTCGATACTTATTCTGGGTTCAATCAAATCAAAATGAACCCAGAAGATCAGGAAAAGACTTCATTTATAACGAGTTTTGGTATATATTGTTACAATGTGATGCCTTTCGGGCTAAAAAATGCCGGAGCCACTTACCAACGGCTCGTGAATAAGATGTTTGAAAAACAAATAGGAAAGATTATGGAAGTATACATAGAAGATATTCTCGTTAAGTCTTTGAATACAGGTGACCACTTAAAGCATTTACAAGAAATATTCGACATCCTGAGGGAGCATAATATGAAACTTAACCCCGAGAAGCGTGCGTTCGGGGGTCAGTTCGGGTAAGTTCCTAGGATTCCTAGTATCACAAAGGGGAATTGAGGTACATCCCAACAAAATCAAGGCCATAGAGGACATCCTAGATCAATTGTCTAACGTAAAAGAAGTCCAAAGGCTCACAGGGAGATTGACAGCTTTGAGCAGGTTCATTTCTCATTCATCAGAAAAATGTCATTGCTTCTTCGCACTACTCAAAAAGAAAAAAATTTCGAGTGGACACCAGAGTGTCAGCAAGCCTTGAGGGAGTTGAAGAAATATTTGTCAAGCCTTCCATTGCTCTCAAAACCAAAGGAAGGTGAAACGTTGCTACTCTACCTCGCTGTTTCAGAAGTTGCGGTGAGTGCGATTTTGGTCCGAGAAAACGAAGGTACGCAATCTCCCATTAATTACGTTAGCAATACGAGAGCAGAAACTCGCTACCCACATCTGGAAAAGCTGGCCTTAGCTCTCGTAGTTGCAGCTCGAAAACTAAGGCCCTACTTCCAATGCCACCTGATAGTTGTGGTAACTACTTTCCCTTTGAGGAATATCCTCCATAAACCAGAGCTCTCGGGTAGATTGGCCAAATGGTCCATCAAAATGAGCGAATTCGATATAGAATATAAACCAAGGACTGCAATTAAGTCACAAGTCTTGGCTGACTTCGTGACCAACTTCAGTCTGGACTATTGCCTCTGGCAGCCAAGGATGCAACAATGGTGTCAGAATCAACATCGGGAGTTTGGACCTTATTTACGGATGGAGCTTCAAATGTAAAAGGTTCTGGGCTCGGAATAGTCTTAATTACGCATTCGGGGAAAACCTTAAGGCAAGACATCAGGACGATTCCTTTAACTAACAATGAAGCAGAGTATGAAGCTTTGATTGCAGGGCTCGAATTGGCCTGTGGACTTGACTCCGAAGTCATTGAAATCAAATGTGATTCGTAGTTGGTGGTAAATTAGGTCTATGGAATTTTGACACCAAAGAGGAACGCATGCAACAATACGTGGTAAACGTTCAAGCTTTATTGGAACGATTCCGAGAATGGTCAATAACTCATACCCCGAGGGAAGATAACGCGAAAGAAGATGCATTGGCAATTTTGGGCTCATCAACAGAAAACCAAGGATCGGAATCAGGGACGGTAGTACAACTGATGAACTCAGCCTAGATTACTATGAGGTAAATTCGACTAGTTTGGTCTGGGACTGGAGAAACGAAATAATCGATTATCTCGAGCATGAAAAGTTGCCCGAAAACCCCAAAACATCAACATCGTTACGCGCCAAAGCTGTACGATATAGCTTCAAAAAAGCCAATTGTACAGAAAATCCTTTCAAGGCCCGTTGGCCCAGTGCCTAGGAGCATCAGAAGCTTACTATGTCATGAGAGAAGTCAATGAAGGGATATGCGGCAACCATTCGGGTGCAGATTCTTTGGTGCTGAAATTAGTCCGGGCAAGATATTACTGGCCCCATATGGAACAAGATGCTAAAGACTTCATACGGAAATGTGATAAGTGCCAACGCTACGCACCACTAGTACATCAACCGACAGAATCCTTACATTCAGTTCTGTCCCTGTGGCCATTCATGAAATGGGGGATGGACATCATCGGACCGCTACCACCGGCTTCCGAAAAGGTAAGATTTCTTTTAATTTTAACTGACTATTTTTCTAAATGGGTGGAAGCAAGTCCTTATCAGAAGATCGTAGAACACGAAGTGGTCGACTTCTTATGGAAAAATATAATTTGCAGGTTTGGAATACCAAAAGAGATTGCATGTGACAATGGGCCGTAGTTTATCAGCGCAAAAGTTACAACGTTCCTTGAAGACTTGAAGATAAAAGAGGATTACCTCTTCACCTTATCATCCGAGCGCAAATGGTCAAGCGGAGTCAACAAACAAAGTGATTATTCAAAACCTCAAGAAAAGGTTGGAAGCAGCAAAAGGCAACTGGCCCGAAGAATTACCTGGGGTTTCATGGGCCTACCGAACAACGGCCAAGTCAAGCGCGGGTGAGACCCCTTTTTCCTTTGTGTACGGTACAGAAGCTTTGATACCAGTAGAAGTGGGGAAACTAACCTTTAGGTATTTCGAGGCGAGCAAAGAATCGAACAACGAAGCAATGCTAATCAACTTGGAGCTGCTCGAGGAGCACATGGACCTTGCGCATGTCAGAATGGCGGCCTAAAAGCAGAGAATGGAGAGATATTATAATCGAAGAGCCAACCTCTGATATTTCAAAGTAGGAAACTTGGTATTGAGGAAGGTAACTCAAAATACACGGGAACTCAACGCAGGCAAGTTAGGTACAACATGGGAAGGCCCTTATTGGGTTTCAGCTATCACTAGGAAATGATCATACGAGTTGGAGAACCAAAACGGAGACAAGTTGCCTAGCAACTGGAATGTGTCTCACCTCAAAAGATATTACTGCTGACGAATAACAATCAAACGGAAAGTATGTGCTGCACTCTTTTTCCCTTCATTTAGTTTTTGTTCCAATTGGGTTTTTTCGGTAAGGTTTTTAATGAGGCAATGATGGAAAGCATACTACGAAGACAACAATGATAAGACCTTTCATAACAGGGCAAACAAGCAAGTTTCTACTCGGGGATGATTAGATAATCTTTGCTTCGATAGCAAATTCCCACCGGGAAGTTAAGTTTGCTATCGAATGAAGGTTACCCGAACGTTCCCGAGCACAAACCCCTAGAGGACTGTTAGGTATTCTTTCGCTCGATAGCATGAGTTCCTAATGGGAAACAAGATATATTGCCGAGTGAAGGATTACCTAGAAATTCATTGGTGGGATATTCGAAGACGCAAGATTTTCAGTGTTCCAATTCGCATTCTTTGCATTTGAATACTGGGGGGGGGGGGAGGGAATGATATGAGGATACAACAACACTGAATGCCACATTAACCATGGAACGCAAATCTAGAATAGAATACATCATCTGGACCGGGGACTGCGTAGCCGGCCCCGTAGAAATAAGTTGTACAAGATAGCCACAAGTCATGGCAACTTCTTTATAGCCATAAGTCATGGCAATTTCTTTTTTGCATAGCAAAATGCTTATGTACTTTTGAAAATAAAAGGAATTAAATGAAATTAAATCCTTTTGTTTTTTTCTTGTTTCTTGTCCGAATGATGATTAATTTTACCATTTGAAAGTTAAACAAGTACTTCAAATGTTTGTGCTGTAATGAACAGGAGACATCCTCTTCAAGAGCACCGTGAACTTAAGAGGGCCCTCTCTTATAAAAACCCTCAAGTTAAATGGTTGGTTCCGGAAGAATGAATGTCCGAAATCCATAATGTCATCGGGAAAAAATACACTTGAAGCTGCATATGAAAAAACGCAAAAAGAAAACTTGCACAAATACTTATTTAAACACTCATGTAAAAGGGATAATTCTCGGAACCGAAATGATTTGAAGAAAAAGCATCTGAGATTACACATAATAAAGCACGAACAGAACAACAAGCGCATAATACTTAAGCAAGTAGGAAAGTTAAAGGCTTGCATGAATATTCAAAATGAAAATAAGACTCAAACGATACTTGAGAAAAGAATATGTTTTTATTTACAAGGGCGCGTTAGAGTGATAAAGGTACAAAATAGAAAAAGAAAGACAAAGCTAAGCTGTAGCACCTCCGGAATCAAGAGGAAGAGAAGTATCTGTATTCCCGTGAGTTGGTTCCACTGATGACTCAACGTTTTCCCCAGCTTGTTCTTCGGCATCATCGCCTTCCGATCCCTCTTCAGTTTTCGAAAATTCGGAACTGGAATTAGAAGAACCTAGAGCATGAGACTATGCCGGGAGTCCTTTTTTGCAGCCAACTCAAGCTCTCTGGCCTTAGCAATTTCGGCATCAATGTCAATGATGCCGGTCTTGGACTCTTCCAAGTTTTTTCTCCTCATACTATACATGGAATAAGTTTTTAACAATGAGGGAAGCCGCTCAGTGCTTGAGTTCTTCTTTGAGTTGAGCAACTTCGGCGGAATGGTTTTCCCGGGCGGACCTAATTGATTTGAGACTGATATCGAGCTCACGAACAATTGAACTATAGAGCCTATTATGCTGGATAGTTTTCCTATACTTCTCTTCCAACTGGGCATGTTTCACTACCACAGCAACAAGCTCTTCACTTTTGGAGTTTAAGGTTGCCTCTAAGGTAATCACTCTTTCAGCGAAGGCAGCCTCACGATCATTTGCAGCAAGAACGACATTCTGGACTTCTGCCCAGTTAGCCTTAGCTTCATCAAATCTAACCCTCCGCGGCTCAATTTCTTGGCTAAGGATTACCACTTTTTGCTCGTTTTGCTGCAAACGGGCCTCCAAAATAACTGCCTCGGTAGACTTGGTTTCTAGTTCCGAGAAGCGGAGAACAGTCTGGTCTCGTTTTGCCAAAAGCTGATCCCGTTCAGAAGTAAGTTCTTCTTTCTCACGAATCAGCCTTTGGAGGCCCTCAGAAGCAAGAAAATTGGCCTGCAAAACAAGGAGAGGTAAAACTCAAAATACATTCATTAAAAATATATGGGAAATAACAGAGAAAGAAAGAAACATACTGATGTGGCGTTATGTATAGCATTGTTCAACAAACACTCCCCCCGAGAGTGTTTGAATCTTCTCCCAGTCTTTTTCTGAAGCCAAAGGCTTCAGATAGTTAGTAAGATCCACCGGCCTCGAAAGCAAGTTGCAACCGAAGGAAATTGAAAGGGTAACACTCCTCATCCTTTGTGGATCTTCAGAAGGGGCAGCATAATTTTGCCCCAAATTCCCATGAATTGGGGACTGTGGAGGAGGGATGCCTTCTTTATGGTCAGGTGCAGTCAATGTAGATGATGTAGCAACCGCTGTTGGAGTAATGGATGAAGATGGGAAAGATGTAGCAGTTGCTGGTGATGGTGAATGTGGAGATGAAGCTGATGGAGTGAAAGAGTGAGAAGCAACTGCATCAAATGCAGAGCTGGTTATTTGATGCTCGCCAACCAAAGACAGCATGGACCTGGTACTCAGCCTCGTAGTACCAGTTACAACAATTGTGGCCCAAGGGCGGGAATTGGCATTATCTACCAAATCAAATTCTCCCCAAAGTGTTGAGACGTCATCTTCAGATGTTGCAATTGTCTCAACAGGTCGAACATTTTATTGAGATGATGAGGATCGTATCCTTCTATGTAAATAAGCTTCCTCATCATTAGCTTCTTCATCATCATCGATCATCACAATGTCTATGACCGGCCCGGAAGGAGGACCAGTCACTATCGCCACCGGAGATGACTCGGGGGCATCAACCTTTGCCCTCTTATTCTTTTCCCTGGCCGCAAAGGAATGTATTCTTTTTGGTTGCTTGTTCTCTGGCCGGGGACTCTGTGAAGAGATACTTGCCCCCGAATCAGGCCCGGAGACGCCTGTTCGAGTAAGTGCCTCCTGAAGCAGCCTCGCCGCATCAGCAGGGTTAGCCAAAACATCCTCCTCGGGGACATCAACTGAACCCGCATATAGACCTAATTTCGTGAGCAAGTTAGAAAGGTTCAACCAAGTTCTTCATATACAAAAGTGGAAACGAGGTAAATTAAAGTTACCATGATTTTTGGCCTTCCACCCGTATTTAATGGACAGTTCTTTCCACAAATAGGTTTTGGACGTTATAATGTCCAAGATCTTCTGAAACCACCGGTCCTAGCCTTCTATCACCGGTGGGATCCACCGAGTCGCTGTAACAAATGAAGGTTGAAGGATCAATACAAGCATGAAAGAATATTTAGTAAGAAAAGATGTATTAAAGAGAACTTACGAGAGCGGTTCCAAGCAACCGGAAAGGATGATGCCGTTGTTGGAATAATGTCAATGGTGGCAATTCCAATGAACCATTCCATACACCGACTATCGTTGTCGTCGTCCATGCTAGACAACAAAGCATGGTGGCCATGCTTGCATAGGTTTATCATTCCCCCGCGAAAGATTTTGGCGGAATAGAGATTCATCATATGAGCTAGGGGTTAACTCCTCTCCAGTTTCTAGGCACAGACGTCGAAGGTATGCAACCGTCCTCCACACCGAAGGACTTACCTGTGCCAAACACACTTGGTAGCGAAGGAAAAACTCTGCAATCACAGAATCAAGCTCTCTGCTTAAAGAAAACGCACCTAGAGTAAATGGATACATGAAAAATTATGTAAACCCTTCCCTGGGAAGGGTCACTCGCTCCGATAGGTCAGGAGCAATGATGTCTAACTCATGGCAGCGACAGTCATCCTTAACAATAGAAATACTGGAAGGGAGAATAAAAGAAGCGTATCTACTATCAACCCATGTGTGAGAGTTAGCAGTAGGAAATTTCTCTTCAAAATCTTTCGAAGTACTAAGTCTTCTCGGGATAATGGAACCCACTGTTGGGGGAACAAAATCCTCAGTTTTGTATTTGTCCTTTGAAGAACTAACACATTTTGAAGAGGAAGCCATTGAAATAGAAGGAAGGAAAATTTTTGGTTCGAAGAAGATCAAAGAAAAGTTGGGATATAAAGATGCAAGATTTTGAGAAATTATGAAGTACATAAGAGGGGAATGATATGTATAACTAAAATTTTGGCGGCTAAATTTATGGCCACGATTACCTCAATAATCGGCAAAAAGCTGTGCTGAATCGTAGAATGACGCATGTTCGGGACATTAAATGCGGAGAGACATGCGTCTAATTAACTGCCAGAGCACTTCAAAAGGAGTTATAGTAATTCCCGCAAAAAAAGATGCTTTCTACCAACTTCTCGGTAACTTAAGATTGTGTCACCGGAAAGGAGGAGGACTATCTGTATAGGGAAAAATAAGACATGGCACGTGGCCGCTTAAAGGAAGGACACGTGGAACCCAAGATGGGGATGACCACCGAGCATAGCTGTTACGCTTGTCACCGGAAGGAATAACGATCATAAATGGAGTATTAAAAGCTTCGTGCCCGGTAATAATTAATACAGAATATTTTGCAGCATTAAGGATGATGGCCCGTTACAAGGAATTTGACATTAATATCTAACACTACATCTTCATCAATGGCCCTCATAATTGACATTAAAGAAGGCATGATCCTAGGACCTCCTTCCATAGACATAACTATAAATAGGGAGTTCAGTTATCATTGTAAGGGAGGCGAATTTTCCAACTAACTTACGCTACATTCTATACAACATTTTAATACAGTTCTATTCTTTCACTTTTGATCTTATTATTTGTTATGCCCGAAAACCTTATTCTCGGACTCATTAGCTCTACTGTTTCATCTACATTCTAAGGCTAAATATTTCATATTTCATTACATTTTGGATCAAATTAATTCACTTATCTAGAAACCATGAACAAATTCAACTGCACTATTTTTTGGGTAAACATACATATAATACTCTTTAGACTCTACTTGTGAGATTATACTCAGAGGCGGATCTAGAATTTTAGTTCTATAGGTTCAACATTTAACGTTATGGGTTCATATTTACTATTTATTACTATAATTTTAGCGTTTTTTACACATAAATTTATACTTCGTGTCAAAAGTATTAGGTTCAGTTGAACTCGATAGTTGTACGGTGCATCCACCCCTGATTATACTGGACATATTGTTATTATTTAAGCTATCTTTTAAGGTCTGAGTTGAGCTCAAAATAAAATTTATTTTCCTTGTTGTGCAAGTGTCAAGTTTCATTTTATAGTCAGTCTTACTATTCATCATATCCAGTTTGATTAGTACATCCATCACCTCGAAATTGTTGGAATGACACTCACAATTAAGAAATTAAATGAGATCATTAATGAAAGCTAACATCTTAGGTTCTCGAAATGTGTATCACATACATTGAAATTTACTGCCTCTACATAAAATGAAATGATACGTATAAGAAAATTTCTCTTCCCTTTATCTCAAATGCTCATACTGAGGTACTTACCTCGGAGCCCAGAACCAAAGTGTGGTTTTCTTTGGACTCAAACAACCATAATATGTGAAAATAAGACTTGGCACCATAATATGTATAGCGCGGTTATTCACCGCGCTATACCTTAACTGCATGTTTGTCTGTTAAGGTATAACGCGGTCAATAACTGCGCTATACATAAAAGTTAGGTCCACCAATATTTCTTGTATTGAATTTACTGACACACCAATAATTCATAAGGTATTGCGCGGTCGATAACTGCGCTATACATAAAAGTTGAGCCCACCAATAATTCTTCTGGACTTAACTGATACACAAATAATTCATAGGGGTATATCGCGCATATTTAAGGCGTTATACATCAAATAATTGTATCCCCAGACTGATTTTTTCCTTATTTAAAGAGTTTTAAAATTTTGTAAAAATCCATTCAGGATCCTTCAAGTCTTCCGAAGTATTTGTTCGTTAAGTTATTTTGCATTTTATCATAATGTCTGAAAAGCGAAGAATTAGGGTTTCATTATATTGGGGGGGGGGGGGAGGGAGGTTGTGGTGGAGAATAACTCAGTATGCTATAGTTATTCTCCGCACTGTCATGTTAAGTTGCCACTTACAATGGAGTACAATACATTGATATCGTTGTTATGTAAAAAAATAAGTGTGAGCAAATGTTCGGTGAATATTAAAGTAACCAGAAGATATCCGTATTCTATTACTCCGCAAGGGGTTGCTTGTTATGCTGAGTTTAACATCGAAGACGATGAAACTCTGAGAGTTTTTTTGAGGACTCCAGATGAACACCGGGAATTTCTTGTGATAAAAATATTGGAAATGTACGTCAAAGCTGAAGACGTTCGCAATAATGAGGTTTTGCAAAGTAGAGATATCCCTCAATCATTGGGTGGTTATTTTGGAGCAGTTTTAGCCGAACAAGTTACAGGTGAAAGAGTTTGGCCTGATCTAAACTTATCTCCACGGGCGAATGAGGAGCAAGAAAATAATTTCTCCCTAAGTTTACATAATCCACAAGCCAAGTGGTAAACTTCAATTTTCCTTTGTGTTACGATGTTTATTTTTATGTATTGAATTTGTATTAACACTCATATATTCCCAAGGGGTACCGGCCAAATATGAATTTTACAAGTTATGAACCAACGACCAGTTGGAATATGCCTAGTTTTGGTGTGTTGGATTATGGTGGTCCATCAGGGAGTCATCATCAACAAGATAATGTGCATCATGGGATATCAACACATTATGATTTGTAAGTGAATTGATAAAGTTTATATGTAAAGTTTGGATCAATTTGGGAAACTCATTATTTTATTGGTTGTGCAGTGAAAACGAGCAACTTAAAGGTCTTGTCCTTACTCAATTGCCCGAAGATGACATATTTAATCCGGATCTGGCAGATACGCAGAGTCATAAAGAGAATAGTGATTATGACAACAATGCTGATGAGTCTGGAGATGACACACCCTTCCCTGATGGGGGTGTTGAAGATGAGAACGAGAATGCTGAACCTGATTTGATAAGGGAGCATGCTCTACCTCCCGTTAGACCAAGAGTGTACGAGTCGCACGTGCCGTTTCATTCAAGGGAGATTCCCTACCTTGATCATTTGCCAAGTATGCCGGATGTGGCTTCCCTCACAAGGGATCTTGACGAATTTCGGACAACAATGTGGGATGAATCTAGAGCAACGGTGCTGTCAAAGGGCATGCTTTTGCTGATAAAGTGCGCCTATGTAGGGCAGTGTGAATGTACAACATAAAAGAGTATCATGAGATTGTGGTTCATGAGTCATCTCTGGATGTATACAAGGTGATTTATCGTAGATGGTTTACGGGTTGTAACTGGATGCTGCGTGCGAGGAAGCTGAAAACAAATATATGGGTTGTGGGTAAATACATTGGCACCCACAATTGTGAAATGGACGTATTCAGTGGGAATCATTTAACTTGAATGTTGACTTGATTTATCTTGTCTTGATTCCATACATTGAAGTGTCCATAAGGTACAAGATCAAAGAGTGTATAACATCTGTCCACCAAGTATATGGATATACCATTACCAAAAGAAAGGCATTTCTCGGGCGCAAACGTGCGTTTGAAATTGTTTATAGTAACTGGGATAAGTCCTTTGCCTCTCTACCCAGGTACATGGCCGCATTGCAACACTTTAACCCTTGGACTATTATTGAATGGAAGCTTGAGCAGAGTCCGGGAATACTAGAACACATATTCAGATATGTGTTCTAGGCATTTAAACTAGCCATTGATGGTTTTGTGCATTGTCAGCCGGTAATATCCATAGACGACACTCATGTCTATGGAAAGTATGATATTAAGTTTTTGATTGCCGTTGCAGTAGATGCTAATGGAAGTATATTTCCTCTAGCATTTGCTATTTGTTCCAATGAAAGCCAAGAGACGTGGACATTATTTTTGAACCACTTGAAGAAGCACGTTGTCAGACAACGTTCAGGTATTTGTCTAATATCTGATCGGCATAACGATAGTTTAAGTTCTGTATAGAATTTGCGTGCATAGCAGGAACCGTATGCCTACCAACGTTACTGTGTTAGGCACTTGAAGACCAACTTTCAAAGGGCTTATCCGAACAAGGACTTGCATGATTTAATGTGGATGGCCGCAACAGATCACCAAGAGTGTAAATTCAGGAGGCAAATGGAATTGATCAGGCAGGAAGACCAAAGAGCCTATAGTTGGTTGATACGACATGATCTTGACAAGTGGACTTTGCATGCGGATGGTGGCAGGATATGAGGAATTCTGACTACAAATGTGTCAGAGTCTTTCAACGGGTTATTGAAGTCTGCACGTGGATTGCCTGTCACTTCTATGGTGTAAATGTCATTCAAGCAGATGGCGGATAGGATTGCTGAAAGATCGAGAGGTGCATCGTCGTTGATGGAAAGAGGTGTTGAATTTAAGCCAATACTAATGAAAAGATTTGAGAAATACAGGAAGCGAGTATAGTGGCATTCATTTTTGCAGTATTGCAATGAGCAAAATATTTTTGAAGTTCACACTGCTATTCATCACAACCGAGGGAATAATACACACACCGTCAATGAAGCCAGAAGGTTATGCTCTTGTGGAAAATGGTCCATCTATCACATGCCGTGCTTACATGCCATGAAGTACTTTCAGCATACATGTTTTGCGGCAACGAGGTACGTTGATAAAGATATAGTGTTGCTGCATACTTAAACACCTATAGTGGATAGTTGTAGCCATTGGGTACGAGCATTATTGGCCGCCGAAACCATTTAAAATGGTGTGTAACAAGGAGTACGTGCGTCAATGACAAGTGCAAAAAAGAATGTGTATACGAAACTAGGGCTGCTTATCGGGCAGATCAGGTTGTTATTTACTCTTAACGGTTCGTCTTATCGGTTATCGACTTTTAAATATATTAATTCGCTAGCCACCCGATAAGATATCGGGCGGATTGGTATCAGTTTAGCTATTATCGGGTCACCCGATAATTAAAAACCTGTTTGGACTGACTACTTTTATTATGGGACCGAACTAATATTAAATAAAAGGGCTACTGGAAACACCAAGTATAATGTTATAGTTCAACTAGCTAGTTTGTTGGTCTTGTTCACATAATGACAGAATTACAGTTCATAAAAGTTGTGTAGAACCTTATGAATGTTCTAGTTAACAAAGTATAATGTTACATAGACAAATCGAATGAACAAGCAGACTAATCAACTGCAATCCAAATGATATAACTGTTAACGAAGGGTGTAGAACCTTGTGAATATTCTAAGAAGATAATTGCAGTAAAATCACATTAGTTTTGTGTCTTAAGTGAGAATACAACAAAGTGTTAATTAAGTGAGAATACAACGAAGTGTTAATTAGCATAAAATTAGAGAGTGACATGTGACTGAACCCCAAGAAGGAAATAAAGCATTTGAGTGGATTTAACTAAGCACTGCCCAAAGTAGTCATAAATCAAATCATAGAGACAACATAAGTATAAAGCAAATCGCGGTTACAACATCCTTTCACATGCATAATGCATTAAGGATCAGAGAAAGAAACTTGAAATTACTTGCAAGAAACTTAACTAATTCTCCTGTCAAACAACTTCACAGAGCTCTAAACTGAAAGGCCACCCTTGTACCTGCAAGACACTATCTTGCTTTTTCAATTTCTTTTGCAGTATATTGGGTCAAAGAAAAGGAATCAGATACTATTCTGCCTAAATACTAGTAGTATATTGTATGAAATTTGAGAAGAATTACCATAGGGAAGGAAGATGACTGTTCACTTTGTGAGGACATAAACAACATAGACAATACCAGGTAGCCATCCAAAGAGAGGCAGCAAAACACAAATCCAGTGCTACAGATTGGGGCATGGGAAATGATCAAAATTGCTATAATGAAACAGAATCGATGCACATCCATAATTTGAATTCTTACCAGATATATTAACACTACACGTCAATTACGGAAGGGTCTTTTCCATCGCTAGCTAAATCTGAAGAAAAAAATTAAAATAATGAGTCGTGCGATGAATATAAGCATATCCACAACACTTATATACAACAAATATAGTAACAATATTATTACCTTGTTCAAGCTGCTCGATTTTATCAAGATCTTCCTCAACACTAATAGGTTATTTTAATTTTTTATTTCGAAGCCAATCTTGAAGACACACTAGAGTTTGCACTAATTTAGGAGTTAATAAACTCCTAAATGAATCAAGAAGACGTCCTCCCGTACCAAACGCACATTCGGATGCCACACTTAAAATCAGAACAACTAAAAGAGATAAAACCCTCAACTAAAAGACTCAAACCAAGCTTTGTTCAGATAGGAAAAACAAAAATATTCAGGAATACAGAAAAAAGCACTAATAAGTAATGGAAAAGCCAAAAATTAAATATGCAATTCTAATGTAATAAAACTAATACGCCTTAGTGGAAACTTACATCTGCTGCTCTGGCTATAACGAGAGGCGAGACGACGAGTTGGCGAGAGGGAGAGGCGAGGCGACGAGTTGGCGAGAGGGAGAGGCGAGGTGACGAGAGGGAGAGGCGAGACGACGAGAGGGCTCGAGAGGGAGAGGCGAGACGGCGAGAGGGTTGGCCGCTGGGTTTCTAAGAGAAATTAAGAATTTTAGATGTTAGGGTTTCTAAAGTCTAAATGTCTAATAGAGTAATACAATGGAAGTACGAAAAGTGGAAGTGTGGAAGAGATTTTTATTATTTAATATACATAGTAACATATGGATAAAAATAAGTTATATATATATATATATATATATATATATATATATATATATATATATATATATATATATTCTTAACTGGTTAACGGATTATCAGTTAAGAAAGTTGAATAATCCGCCCCCAAACCGATAAGCCATTAATAAAAAAAATTTAATATGTTCCCCATCCGTTAAATCGTTAACCCGATATCAATAAGCCACTTTTGCGGTTCGGTTTTCGGTTTCGATTCGATTTTGAACACCCCTATACAGAATCAAATGGATGTTGGTGATACCGTTTATGCGCGTAAATGTGGTATATACTCGCAAATAGGACACGACCGTCGTAAATGTTCTTCAGCTGGTTTGGGTAGTGGTGGTAATTCAACTCATGGTGGAAGTTCATCCAATGTGCCCAATTATGAAGGATAACGTAGTGTTTTATTGTAGTAATTTGTTGTAATAAGTGTATGTATATGTTCAGTTTACAAAATGTATGAAATAAAATTATGTTTCCATTGAGGTTAAATCTAATTGATATTTAGCATTAATACTTCAGTACAAAAATTTAACATACACCCCAAGAAAAAATAATAATTGTCATTCGCCATTATCATTGATGTCTGGCACTATTTCATTATCACTGTCTTCATCTTCTTCGTCAACATCATATACGTACCCTTCGGGACCGAGGGCATCGTAATCTAGGCCCTAGTTGACACACATTTCTCGTATTTCATCGCTATCATTAATAAGACCACTTGCTTGATTTCTACAACAATACGGGACTCCTACGTCCAAAGTCTGTGGTAGAAACTTAGGTAGTCCCTCCCACTCGGCAATTGTGGGAAAAAAGGATAATCATTGTCTCTATGCAATTTCTCATTTTCTAATAAATCCCAGTACTGATCCTCCGTTCCTCTCAGGAAGTTAAGATCATTCATTGCATGATGAACTGCTAGTGCCTTTTCCATCTCTAGAATCTCCTTCATCAAATGCCGAATCACTTTTGGTTCATCTTTGTGTATGTTTGTTTGGAAGGTTGCATATAGTGCTTGTGGCACAACAAGCCCATGCCAATGACATAGTATTTCATAATCATATCGTTTTGAGTAAAGGGGAACCCATTGTAGTTTTTTGCCCCAAATTCACATACCTTCAAGCTTTGTAGAATGCGCTTAGCCCTCAATAATGTGCCCTGCAACTTTGAGATCGATGTGTATATTAATAGGCTTATTTTCCAAGATACGCAGAACACCATACCACTTGTCATCAACCAAATCAGTATAGCAACCTAGTATATTTTTTTCAAGGTAGGGATCGATAGTGTTAAGACGTGTTCTGTGGGGATCTATTGAACTACCTTTACCATTTTGCCTCTTTTTGAACCACTTATTAAATGTTAGTGGCATTTTTAAATGGATGTTGTAATATTTCTACAAATGGTCTTTGAATACATATGTCTTGGTTCAGTTTAAGAAGCTGTCTTATACCCAAAAGAACCATTATCACGCGAAGTATAGCGCGTCACCAATATGCATTATGTGTATTGTCTTGTTGACCTGCAAAAGCTGCCGTTCTGGAAAAGCTGTCTTGTACCCTAAAGAATTATTATCACGCGAAACATAACGTGCCACCAATATGCGTTATGTGTATTATCTTGTCGGCCTGAAAAAGCTGCCTTGTACCCTAAAGAATCATTATCACGCGAAACATAGCGCGCCACCAATATGCGTTATGTGTTTTATCTTGCCTATAAAATCCTAGCGCATTTTAGTTATTATTTGCGCTTAACCAAATAATATAGAAAAAATTTCCATTATTTTTTCATTTTTCTTGCACTAAGAAATATCTGGACGCAATGACGTACCAAGGTGTTATTGTGGCAAACGTACGATTTTCAAGTCATGTTGGTCAAATAGTAATGTGGGGCGCAGACGCTGGATCTGTCAACAACTTGTAAGTTATTGTTTTGAAAAAAATATTTGTTAATATTTTTTATATAATATGTTAATTAATAGTATTGTGCTATAATACCCATTGGTAGGACGAAAATCAATGTAGATTTGTAGAATGGTATGATGAACCCATTAATCAGGAATACTACAAATCGTGTTTGCAGTATGTTTGGAATATGATCGGTGAATACGAACTCCAGATCTTTAAACTACTACAACAACTTGCGGCAGTGAAGGAGAAACTAAAAGATGCAGAAAAATAAAAAAAATAGGTTGGAAGAAAAATTTAAGTGGTTGAAGCACAGAATAATGGGCGATAATGACTAAACAAACACATGGATGTGTTGAGTGTAGTATTTTATCTTTATATTTTACGTGTCATGTATTATCATTAATTGTACCGAATTTAAATTATGTTAAGTTGTCATTTTTGTTTTTGTGTTGTAGTATTACACTAATAAATAACCCGAGAAATAAAAACACATGCCCAAATAATGTAAAACATAAATAATGTTGCTATTATATACTTAATGTCATATATACAGATAATCATAAATATCAATGTGTCCCACATCCTGTATGCTTTAAAGCATTGGCTGGCCTGAGGCGCATCCCATCTCGTCCGGCTACACTATCAGGATCATCCTCATCACGTCGCCTCTTTATCGGAGGATGCGCTGAAGCATGATCGTCGGTAAGGCTGGCATGCTCGGGTAGAAGGGGTCGTCGGTCCAGCAGTAACCTACAGAATAATAAGATATTTTAGTATATGAAATACATATTACTAATGTACGTGTTAGCTAAAAACTTTTTAATGGTCTTACCATGGTCTCGGCAGGCACCTGAGTATAATCATTCGTCTCAGGCATGTCAGTATCGCACAAACTGGCCTCCGTGACGGGCGAGGTAGATGTCTTTAAAAAAAAATAAAAACGCTTTAGATATTGATGACTAATCAATGAGATAAAAATAAATATAAATAATAGTAATACAAACAAACCTGCGTCTGTGAAAGATCTTCAGCATCCCTCGATGATGATGAGCCATAACTCAGTTGGCGCCCACTATGCACATCTCGTGTCGGACGATCATCAACAACCGTCTATAGCTCTGGGGGACCAGGGAAATACTGATCCCACTCCTGACGCATAATGGCCATGCCCGCGATCAACAATGGAGCTGACGGGGTCACCTGCGAAGTCCCTAGCATCAGCTGAAGGCTGAATGACAGCATATCATGAGGAGCATCGTCTGGCTCAGGGTGGTCACCCGGTTGATCATCTCCAAAATCCTTAACAGGCGCTTCAACGCCCCATTGCTGGGGACCACATCCTCGCCGACCCCCACGACCTCGTGGGACACCACTTTCTCTCTGGGCACGCCTGCCATGTTGACCACTTTCAGGCTCCACTGCTGGCCCACGATGGTACTGCTCTGACGGCACATAATCAGCCTCGTATCCTAAGCGCTCATCATCTCGGGTTCACCTCAATGTCCGGGAAGCCAGATCTGTAACCTGCCGGCCATACTCGTGCAAAGCTGTCGCTCCCTCGCCGGTATGCTGCTACATCTGCAGTCCCAACAGGTGGAACAAATGTAAGCCAATAGCCTGCACAACATGTAAAATATTAATTATGGTACGATAGGTTAACGTCATAAGTAAGTATAACAAATAACATACCAGTGCCTCATGCCTCCCAGCGTACGGAATGCACCGACCACCAGCTTGATGAACGGGATTCCCGATGAAAAGTCGGGTAACGCTGCGATACCAGCCCATATACTCATGCTCACCATCTGTATGCTCAGGTGGAGGGGGGTGGCGGACTCAGTTCATACCAACGGTCCCAAATCTCAATCTGTGCCTCTAGCCAGGCCACGTATGTCTGGTCAACCCTGGAACGATCATCCCACTGGTAATGTGTCCTAAGCTAAGAGGGCGGACTAGGTACAAGCTGT
This sequence comes from Nicotiana tomentosiformis, assembly GCF_000390325.3. NCBI lineage: Eukaryota > Viridiplantae > Streptophyta > Magnoliopsida > Solanales > Solanaceae > Nicotiana > Nicotiana tomentosiformis. Next base: position 96,966,552 of record NC_090813.1, on the reverse strand, counting down.
GGTCGACCAAACTGGCGAAGGACTCGCTCGATAGCATGATGCTCGACAATATCGAGACACATCAATGGGACGTAAGAGCTCCACATAACTCAGCCGCTCGAGCAATAATTGGGCAAAACAGTTATTAGCTCGTCGCTGTATGGCCTCCATATGAACTATTAAGTAAAAACAAGAATCGTGAGTAAATGTAACACATATAAAGCTAGGCCAAGTAAACTTAAGTATACATGTACCTGCGCGCCTTCAAGCAAATCCAATAAATCCCTGTAATAGGAGAGATGATGTCGAGGCTCGACCTCACGTCCGTAGCCTCGCCAATCAACCCACCTCCTAGCTAAAGGGAGAAATAGTGGAGGTGGTACATCCGGAGCGATGGGTGGTAGAGGTGGCTGGAACTGTAGGAACCGCTCCCAGGCCCAAACCTAATATACATTAAGGACGTAAAATTTATGTTATTTCTTACTATGTATGTTATAATCATGAAAAGAATTGACTATGTTTACACCTGCAGCAGCGGCAAAAATCCGGCAACGTCTCTCTGGGCGCCCATGCTTGCCCGACACATTTGCCTATAAAGGTAACCTAGAATAGCTGCACCCCAACTATAACCAGGTAAATCATCTAGCCGCTCAAAATGATGAAGAAATCTCAATCTGACTAGGTTTCCCGAAGTGTTCGGGAATAATAAACCACCAAACATTGCATCACCAATCTCATTAACCGATCAATAAGAAGATCCGATGTATCATCCGCAATGTCTGCATCCATCACCTCCAGATTCTGCCGGACGGACATCAACTGCAAACAACTAGCCCCACTCAATGCAATCTCCTCCACTGGCTGGAAACCGGTGAGCTGCTGCAACATCTGTAGGTAATCCAATCTCGTATATTCTCTAACAGCATGCAGTAAAGCTACAAGTAATCCATCAACCGGCAGCCCAAAAAAAACCTCCACGTCCTGAAGCGTGATGGTAGCCTCGCCGATGGGTAAATAAAACGTGTGTGTCTCCGGTCCCCACTGCTCTATCATAGCCATGATCAACCCCCATTCGAACTGCAACCGGGCGATATCTATGATCCTGTAGAAACCCGTATCCTGAAGGCGTTTAACTATATGGGGATAGAGTGGGTGTGTGATGACCCAATATATTATCTTTAATTTTAAATATCTATTTATGTGTTCTGAGACCTTGAAAAGCGCTATTCAGCATTTCTCGACTTGCGTGCACAATCCATAAATTTTTTCAGAAATTTTTTATCTGAAAAATTGATTAAAATATGAAATAAAGTTTTAAAACTCAACTGAGTTGACTTCGGTCAACGTTTTGAACCAACGGACCCGGATCAGTACTTTGACAATTCTGGTAGGTCCGTATTGTAATTTTGGACTTGGACGTATGCCCATAATTAAATTCGAAGGTCCCTAGCTCAAATTATCGGCATTTAACGGAAACTAAAAATTTAAAGGTTTCAGAATTCATAAATTTGGTCATAATTGGGTTTTTATTGATACCGGGTCCCGATTTAGATTCCGAGAGTTTGATCAGCTTCGTAACAATATTTATGACTTATGTACAAAATTTAAAGTTATTCTGAGGTACATAGGCACATTTTCCGTTAGGTTTTGAAAAATATAAAAGATTTGATTTTATAAAGCTTGAATTTCTAAAGTTTGACCGGAGATTTGACTTTTGAACAAACGACCCCGGAATAGAATTTTGATGATTCCAATAGATTCTTATGATGATTTCGGAGTTAGGCGCATATTCGAATTTAGATTTGGAAGTCCGTAGGACAATTCAGCGCATTTTGGCGAAAGTTGGAAATAGAAGATTTTTGGAAAGTATGACCGAGAGTTGACTTTATTGATATCGGGGTCGGAATTCGATTATGGAAATTAGAACAACTCCATTATATCATTTATGACTTGCATGTAAAATTTAAGTTCATTCCGAATTGATTTGGCATGTTTCGCCGCGAGTTATAGAATTGAAAATTTCATAAACTCATAAGTCCGAATCGACGCGCGATTTATAGTTTTGCCGTTGTTATGTGTGATTTGAGACCTCGAGTAGGTCCATAATATATTTTGAGACTTTTTGGTATGTTCGGACGGGGTCCCGAGGGGTTCAGGTGAGTTTCGCAGTGGTTTCAGATAATATTTAGGTCATTTTTAACTACTGGTTTTCGACAGCAGTGTGCGAAATTTCTGATGCACAGAGCTAATTTTGGAAGCTTATATCTCGCAATCTATAGTGAATCTAGAAATTATCAAAACATAAAAGTTGTAGATATTTGATTCTAGTTTCCATAAAGATAAACCATTTATCATTTGGATATTTGTACAGAAAGTTATGATCGATTGACTGAAGGCTGGTAATGCAGTTTTTATTTGCCTGTGCATCGCCAGAAATTTCTGATGCACATGGCTGAATTTGGAAGCTTATATCTCACAATCTATAAGGAATATGAAAATTATCAAAAGATGAAAGTTGTATTCCTTTGATTCTAGTTTCCAGCAAGATACACCATTTAGCATTTGGACATTTGTACAGAAGTTATGATCGATTGACTGAAGGCTCGTAATACAGTTTTTGTTTTCCTGACAGTGTGCATCGCCAGAAATTTCTGATGCACAGGACTGACTTTGGAAGCTTATATCTCGCAATATATAAGGAATCTAGAAATTATCAAAACAAGAAAGTTGTAGCTCTTTGATTCTCGTTTCCAGAAAGATAAACCATTCATGATTTGGATATTTGTATAGAAAGTTATGATCGATTAGCTGAAGGCTGGTACTGCAATTTTTGGCTTGAACATTTTGAGACAAGTCGCATCTCAAAGATACGACTTTCCTGGACAGAATATATATGTCTGGAGTCCGACATTTTTGTTCATTTTTAGAGTTTTAGACCTCGGTTTTGGGGATTTCAGAGGCATTTTTTACGAGTTTGAGTTGGGTAAGTATTCTTTATCCGAAATTAGTTATAGTTCATGATTCCATACTCATTTACATCATGAATCCATAAATTTATGGAAGAAAATCAGATTTTTATAAAATCTTTCAAAAACAAAAATTTAAGAATTGAAAGCCAATCTGATGTCGGAATTCGATAATTTTTGTATGGTTGAACTCGTATTGGAACGAGTGTTCAGATTTCGTGAGTTTTTTCGGGATTCGAGATATGGGTCCCACTATCGATTTTTGAAATGAATTTCATATTTTAATTCGAAAAATTAGTAATTTCATATGGAATTAATTCCTTCAATTCGTGTTGAGAATATTGAATTGTTTGTGACTAGATTTGAAGCTTTCAGACATCAATTCGCGAGGCAAAGGTTTATTGAAATCTTGAATTTGGTTGCGAAGCGAGGTAAGTGTCGTGGTTAACCTTGACTTGAGGGAATAGAACCCTTGAATTATTGTTTCATGAATTTCATGTGTAACGACGTATAGGCGAGGTGACGAGTGCCTATACGTCATCAAATTGATTGTTTGCATATTTATCTGAAAATCATAAATTATTTTAAATCATGAATTAATTATTATATTAATTATTTCTCTCATATTTATTGCTCAATATTATGCCTTGAATCCATGCTATATTTGCTACATGCTTATTTGATTTATGTGACTTAATTGTTATTTGACATTTAGCATACTAAATATTAAATTGTATATTTCCTTCTTAATTTTCACAATTAATTGCTACTTGTCATCACTTGTTTCTAAATAAATTATAATTATTATATGCTTGTTGTCTTATAATTCAATATTAATTATTGCATTTATTGGAATAATTTATTTTATTAGAATTGGTAAATTATATTATTGAGGAGCGGGTTGCACGCCGCAACAGAATTGATTGAAAGTGAATATATTGGAGGAGCGGGTTGCACGCGGCAACAGAATTGATTGAAAAGATATATTAAGGATTGGGTTACACGCCGCAAATGGAATTAAATGAAAATGAGTATATTGTGGGATTGGGTTGCACGCAACAACAAAATTGAATATGAATATATTGTGGGATCGTGTTGCACGCCGCAACGGAAAGTGATTTAAGTAATAATTGGTTATGACTGTCGAGTTGGCTTGATTGTTGATATGATTTACCAGTTTAATTTTTATTCCTGTTCTCCTATATTGTTGTTATTATTATTATTATTATTATTATTATTGTGTACATGTTAATGTAAGTGACCTGCATTAGCCTCGTCACTACTTCGTCGAGGTTAGGCTCGATACTTACTGGGTATATGGGGTCGGTTGTACTCATACTACACGCTGCACTTCTTGTGCAGATACCGGAGTTGGTCCCAGCGGTGTACAGTAGATTTGCTCGGATTCAGCTATCCACAGAAGACTTGAGGTGTAGCTGCACAACGTTTGCAGCTCTGAAGTCCCCATCTACTTTATTTTAGCTGTGTATTTATTTTCATTTTGACCCTTATTTGTATTATTCTAGTAGCTCGTGCACCTGTGACACCAGTTCTGGGATGATATTTAGATATCGCTATTATTATTATTATAGTTTACTCATTTTATTTCAGATTTTATTCCAGTTATTAGTTTCTTTATTATTAATTAAATTAAATTGTTAAAAAAAAATGGTTAAAATTATTTTAACGTTGGCTTGCCTAGCAAGTAAAATGCTAGGCGCTATCACGGTCCCGAAAGTGAGAATTTCGGTTCGTGACAGGGTGGGTCCTAATGAACTCCCACATATCGTCTATCTGTCTAGCGCGGAATGTCTGGGACAAACACTGCCCCTCCCATATGTATGAAGACCTATGCTCGGCCTGTAGCAACAGTAGCTCTAGCAATGCAGGTCCGGGATGCACAGGCGGAACCTCCATGACGACTAATGTAAATTGAACAATATTAATTAAAGTATTTTTATTTTTTTAATTGCTTAACATCTTTAAATATATTGCAATATGTTTAATATTAAAATTTATTCTATATTTTTACTATATTGTTAATTAGGTTGATACATTTTATATATTATAATTTTATATTTTATATGTTGGTTTATCATTTTATATGTTAGTTTATTATTTTATATGTTACTTTATTATTTTATATGTTAGTTTACTATTTTATATGTTTTTTTATTATTGAATATGTTAGTTTCTTATTTTATATGTTTGTTTCTTATTTTATATGTATGTTTGTTACTCACCTATTTTTGACCATAATAAAATTAAATAATTAATTTTTATAACTATACAAGATTTAATTATTAAATATTCATATAACAATACTTAGTTTGTCAAATATTGTTATTTTTTAATATTATTTTCTAATATTTGTTGACTATAATTCAAGAGAGTTTGTGTTTGAACTATCAGTTTTTTCAGATATTTTGTGTTTAACAGATAATTAAATAATTAATTTTAATAACTACAAAGATACTATGCTAAAGGGCACTACATTTTACTACGCTAAAAAAGCACTACATTATAAATACGAGCACTACATTAAAATTACGGGCACAACATAACACTACAGGGAACTAAACAACATTAAAGTCACATATTCATATATGTACACCAATAACATCTAAATAAGATTAATTATTCCTAAAATAATAATTTATCTATTTTATTAATCTTTTAGCACATAAATAATCCAATACGGATAAAAATAATAAATTAATTTAATCACAAAATAATCGCGAAAATACATATACCACAATAAAAAATAACTAATTAACATTTTTATAACAACTAATAACAATTTTTCTCTATTTTACTATTTTTTTTAGCACCCTAATAATATAATCCGGATAAAAAATAACAAATTAATTAAATCGCAAAATAATTACGAAATAACATAGAACACAGTAAAAAATAACTAATAGGTATTTTTTATACATGAGTTTTAACAAAAAATAAGTCGGAATACCTCGATTTTAATTTTTTGGAAAGTTGAAGATTTGGTGATTTGGAGCCGAAATGAGCAACCCACTACGAGTAGGGCTGCTTATCGGGCGGATTGGGCAGTTAATTACTCTTAACGGTTTGGCTTAACGGTTATCGACTTTTAAATGTATTAATCCGCTAGCCACCCGATAAGATATCGGGCGGATTGGTAATGGTTTAGCTCTTATCGGGCGGTTATTGGGCGGTTTATCGGCCTAATTCATTATATATTGCGTTCATTAATTGTTTGTTGACCTCCTAGCATACAAATTCAGAATAGAAAATTACACATTGAGTCCAGACATACATGTCTGTTAACGCCTACATAAGAATGATGTAGTGTGTCATGTGTTGTAGAGTGAAAAAAGTTGTGGCACAACACTATTGTTCTTCTATTAAACATAGACAACATGTATTAATTTTAAAAAAAACAAAAGCAGAGGTGAACCATAGACAGCAGCTTCAACAATCTTGTTGTAGGGTGGGAGAATAAGCTAAGCTAAGCTAAGCCAAGCCTCGGATCTTCTAATGCATAGTACGTAAGGGTTCTGATTATTTAGGAATTAGGCATTAGAACTTAGAGATGGAGTAGTAGAAGAAGTGAAAGGGTTTTTGATATATATATATATATATATATATATATATATATATATATATATATATATTCTTAACGGGTTAACGGATTATCCGTTAAGAAAATTGAATAATCCGTCCCTAAACCGATAAGCCGTTAATAAAAAAAATTTAATTCGTTCCCCGTCCGTTAAACCGTTAACCCGATACCAATAAGCCATTAAGTTTCGATTTCGGTTCGGTTTTGAATACCCCTAACTACGAGATAACGCCTTAGATACGATGTGTGACCGAGAATCTACACTTTTTGTGGGATCAGTGGGTTCCAACCGAGTTTTTTTCGTTAAAAATGGAGGGGGGCTGGTTTTCTGTTTTTTTAATGGGGAAGGAGGCTGACTATAACGCGCGCATATGTACCGCGCTATACTATACCGCGGTACATATGGACGCAATACCTTCCCGCCCATTTAAGTTCAAATAAAGCGCGGTTATTGACCGCGCTATACCTTAACGGACAAATGTGCCGTTAAGGTATAGGCGGTGAATAACTGCGTTATATATATTAAGGTGCACAATCTTTTTTTTCACATATTATGGTTGCTTGAGTCCAAAAGAACCACACTTTGGTTCCGGACTCCTTACCTTGCATGGCAAAATCAATAAAATGATATTTTCTCCGGTCCACTTTAATTGATTTTTTTGTCTGTTTTTGCACATATTAAAGAATTCATCTTTTAACATTAATTAATAATGAAATTGACCATATTAACCTTAATATGTTCATTGGAACTATAACAAATACTTCTAGGTTCTTTACTCTAAGAATAATTTTGAAAAAAGAAGTTAATTCCTTCTTGATATCTGAAAAAATCAAATATTATGGATCGTAAAAATACTAAAAAATCAATTAAAGTGGATCGAATGGAGTATTTCACAACAACCCCCTCATGCAATTTCACACTATAAATAAACCCCTTTTGCCTCTAAAACTTCAAACCACAGCAAGAACCAATATATCATACTATCCTCTTTGCCTTTAATTTAACCATCAACTTAAAAATGCCAAGCACAATGGAAGATGTCACTGCAAAGACTGAGGCAGTTGAAATTGACCCTAAAACTGGTCTTGCTTTGAATAAATCAGCTGCAAATGATGAAAAACAGATTACTGAAGGTGAACCAAAGAGTGCTAACACTGAAACAGAAAAGGAGGATTCTGGTTGTGACAAAACTGAAGAGGAAAAGAAGGAGAAATGTGACCAAGCTTAACCAATAAAAGAGGAGGAAATTCCAGTTGAGACTGAACCAAAAACTGGAGTTACTTTTCCTGTCAAACTACAAGATGGGAAGTTATTGAAAGCTGTAGGTTTAAGGAAGAAGAGCATGCTTGGCATTGGCCTCAAAATCTATGGCTTTGGTAATTAATTATCTTCTAATTAAATCTATATCTTTCATAATGTTAGCAACATAACTTCACTTTTCGTTCCGTCTCTGTGTTAGTTTTATTCTCTATAGTCCAGAATACTTTTTGATCATATTAAATTAAAGTAACTGAACTTATCAACTATAAGAGTAAAGCCACATTTTTTTTTTTTTGGGTCACATTATTATAATAGTTGAACTTTACCTAGTATAATAATAAAATCACTAACCTTCATCCACTATGTATATAATGGCAAAATATCATGACTTTACTGCTATAGTAGGTAAAGTTTTTACAACTTTATATTATAGTGGATAAACTAAGTTTAGTTACTTTAAGTATATAAAAGTATTTTGGTGAAATTTTTGATATTTATTATGACGAGATAAAAAGTAGTTTTGTGACTTTACTGTTACTGTAACTAAGATTCAGTGACCATACACGAAAATTGACCCTTTATTTTAGCAGCATTGCTGGCTTTCTTGTTCAAGATTATTAATCCTTACCAGCTTTAAACAAATTCCGATAGGGATTAGAAACAAATACTGCTGTATTCATCCAAATTAACCATTTCTTCTTCTTTGAATCTCCAGGAATATATGCAGACAATGAGAAAATGAAGGAACTAATTATGCAGTCAAAGATTGGGAATAAAGCACCATCAAAACCAACAAAGGAAATGTATCAAATGGTAATTGACAGTGATTTTGGGATGATGGTGCGTTTGGTAATAGTGTTTTCTGGGCTATCAATGAGTATGGTAAGAAAGAATTTTGATGAAGGCCTTGGTCCAGCCATAAAGAAGCTCACTGGTGCCAAGAATGAAGAACTAACCAAAAAGTACTAGTACTACTTAATTATAACAATTTTAAATACTTAGCTAGCTAATTAATTGTAATCAACCATATATTAATTTCAAAACTCTAATATTGTGTTGTTATATTAGGATCATGGGTGAAGCATCTGATGACATAAAGCTCACTTCTGGATCAGTCATTGAAATTTCTAGGCTTCTTGGATATGTTCTTCCGACAAAAGGTAAAACTGGTATGACAAAAGTATTTTTTTACGAAAATATTTTCCGTTGTTTGGTTAGTGGTGCAAAACATATACATCAAAGATCAATATGAGTAGCAAATTGGAGAGCATTTTAATTGAAAAAAAGTACTACAATGTTATGTATAAGCTCCTGTTTGGCCATAGATTTTGGCTTCATATAAAAAAAATTGAAAATATTTTTTGTTTATTAAATATGATCGTCTTGGGGAAAAAAACTTCAAAAATTTCAAATTCCCCAAAACTGGGTTAGGACAGTTTTTGGGTGAAATTTTTCCTTCCCTTCCACTCACAAAAGTTCAACTTTTCTTCAAATAAAATGAACGTCCAAACACAATTTTAACTTTTAAAAATTATTTTTCAATACAACTTCAAAAATATTTTTTTCAAGTTTCAATCAAATCTATGTACCAACGCAAGCTAAGTGTTAGCTAGAGCAAATAATAAGAAGTTAAAAGTGAAAATAGTTATAAGGAAAAGGACTTTCGCAAATAAGTGAAGGAAATCATTTTCCCCCTCTTAATACTGTTTGGTAACTAAATAAATGCAGTGATGGGTGAAATAGTGAGCAAGGTGGAAAGTGAACTATGTTTAACCAAAGAATTAGATTCTCAGTCAAAGCCTATTTTTAGAAGTATTCGGGTTACTGATAATCAAGAAATTCAATATTCTCTCAGAAATAAGAAAGGAAATTAGAATAAGAAATAACAAAGTAATCAATAGAAAGCATAAGTAAGTAATTATATTCCAATAATAATCAGAACGTGTCTGTACAAATGACATTTCTTTCCCTTATATAGAGGTCTTCAAGTACAACGTCTTTTTCCTTTTAAGACAGAGTTATTATGAGCATTAATGACATTAATGAAACGTTCTAATTGGTAATTGTAACTGTTCGTGAAGATTCTGTAACGTTTGTAATCATCCACGCTCATTAATTGAAGATTCATGAATATGCCCTTTTTACTGTCTTGGTCCATTCCACCGGTGCCTCTTCATATAACTTAAAGAGACTCGAGCAACCATTTCTTTTCACCTCGTGGGTGATTTGTTCGTATCTGCTGCGACTCGTGTCTCTTTTAGTGCTCCTCTTCAGCTGTCGCTTTTCTAGTGATCCACGTGCCTTGTCATGTCAACCACATAATTAAATCCACGTGTAACATTTATTTTTACCAATACAAATAGTCCCCCCACTTATCAATTATTCAGCAATTGAATATTTGGGAAGTGGATCACATTTATGGCGGGAATGTTTTGCCGTCGTTTCTCACGTACCATTACATCTTCCTCTGAACCAATGCGTCGTATGTCACTTCCATTTACTGTATGTGACACGCGGCAGTCATCGATTGGTTCTGCAACTCTTCCCCGGGTTTTAGGTCTTTTTTGCGACTGCATCAGTCACGAAGTGACCGTTTTCATAATGACGTTTCCATCACTACCCTCTTTACATGATGGTTGCTTCTGCATATAAATACATCCTTTGCCTTTACTTTTACGAAAAACTTTCTTCAGTGTTCTTTATTCACAACTTACTATTGTTCTTCATTACGTACTACTTCCCCATACAACTATGTCTTCTTCAAATCCTTATCCTCGAAAAGTCATCATAGTAGATGAACTTCCCCCTTCTTCCGCTCCTATCAGGAGTAGGAGAGGTGGTAGGTTACATAGTTTAGGGTCAGTGTCGATACATGGTTCTCCTTCTCAACCTAATACTACTCCTCCATCATCTTCTAGAACTAGGGCTTCTTCTTCACATAGATCTTCCGCTATAGGTAGGGATTCTAGTGAACCACTTCGTGAACCTACTGTCGACGAGATTATTCCCGCTGAACTTTTCTTTGTCACTGATAGAGAATTAATTAAAAATCAGGTCACTTCCATGACTTCTCACGATTGTGCTGATATTTACCCTTCCCAGATTACTGAGGGTTTAGTTTCCATTGTGCGGAGAGATTGCTATTGGAAATCTGACTTTCCGATTCTGGTCCCCCATGAAAATCAAAGGATCACTTCCTTTAAAGCTGGTTTTTCTTTTGTGTATACATATCCTTTCACATTAGGTTTTAGGCCACCTATTGATCCAGTTATCATTGAGTTTTGTCGTTTCTTCGATGTGTGTTTAGGACAGATTGGTCCTATTGTATGGAGGGCTATGGCATGCCTTAGATACTTGTCAAATTTGGCTTCTTTACCCTTCACCTTTTACCATATGATTCATCTTTACTCTCCCAAATTATTTCGTCATGGGATTTTTACTCTCGTGGCGAGGAGTAAGAGAGTTTTGGTTAGCCCTAAAGACGACAAAGATCGTGGCTGGTATGCCTGATTTGTTGTTGCTCCTACAAGTGGGTTAGTAGGTGAAGAGAACATGCCCTTCCCTAAGAAGTAGAACTTTGCACGTAAGTTTTTCTTTCAATCTTTTACTCTTTTTTTTTGGTGAAGAACTTGTAATCTCGTAACTGTTTTACTTTTCTTTTTCAGCAACCATGGGAACTGTTGAGGAGATTTTTGACCTCCGTGGTTGGGTAGAGAAATTGTTAACCATTGCTCCTATGGAAGAAAGGTCCTGGAAATACCTTTCAAACAGATTTTGATGGAAAGTTAAAACTCACGGTAACTTTCTCTTTCACTTTCTTCCTTACTTCCATGTTTATTTTGGAACTTATTAACCCCTTTCTTTGTTAGGATTTCCTATTCGAGGTGTGAGTGCTGCTTTAATCACTGCTTTGAGGCTCTCTCTATCAAAGGCTCAAGAGATAATCTTGAGTTCTTTGTCAAAAAGAAAAGCTGATAGGCCACAGAACTCTGAGGATGAAGAAGAACGGGACGAAGGCTTGTTGGTTCGTAAGCCACGGGCTGGGAGACGGGTCATTTCTGATGACGAAGCTATTCCCCATCCTAGTTCTATTCTCATGTCCGAGCCTGAAAATGCTACCTTAGTGAGTTCTGATGAAGAGACGTCTGCTGCACGGCTGCACCCCATGACTCTACTGAACAACTCTTTTCTCGTGGGTTTGATAAAGAAAGCTTTGGCTTTATATCTGAGGAAACGCCTCTTGCCACTTTTTATGCCTCTACTCCGATTGAACCTCAGTTACCCGTTCTTGCTGTTGCTGCCATTGTTTTGCCCGTGGCTATTTTAACTTCCTCGATTGCCCCTACTGTTACAACTTCCCATGTTGAAGTTGGTTCCTCCAGTAACAGTAGGGCAATGAAACAAGTTACCATCGAGATTCCTGAAGATGGTAATCTTTTGAAGAAATCTGGCCAAGCTGATGTATGGCTAAAACCACTGATTGGCCCAGTTGAGAAGTCAAAACTGGAAAGTCACGGCTTTCTAACATGGATGAATGATATTGTGCATTCATTTTTAAAGGTATAAACCTTGTCTTTTTTATTTTACGTGATTTTTACTGGTATCACATTCCTCTTTTCATTTGTAGATCAATCTCATCGGAACGGAGATGATGAAAAGGATCGTCCACACAGAGCAGTTGATGAATGATTATCACACTAAGGCGGACAACTGGAAAGAATAGTTCGAGGGGCTTCAACTTGAGATGGAGGTTTTAGAGGAAGAAAAGTGCACCTTAGAGAAGCAAGTAAAGGTTATGGCAGCGGAACTAGCGGTTGAGAAAGCCTCATCCAATCAGGCGGGTAAAGACAAGAAGCTTCTCGAGTCTTCATTTGCTGAGCAGGTTTCCAAGGCTTCTGAAGAAATTAGGAGCTTAAAGGATTTGTTAAACCAAAAAGAAGCTTACTCTGGGGAGCTTGTTCAAATACTCACGCAAACTCAAGAAGATCTTCGTGTATCCTCAGACAAGGTTCAGTTTTTAGAGAGATCTCTTGTCCCCCTACAGGCTTCTTATGATGTTGCCTTGAATGAGAAGGATGAATTAAGAACTGAGGTTGAGCATTGGGAAAAAGATTATGAGGCCCTTGAAGATAAAGACGTTGTTGATGTTAGCTGGGCTTTTTTGAACACTCGCCTCGAAACGTTAATCGAAGTAAGTCGGGAAGGCTTTGACTTAGATGCTGAGATTGCAAAGACTAAAGAGACAATTGAAAAGACCCAGCAGAGTCAAAACTTTTCTTCACCTGTGGTTGGCATTCCCGAGGGTGGTGAAATCGCTCCTGGTGAGGCTGTTGTTCAACCTTCTCCTGCTCAAGTTGCTCTCCCTTCTGGTGATGATGCCACTCTTCATCCTACCGGTTCAGATTCTACCCCACAGTGAAAGTTAAAAAGATTGAAATGTTTCTTTGTTTTTTTTATTGGTGGAACATTTGGAGATTTACCCCTGCTCCCATTTGGGGGTAATATTTTGGAAAATCTTACCCCTAGTCCGTTTTGGAGTTTTTTGTATAAGACAATTAGGTTGGAACTAAGTTCATACTTAGTTTTAACCAAGTTATTATAATATCATCTTCTAAGTTTTTGTTCAACTTCTATGATATTTTATTCCGAGTTTCTGTACTACTCTTTTGTTATGCATTAAAAATGCTTCAGTACTTTGTGACTTTTTGAAACAAGCACGATTTATAAAAGAGGGCCCTTTTATAATCAACACTTAATGAAGAAGATGTCTCAACTTCATAATGGTGTAAACATACGAAAGAAGAAATAGGAACACACATGTTTCTTTGAATAACTTTGAGGAAGTTTTGTATCTTTCGAACTTTCAAATTGTATAATACTTTACATGTATTCAAGTATCATCTATAACTCTTTCGTAACTATTTTCTTTACAACAAATTTTACAAAATTCATGGGTATATCTTGCAACCCATGATTAAATATTGCCATTCGTAAGATTTTGAAATTTACATCCATGAGTATATTCTTCATAGGTTTTTGAATCAGGCTTGCATTTTTGGCTCTTGACTTTGCTCCAAACTTTTGATTTGTTGGGTAGACCATATGCTTGACTTGAATTCTGACTTTTCCAGTCTTCTTTGCATATATATATATATATATATATATATATATATATATATATATATATATATATAGTCCCCAAGTGTTTGAGCTTTGAAGTATGAAATCTCGAGCACTTGATTATTCCTTCTATGTGGTCCATTTCCTGAAAAGAAAAAACATACGGGACTCGGAAGTATATATAATTTAGATAATGACTGCTTAACCCTTTATATTTCCATCAGAAAGGTTGCAACCCTAGACCGAGAATAATGTTGCTTCCGCGTGTCTTTCGGGTCTAATATCATCATTTGGTATGGGCTAGCTTTTTGCCTATCATCTAAAATTGTTAGTATAATTTTAACTGTACAAAATAAAAATCGTAATTAAACGATACCTGACCGTGGGTATTTCTTTTGCTCAGAAATAGTATTTCTTTAAATGAACAGCATTCCAACTCGAGAGTAAAACCTTGCCATCCATGGTTTCTAACTCATAAGCACCTTTTCCAGTGATACCTCGAACTTTATAGGGTCCTTCCCAATTTGGATTTAACTTTCCCGTTCCGTTTGTTTTCATTGATTGGAAAACCTTTTTAAGAATGAAGTCCCCAATTTTGAAGTACCTGAGGTGAGCCTTTCTATTGTAGTATCGTTCTATGATTTGCTTTTGTGCTGCCATCCGTATTAAAGCTGCTTCTCTTCTTTGTTCGAGTAAGTCCAAGTTTGTTCCTAATTCCTCATCGTTTGATTATTCCGTTGCCAATGTGAATCTCGTGCTTGGTTCTACTATTTCAACTGGGATTAAAGCTTCTGAACCGTACACAAGCGAAAATGGAGTTTCTCTCGTGGCTGTTTTTGTTGTGGTTCTATAAGCCCATAACACTCCTGGTAATTCTTCAGGCCAATTCCCTTTTGATTTTTCTAGTCTCTTCTTCAAATTATTGACGATAATCTTATTTGTTGACTCAGCTTGTCCATTTGCCACAGGGTGGTAAGGTGAAGAGGTTATTCGTTTGATTTGCCAACTTTGAAAGAACTTCGTGATTTTCGAGCCTATAAATTGTGGGCCATTATCACATATGATTTCTTTTGGAACTCCAAACCGGCATATAATGTTTCGCCAAATGAAGTCTTTCACCTCCTTTTCTCGTACCTGTTTGAAAGCTCCTGCCTCTACCCATTTTGAAAAGTAATCTGTTAACACTAATAAGAACTGTACCTTTCCTTTAGCTTGTGGTAAATACCCTACTATATCCATTCCCCATTTCATAAATGGCCATGGAAAAATAACTGTATGTAATAAATCTGCAGGTCGATGCATATTGTTGGCATATCGTTGACACTTATCACATTTGGTTACAAAATTTTTCGCATCTTCTTCCATTTTAGGCCAGTAGTATCCTGCCCTGATTAGTGTTTTAACTAAAGATCTTCCACCTGCGTGATTTCCACAATGTCCTTCATGTACTTCTCTCATCACGTACTCCGTTTGATTGGGTCCAAGGCACCTTGCTAAAGGACCGCCAAATATTTTTTGATATAAATTATCTCGAATTAGGCAGTAACGATCAACTTTTTGTCGAAGCACTTGAGATACTTTCTTGCCTTCAGGTACGATCCCGTACTGCAAAAAATTAACAATCTCGTTTCTCCAATCCCAGGTTAAATTATCAAAGCTTACCTCATGTTTATCATGGTCAAGTGCTGAATGAAATAAATGTATTATAATAGCATTTTCTTCATTCGTTACTTCTGCATCTGAAGCAAGGTTAGCTAACGCGTCTGCTTCTGTGTTTTCTTTCCTGGGTATCAGTTCTCGTGCATTTTCCAAGTATTGTTGCATTCGTGCCTCTCTAGCAGTGTAAGTCCCCTGCATCTGATTGACTACCAGTTGAGAGTCACTTTTAATCATGATTTGCTTTATGGAGAGTTCTCGTGCTAGTTCCAAACCTGCAATTACAGCTTCATACTCTGCTTCATTGTTAGTAATAGGGTAATATTTAATTGCTTGTCTTATACTTTCACCTGAGAGTGGGATTAAGACAATACATAAACCGGCTCCTTTGACATTTGAAGAGCCATCAGTAAATAAAGTCCACGTACCTGGATTAGCTCCAGTAAAAATTTGTAATTCCTTTTCTACTTCAAGAATTATTTTTGTATTAAAATCTATAATGAAATCTGCTAAAACTTGAGACTTTATTGTTGTTCTTAGTTGATAAATAATGTCATATTCACTTAGTTCTATTGCCCGCTTGGCTAGTCTGCCTGGCAATTCTTGTTCATGTAAAATATTCCTTAATAGATATGCAGTTACTATGGAGATAGGATGGCATTGAAAATATGTTCTCAATTTCCTAGCTGTCATGACTAATGCTAAGGCTAGTTTCTCTAGATGAGGATATCTAGTTTCAACATCTAATAAAGATTTACTAATATAATAAATAGGATATTATTTACCTTTGTCCTCCCTTACTAAAAATACACTTACAGCTACTTCTGCAACTGCAAGATATACAAATAGTCTTTCTCCATCCCTCGGTTTAGACAGTAGGGGAGGATTTGTTAAGTATGCCTTCAAATCTTTGAGGGCTTATCGGCATTTCTCAGTCCATTCAAACTGATTTTGCTTCTTCAATACTAAAAAGAATTTAACGTTTTTCTCTGAAGATCTTGAAATGAATCTTCCCAAAGCTGCAATCCTACCTGTCAATCTTTGTACCCCTTTTTTGCTTGTGAGTATATTAGGTATTTCTTCAATAGCTTTAATTTGTGCAGGATTTACTTCAATTCCTCTATTAGATACGAGAAAGCCTAGAAACTTACCTGAAGCTACGCCAAAAGCGCACTTTTCTGGGTTCAGTTTCATATTATATCTGCGGAGGATCTCGAAGGTAGTTGAAAGATGTTGAAAATGATCTTCCGCTTATGTAGATTTAACCAACATATCATCAATGTACACTTCCATCGTCTTCCCCAGGTGTTCTTGGAACATCTTGGTCACCAACCTCTTATACGTGGCTCCAGCATTTTTCAAGCCAAAAGGCATGACTTTGTAACAATAAGTCCCCCTGTTTGTAATAAATGAAGTTTTTTCTTTGTCTAAGGGGTCCATTTTTATTTTATTATAACCAGAATACGCATCTAGAAAGCTTAATAATTCGTGGCCTGCGGTAGCATCAATCAATTGATCTATATGCGGTAAAGGGAATGAATCCTTTGGGTATGCTTTATTTAAGTCAGTGTTCACAAACTCTCCATTTACCGTTCTTTTTCGGAATTACCACAGTATTAGCTAACCAATTAGGATATTTTACCTCGCGTATTGAATCGATCTTTAAGTGTTTCTGTACCTCTTCATCGATCACTTGATTTTTGAATGATCCTTGCTTCCTCTTCTTTTGTTTGACAGATATGAATGATGGATCTTCATTTAATTTATGAGTGATCACCTCCGGAGGTATACCTGTCATATCTGAATGGGACCATGCAAAACAATCCGCGTTAGCTTTTAAATATTTAATTAACTTATCTCTCATATATGGGTTTAACCTTGCTCTGATATGAATTCTTCGATCTGGCCACTGTTCGAATAGTGGAACAACTTCAAGCTCCTCAATCGTTATTTTAATATTTTTGTTCTCCTCTGGCTCTTGAATTACATCTGGTCTGGAGTCCACGACTGTTTGTTTTGATACAATTTCTGTTGAAATTTGATTTACCACATCTTTCTCACTTGTACCCGCATCTTTTTGACTTGCACTCGTATCTTTTTGACTTGCATTCGTATCTTTTTTACTTGACTGTATCACTGAATTGATGCTTCTTGAAGTTTGTTGATCTCCTCGAATCTATTGAATTTCCCGTTTTGAAGGTAATTTGATAACCTGATGTAATGTGGATGGCACAACATCCATATCATGAATCCACGGCCTTCCAAGAATCACATTATAGGCCATATCCGTGTCTATCACTTGAAATTTTATTTCTTTGATGACCCCTTTTGCGTATGTGCTTAGTTCAATATCGCCCTTTATAATAACGGTGAGTTATCAAACCCATATAAGGAGCGTGGTTTTGGAACTACACGATCGCCCATCAGCATTTCGTTTACCACTCATAAAAGAATGATATTCATAGAGCTACCTGGGTCAATCAAAACTCGTTTTACATTAGTATCATGTATAAGTAAAGATATTACCAGTGCATCGTTGTGAGGAATCATTAATCCATCGACATCTGCATCATCAAAGGTTATGTTGCCGTCTTCCAAAGTTTGGCGAGTTTACTTCCCGTGAGTTATTGTGAACTTTGTTGTTTTTCTCGCGGCTATATAGGTTACGCCGTTGACTTCTTCTCCGCCGTTTATCACATTTACTGTTCTCTTTGGAGACGGAGGTTTTGGGGGCTCTTGCCTATTTTTCATGTAAGCTTGTTTGCCTTTCTCGCTGAACAATTCCGTCAGATAGCCCTGCTTCAATAAATGTTCCACCTCACCTTGTAATAATCTACAGTCTGATGTTCTATGGCCGTGATCATTATGGAACTCACACCAAAACTCTGGGTTTCTCCTATTTGGATTTGATCTAATCTCTTTAGGCCATCGTACCTTATCCCCCATGCTTCTTAAAACCGCGACCAACTCGGAGGTACTCACGTTAAAATTGTACTCCCCAATCCTTATATTTGTATTAGCATCTCTGTTACGTTCACCTCGATCTTTTCTGAATCTCGACGATGACAAACCTGAATCTCTATTTGCGAGCCTCTGATCAGCCTGCATGTTTTTGAATTTGGAACGAGCTTCTCACCCCGAAGGTCCCATATAAGGCTCGTACCTATTCTTATCGGACCTCTTCTCAGATTCTGACCGCCTCGAACCTGTTTTTTCTTCAACCCTTGACTGAGCTACGATATTTTCTTCGATCCGTAACTTGGTATTGTACCAATTATAAACATCATTCCATGTCATGGCAGGGAATTCTTGTAGGCTCTCTTTAAGCCTCCTCGTAGCTTCTGAACTTTTCTCGTTTAAATTACTTGCAAATGCCATGGCTGACCAATTATCAGGTACTCTTGGTAGCAATATTCTTTCACGTTGGAATCTGTCTATGAATTCTCGAAGCAATTATGTATCTCCTTGCTTTACTTTGAATATATCCTCCATTCTCTTTTCAACTTTTTGTGCACCTGAGTGTGCTTTTATAAATAGATCTGCAAGCTCAGCAAAAGAGTCAATAGAATTTTCATGTAAAAGAGAATACCATGTTAACACTCCTTTAGTAAGTGTTTCCCCAAACTTTTTGACCAGCACAGATTCAATCTCCTGCTTGGTTAAATCATTGCCTTTTACTCCCATGGTGAATGCAGTAACGTGGTCACGTGGATCGGTCGTTCCATCATATTTCAGGATGTCAGGTATTTTGAACTTTTGGGGAATTAGTAATGGAGCTGCGCTTGGTTTCCATGGTTGTTGTGAATATTTGTCGAAATCAACTCCTTTGATCACAGGTGGTACGCCGGGTATTTGCTCAATACAGTCGTTTTCTTCTTTTTCCTGTTTTTGCAAGGTTAATATTAAAGTTTGTAAATCAGAATTATTAGGCGTACCTGGTCTCCCATCACGTGACTCGTTGGGAGTTCCTCTGCTTCCAAAATTAGCCAAACCTGATCGTCGAATTTCCACAGTCACAATATTATTTGGTGGAGGTATGGGTGGCACAATTGGTAGTCCCCTCACGAAAGCCTGAAGAGCATCATTCACGTACTCAGTAATTAACTGCTTCACAGCATCCTGCTCGACAGTTTGTTCATTTCCATGTTATTCATTGTTATGAGTAGTGGATCTTTCTGGTGATGCTTCTCTTGAATTGCGTGGGGTTCCTTGAGGTGACGAAACTGGAGTTCCTTCCACCTGCTGGTTGTTATCATTGACATTCGACATGATTCAGTTGTGTAACGACCCGGTCGGTCGTTTCGAGAGTTGTAGCCCCGTTTTCCCCATTTCTGCTTATTTATGTGTTTTTCAGTTGTGTTGAGTTGTATCGAGTTGGTAGGTTTGGGTTCGGAGTAGTTTTGGAATGAAATGAACACTTAGTCTCTTAGTTAGAAAGCTAAGTTAGAAAAGTCAACCGAAAGTTGACTTATGAGTAAACGAATTCGGATATGGATTTTTATGATTCAGTTAGCTTCGTTGGATGATTTTAGACTTAAGAGTGTGTCCGGAATGTAATTTGGAGGCCCGTGATAGAATTAGGCTTGAATTGGCGAAAGTTAGAAATTTGGCGATTTTGGCCGGCAGTGGAAAATTAGGCATCGGGGTCGGAATGAAATTTCGGAAGTGGGAGTAGGTTTGTAGTGTGATTTGTGATGTGTGTGCAAAATTTGAGGTCATTCGGACGTGGTTTGATAGGTTTCGACGTCGTTGGTGAATTTTGGAAGTTTAGAAGTTCTTAGGCTTGAATTCGAGGTTGATTTGGTGTTTTGGTGTTATTTTGGGTGTTCCGGAGGTTCGACTAAGTTCGAGTAGTGATATATGACTTGTTGGAATTATTGGTTGAGGTCCCGAGGGGCTCGGGATGAATTCGGATGGCTAACGGAAAGTTTGGAGTTTGGAAAATGCACGTGATGCTGCTGTTCTGGTGTGGCTGCACCTGCGAAGTGGGGACCGCATGTGCAATGGTCGCAGAAGCTGAGGACCAACCGCAGATGCGGAAATGGGCGCAGGAGCGGCAGGCTGGACCGCATCTGCGGAACCGCAGGTGCGAGGGTTCGAGCGCAGATGCGGAATTGGTCAGCTGGGCAGTTGGCGCAGGTGCGGAAGGAGTGTCGCACTTGCGAGCCCGTAGGTGCGAAGGAGGTTGCGCAGGCGCGAAGCTTGGCGTTTAAGTGACGTCCGAAGGTGCGCACCTGGGACCGCAAGTGCGGCTGCGCAGGTGCGAAGAAGAGGGTCGCAGGTGCGGAACCCCTGGGGCAGAACCTATAAGAGTAACCCTTAGCGAATATTTGCCCTTTTTCCGCCATTGTTGAACGGTTTTGAGCTTTGGGGCAGTGTTTTTCAAGGGAGAATTATGAGACATCAGTGAGGTAAGTCTCTTGGGTTTATTTACACGCGTTTATGATGTTTTTTCACTGATTAGCCATGAAATTAGTAGGGGTTTAGGGTGAAATTGAGGGAGTTAGGGTTTGAGTTTTGGAGAGTTTTAAGTGAGGATTTAAGGGACCAAACGGAGTTCGATTTTGATGAATTTTATATGGTTAGACTCGGGAGAGCACGAGAATTATTATTCTGCCATTTTTGACTGGTTTCGAGATGTGGACACGGGGCCCAAGTTTTGGCCGATTTCGGATTTTTGGCCTATTTATGTAGTTTTTATTGTGGAATTCAATTCTTTAGCCTATGTTGATAGTAGTATTCTGATTTTGGTTAGATTCGGAGCTTTTGGAGACCGAGTCTAGAGACGAGGGCATCCCGAAGTAGGATTTTATGCTGTTAAGGTAAGTAACAGTTTTAACTCTGGCTTTGAGGGTATAAACCCGGAGATTTGACATCACGTGATTGTTTGGAAGTGATACCCACGCTAGGTGACGGGCGTGTGGGTGTGCACCGCGAGGGATTGAGACTTGGTCTGTCCCGTGAGACTGTGAGGCCTAATGGCTATTATATGTGGTTATGTGTTTATTTGTTGTTGAACTTGTTTGCCTTCATGTTAGAGATCATGCTTAGGCTTTATTCATGCTCATATTATTTGCACTCAGTCATAGATATTATTGTATATGTTTACCTCAGTCCTTATTATTTTGCTGATATACTGTGATACTTGACGTGGACTGTATTTCCCTTAATTGTTGACGATAGTGAGGCTAGAGAGGTACATGACTGAGAGAGGCCGATGGCCTGTTGTGAGGTATTTGACTGAGGGCACGTGAGTTATCCGTGCAGCACGTGAGTTATTCGTGCTTATAACGCTTGGGCTGTAGGAGCCCCTCATGAGTCTGTACACACCCCCAGTGAGCGCAGGTACCTATTGAGTGTTGAGTGCTGAGTGCGAGTGCCGAGAGCCGAGTGATGGAGTGACATTGCTACGAGGATTCATTACTTTTGTTGTTGCTACATTTTTACCCGTTAATTTCTTTGTAGCATTTATGGAGTTGATGGAATTTACCTGATTATTCCTGTTTATTTTAAATTGTGATAAAGAAATAATTGAATTGTTCTACTTAGCTCGTCACTACTACTCAGTTCCTTAGTTATTTCTGTTACTACTGAGTCAGTTGTACTCACATTATACTCTGCACTTTATGTGCAGATCCAGGTGAGTTAGAGCGCGGCGATCATTGAGTTCAGGCCGGCTATCGTTGGAGACTGTAAGGTAGCTGCTAGCGTCCGCAGGACCTTGTTACTCCTTTTATCATTTCTTCTTTTGGACTCTATTGAGAGTTAGACAGCTTTACTTCTTAGTTCATAGATTTAGACGCTCATGACTTAGTGACACCCCGATGTTTGGGGCTCGTTTCAGTATTTTCAATAATTATATTTAGAGTTGATTTAGTTTATGAAAAATTCAAATGTTGGAAATATTTTATTAAATTCTTATAATCGATTTAGTAGTAATATTTTGGGAAATAGGCTTGCCTTGTAACACGATAGGCGTCATCACGACCATGGTTAGATTTTGGGTCGTGACAAGTTGAGAGAGAATGATTTGGAAAGTAAGAGAAGATTATCAGATTCCCGGTAACAGAACTAATTTGTTTAACCAAAGAATTAGATTCTCAGTCAAAGCCTATTTTTAGAAGTACTAGGTTTACTGATAATCAATAAATTCAATATTCTCTCAGAAATAAGAAAGTAAATTAGAATAAGAAATGACAAAGTAATCAATAGAAAGTACAAGTAATTATATTCCAACAATAATCAGAACGTGTCTGTACAAATGACATTTCTTTCCCTTATATAGAGGTCTTCAAGTACAACGTCTTTTTCCTTTTAAGACCGAGTCATTATGAGCACTAATGACATTAATGAAACGTTATAATTGGTAATCGTAATTGTTCGTGAAGATTCTGTAACATTTGTAATCATCCACGATCTTTAATTGAAGATCCATGAATCTGCCCTTTTTACTGTCTTGGTTCATTCCATCGGTGCCTCTTCATATAACTTAAAGAGACTCGAGCAACCATTTCTTTTCACCTCGTGGGTGATTTGTTCGTATCTGCTGCGACTCGTGTCTCTTTTAGTGCTCCTCTCCAGCTGTCTCTTTTCTAGTGATCCACGTGCCTTGACATGTCAACCACATAATTAACTCCACGTGTAACATTTATTTTTACCAATACAAACTACTGTGCAGGGCCTACATTTACATGTATTTAGGTGAGGATCCCTTTGACAAGGAAGCCAAGGACAAGTTTGGGACATCCATGCTCTCAATGTTCTAATTAAGTTGAGAAATTTCAGCAATTTCTACAATGTTAGGGAATACGTTTGTTTTTTGTGCTGTGCATCTATGGTGTTCTGTTCCTGAAGAAAAGAACGCGAGAAGATGGGTCCTCTCATCTGTGCTCACTTTTGTTCGATATCTAGTTTAGTCTAGGTCAGATATAAAGATCTTGAAATGTTAACTTTGAGCACTTAATAATTTCAATGAAAGATTAATAGGGTTGCTTTTGAGTTAAGTGTATAATTTCACAAGTTCTAATACCCAAGGTTGACTCCTCAGGGTCCCTCTCTCAAATCACTCAGAGAGAGGTACATTATACAAGCTTCAATTGAGTAAAAAGAAAAAATATCTATGGTTAAAATGTTATATTTACTGTGCAAATCATCCAATTACTACAACACCAAGAATTAATTACTTGGCTCAGGATATCTATAGATACTTTACATAACTAGGTGTTCTATAAACAAATTAAAGGTGAGCATATAGTGTGTGGGTATATATATATATATATATATATATATATATATATATATATATATATATCCAGCTCTCGATCGAATAGTCAATTTTTTTGTAAATCAAATTCTAATTTTGAGACTAGCTAGCGTGCTTAAACATAAGTAGTGAATAGGCCGATTCCGTAAACTTTTGAACCAAATTCATATTTTTAGTCCGATTAAAGAGTAATACATACATTGTTCTGATGATAACGAACAAATTAAAGGAGAGGTGCAGTAAAAAGAAGAAAGAAAAATTTAAATTTGAAAACCACATTGAGAGAGATCAGCGATGAATATAACCCAAACAGCTGCACTTTAATTTTAAAAGTATAATTATTCCAGAAAATATATTAAAAGTACAATTATTCATGTGTCGTTCTGACATTTCACTCACAATACATAATATTAGCAAGGAAAAAGATAAAAATATTTTTTCTTAAAATCCGAGATTATGATCTCTTATCCCGATATCCAAACGATGAATTAGATTACACGAGCCAATGCCCATCATCGCAATCACTATCAATATCGAGACATGGTGCGAATCCAATCACTATCAATATTGCAACTATTTTCACAAGTTATTATATTTGTGAGAGAAAATAATTTTTTTCTAATTGTATACGGTCAAAATCGAATTTGTCCTTCGTATGACTAATCGAGATTGGAACGTGGTGGTCCGAGGATTATCATTGTGATATCAAGACATGGTGCGAAGTATATGTTGTCAGGCTTGAGATCGAACGACCGATCAAGATCGAGATCGGGACCAAGATCGAGCTCTAAGACTCAGAGATCGATCAAGATCGAGATCGGCCGGGATCAAGATCGAGCCAAGGGACAAAAGAGCCGTTATGACCGCAATTAGGAGGGGAATCTCGACGAAAATCATGGCGCAAATCAAAAATAGATTAATTAATTAATCTATCATGAGATCCTCACGATATATATTTTATTATATCCAAAATAAGATTTCCTCACTATATTATGGGCTGTTATCATTTGTAAGCTGGCAGATTCATTAAGATTCATAGAACACAAAGGAATACACCATTCTTCTCTGGCTTTGATATTTAGTTATATTGTTCTCCTATCAATTACTCTCTGTCCAACTTGAAGGTTTAGGCTAACTGATTCATTCAGTTTGAATTCATTTCTTTTACGACTAATTTCAATATTCATTTATTTATCTTTCTCAATTTGTATCAAGTTATACCACGCATAAATTTATTTCGAGTAAACACACATCATCATATTTGATGGCACCTTTTGGAAAGCCAGCACTTGAGATACTCTTGAAGAGCAAGAATTTTTAACTGCATATCATAATTTTAGCCAAAATCAAATCATAAGGAGTACAATTACAAAACTTGATAAAAAGTGATATAGTCACATACCAGAAGTTGCTATAAAGAGAATGGTGAAAATTATGCCAAATTTGAGCAATTCTTTTCCACTAGCCATATTAACACAACATTGGATTACTGAATGAGAATGGAAGAGTGTATATATAGTTATTTGAGTAAAACTAAGATCTAATGCCCTCTGTTAAGATATTAATTAATTTGGAGCTCATTTCGACAACTTAGCTTTCTATTATCATGATTCATGAACATGTCGCCGAAATAAACGGTTATATCTCTAGTAATTAAGCATCCAATAAGTCGTTACATCACGTCAATATTTAAATGATTAATTAAATACTTAACTTTTTTTTAATCAATGTCAAGACTTTTTAGGGAATCTTGCACGCTGAAGGCACCTCTATGCTTTTTTTTTTTTTTTACAAAAAAAAAAATAAATCAAAAGTATGAGAAGTTTTTATTCAACTTTTATTTGCCAAGTTTGGTTTTTGGGGATGTCCAACTTCATTAAATTTTCCACAAAATAGATTAAGATTACTTCTTAATCTCATTTCTCGACTTTTAACAAAGTTTGGGGTGTAATTAGAAGTAATTCTTTTTCACGTATTTCCCATTGATAAGTAATCGTGATTACTTTCCCACAATTACAAGTTATGGTTACTTAATCTCATCTCTTGACTTGGGACTTGGGAGAGCAGTTGAGCACTGTTATTTCAAGTCATCTTCGGGAAAAAGAATATTTCAAGTCATTCTTTTTTATATCACTTCAGAACAAGTCTTTTTTCTTTAATCCAAGAAAGAATGACTTGCTAAGTAGTCTTCTTTCATTAATCCAAAAAAAGAATTACTTGCTAAGTCTTCTTTCTTTAATCTAACAAAGAAAGACTTGCAATCATACTACTCTTAACTCTTAAGTCAGGAAATTATATGACAACTTGTGCCTTGTGGAAGGATGACAGTGCATGTGCATTTCAATAGCAGTAGAATCCACATAGAGCATGTTTTCTTAATAAAATGGACCTTGTATGGCCTCAGCTCACCCCAAAAATTAACTCATGCGAACGAGGATTGCTCAAAATTATATAAAAAATTTCAATCAATATGGGATCTTACGATGCTCTAGTATACTCAAGCGTAGCATCTGTAGCGTGCATAACATAATATGGGAACCTGATTTAGTACACACAAAAATAATGATGAGTTTATAATATTATGTGCCCCTTTACCTTAAGATTTTGAATTGGATATTCAAAAAAATTCCTAGGGTATTAGAGGGAAACTTTGATAACTCTCCAAATTCAGCTAAATCGAGTCGCTTTTGGTTTCTTCTCTCTTACAATTCAGTCCATCAAACCACAAAACTTTGCTCCAAGCCCATTCCTTAGTTCTTAGCTTCCAGCTTACTTTTATTTTTTATTTTTTATTTTTTAATTGAAACATCCACCATTATGGTGGAGGGTTAGGCTATACATCATGTCCGCTCTTAAATTTGATCTCAACAACAACAAAAAATACTCAGTTCACGTGTAAATACAAGAATCGAGTTACACGTGTTGGAAAATATTAGAGAATATACTTGTCCGTCGTTAACGAGAGGTTGATGAGTCGCGAACCAGTGTTAACGAGGTCTCGAGACAGGCCCTTGAGTCTAAGGGTTTCAAGAAGAGCAGGATGAAGACGGAATACCTCGAGTGTAAGTTCAGCACTGATCGAGGGAAGTGGGCGTGGAAGTGAGGCTTGAATCACAGGTCATACCAAGTAATGGCAATTTCAAGTACCTTGGGTCGGTTATCCAGAGGGGAAGGGAGGGGAAATTGACGAGGATGTCACACACGTATTGGAGTGGGGTGAATGAAGTGGAGGTTAGCATCTGGAGTCTTGTGTGATAAGAGAGTGCCACCGATACTCAAAGATAAGTTTTACAAAGCGGTGGTTAGACCGGCCATGACGTATGGGGTTGAGTGTTGGCCTGTTAAGAACTCACATATCCAGAAGATGAAATTAGCAGAAATGAGGATGTTGAGGTGGATGTGCGGACATACTAGGATGGATAAGATTAGGAATGAAGATATTCGAGAGAAGGTGGATGTGGCTCCCATTGATGACAAGATGCGGGAAGCGAGGCTCATATGGTTCGGACACGTACAAAAGAAGCCCAGATGCTCCGGTAAGGAGGTGTGAGCGGCTGGCTTTGGAGGGCACGAAAAGAGGTAGAGGACGACCTAAGAAGTATTGGGGAGAGGTGATCAGGCAGGACATGGCGAGGCTTCAAATTTTCGAAGACATGCCTCTTGATAGGAAGTTGTGCAGGTCGAGTATTAGGGTTGTAGGTTAGGAGATAGTTGAGTCTTCCTTACTTCGTACCTTTGTGAGGCTAGTCTGGTAGGGTTTTTGTCGATATCAGCTAGTGGCATTGTTATGTCTTACTACTCCTTTGTTTACCAGTGTCGTGTCTATGTACTGTCTATTGCGTTTGCTTTGCATCTACTTTCACATTTCCATGATATTATTTTTCCTATGGTTTCTATTGGTGATACTAATATTGTCTCTTTTCGTCTTCTTGAGCCGAGGGTCTTTCGGAAATAGTCTCTATACTCCCTCGGGGTAGGGTAAGATCTGCGTACACACTACCCTGCCCAGACCCCACTAGTGAGATTTTACTGGGTCGTTGTTATTGTTGTTGTATACTTGTCCGTCATTAGTTGTGCAAAAAATTCAAAAAAGATTTATTAGGTCATAGGTCACTCCACCCACTACCTTAAGGTATTGGGTTGGAGAATAACTGCATATTACATCCAAATTACACTTGCAATGAGCAATGGAGATTGAAATCAAAGGAGATATAATTTTTTTAAAATAAATAGGGAACCATATTATACTACATCTAGGAATTCCTTCTTTCTAGAGCACAAAATATATTCTCTCTTGCCTTGGATCTATTATATATGGCATGGACAAATCCAACACTATGCAATTGCACTCATTAATATCAGCTTGGACAATGTATTATATGTAAGTAAAAATATCTCATGATTAAACTTGAGTATATATATAGGTAGAATAGGTAAAGACCCCCCGAACTTGACACTTTTTAATGAGCGCACACCTTAACTATACGTGATTTTAATTACCCCCCTATGCTTATTTTTCGGATATTATTACCCCCCCTAACCTGCCACATAGTAGTGAAAATTGATTCAAATGGCTGAGTGCGCGTAGGGGAGTATATTTTTTACCACATCAGTTGAATATTTCCCTTTCCCAATCCTAGAACCATCCCTAACGATAATAAATGCATTTTTCCCCAAAAATGAAGACCCCAACGGTAACAACCCCATTCTCACCCCTATTTATTGTCTTCTTTCTAATTCTTCAGCATTTTCTTTGTTCTCACATTCTTTGTCCATCCAAATTCCATCCCCCCAGATTTTGGCTCTTTTTTTTTGCCCAAATAACAACCATTTTTTTACTTGGAAGAAAGAAGATGAATATTTTTTGTAGATGTGGCAAGCCAGCTCCTTTAAAAGTTGCATGGACTACTGCAAATCCTCGACGATGATTCTTTGGATATAGTCTTTATCCGAAGATAAATTCTTGTCGATTTTTCAGTGGTATGAACCTCCATTTCCGGAGCAAGCAAACATTATTATTTCTGGGTTGTTGAAGAAGACTAACAAACTATCGAAAATGGAAAGAATGCTAAAATTTCTATTATTTTTCAGTTTACTTTGGAAACTGATTTTGCTCATGTACAAATAATGATTATCTGGTAGTATGTAATAGAAGTTAAGCAATATGATATGTTGTTTGACACTACTATGTCAACATTTTATCAACATATGAAATTGATGCCAATCACAAATTATATAAAAATAACCATCAGTATCCACAAAAACAACCGATCACAATCACAACATTTTGTCAACATAACTGGTAATTTGACAAAGAAAGTCGAAATTTAACATCAAACAATAGAGTTAAACTATGCTATCCATATACAGCTAGACATACACATGACAAACAAGTGCACAAAATAAAGTTGCGTACTACCATCAGTATCCACAAAAAATAGATACCCCATGAATTCAACTAAAACAGTCACCCCATGAAATCAACAAAAAAGAAGTCTAGTATATCAAATACTACATCCAAACAATAAAGAAATTCAAGTGGTCTTCTTGGAGGGAGATTTCCCCATAACCTTAGATCTTGTTTGTATTCCAGCGGATTGGGACCTAGTCTTGATTCTAGCGATTACAGCTTGGACTTGAAGTTGTCTTTGAGTCACAGCTTCCTTCCCTTTCCATTTCAAACCTTTAGAAGGCTTATATCCAATATCACCAGTAACATGGGTAGAATCAATTAAAGGGCCTGTATAAACCTTTCAGATTCAAAACTATCTGGATCTGAACTATCATAGTAAGGCTCATCACCACCTCCTAATTTGTCTCTCATATTTTTTTGGGGCTGATCTATGTTCTCATAACTTTCATCAACTCCAACTTCACCTAAAAATCCATCAGGTTTTTCCTTCCTAAGTTTTCTCCTATTCTTTTATCTATATTTCTCCAGATCTTCTTTAACAACCATCAGCTCTTCATGGACATCACTTCCATAATCAAATAACCTCTCAGATTCATCACCAGATGCTATTTTTTCTTCTTCTCCAGCAGGTTCTACCTGTTGAGAATCAGCAGCAGTGTCCTCTACATCATCAACAACAGCAGATTCTTCTTCCTCTGAAGAGGAAGTCCAATCTATGGGTGAATCCTCTTCTTGAGTGGTATTCAAAGGAGTAGGTAACCCTAGATCTGGATTTGCAGCAGTAGTATTTAAAGGAGGACCACAGGGAACAAAATATTCCCTATTGTCTTGTCTATATTTCTTCAGATCTTCTTTAACAACCCTCAACTCTTCATGGACATCACTTCCATAATCAAATGACCTCTCAGATTCATCACCAGATGCTATTTTTTCTTCTTCTCCAGCAGGTTCTACCTGTTGAGAATGAGCAGCAGTGTCCTCTGCATCATCATCATCAGCAAATTCTTTTTCCTCTGAAGAGGAAGTCCAATCTATGGGTGAATCCTCTTCTTGAGTGGTATTCAAAGGAGTAGGTAACCCTAGATCTGGATTTGCAGCAGTGGTATTTAAAGGAGGACCACAGGGAACAAAAGATTCCCTATTGTCTTGTTGTGTGCTGGAAGATGCATTAAAAGGCTCACCCACATGGCTTATTTGGCCACCCTCTATAGCATCCACCTCCTCAAATTATGAGTCAGAAGAGACAAAAATGTCTATTGTGTCCCCATTGTTTAATAACATTGCAAGGTCCATTAAATCCTTATCTTTTGTTAATTCAACCAAATTGCCACCCTTAGCACTCATAATATAAGTTTTTTCTAACTTTGTAATCCCAAAATTCTTAGCATAATTAGGTAACTCTGGTATTGACAAGTGATCAAAGTCGACATTAGTCACATGTTCAACCCTACCCCCAACATATATAGGTCCTACCTCACTCACCAATATCCCACCAATTTTTCATCTTAAATTCAAATACTTGGTATCCATGGGACCCTACACAGCAATAAAAAAAAAGTAAAAAATAACTCTTAAGACATACATATACAAAAGATTACAAATAAACAGTAATAAATTAACAAACAACATAAAAGCCCTGATTTAACCCTAATCGGCATGCATGCAAAAATCATCAGATAAAAATAAAAGCCTTGATTTAACCCTAACAGAAAGAGGCACACATACCTTCAAATGCGGAGTGAAAACAATAGAAATTTTGGCGAGAATCAAAGAAACCCAGTAGCTTTTAGCTCCTCCACAGTAGCTTTTAGCAGCACCTCAACGGAGAACCCTATCGACTCACAAAATCAAGCTCAAGCACTCACAATCGTCTCTATCATTGATGGGAGTGAAGTGGTGAGAAACCCTAATTTTTTTATGTTATCGACCAAATGAACTGACGGTAAAATGGATGGGTTAAATTTGAGGGATTAATTTTAAAGGCGAGTCGGGTATTCTAATTGGATACCCGAATTATTCCAGTGTGTACAGTCACATCAGCAAGCATTTATATGTATACAACGCGTGTATTCACGATAGAAAGGTTTATTAGGTTAGGAGGATAATAACATCCGAAAAAGTAAGCGTAGTGGGTAATTAAAATCATGTATAGTTAAGATGTACGCTCATTAAAAAGTGTCAAGTTTAGGGGGTACGCTCATTACAAAGTATCAAGTTTAGGGGGTACGCTCAAAATGTCAAGTTTAGGGGGTATTTTTTTTTTTTTTAAATTTTTTTTTTTTTAGTGTGTACGCAGATCTTACCCCTACCCTGGATAGAGAAGTTGTTTTCGATAGACCCCGACTTCTTCCTCTAAGAACTCCCCACCTTGCTCTTGGGTGACTCGAAATCACAACATTTTGATCGAAAGTGGAGGGTGCTCACCACTAGAGCAACATACTCTTCTCCAACAATGTATTTGCAACATTTCGCTAATAAAAGTATGGCGTAACTCTGCCTATTTCATTTAACCGTTTTTCTTTTGCTATATATGAGATCACGGGAAATTGTGTTGAAGCTTGTCAGAGTATGTACAACAGCCAAATTGCTGACCCAATTGCATTCTCTAACCATAAGAACTGGACTAAATCACGACACTCACTTCGCCGCTAAACTGACTGAGCTCTATTTTGAATTGTTACCTGTTCAAACTGCCCGTAAAGTGTTTGATGAAATTCCTCACCCAAGTGCAGCCACCTGCAATCGCATTCTACAACGCTTTTGTGGAAAAAAACGATATGGGGAAGTACTGTCTCTCTTTTCATCTATGTTGTCATTCCAAAAGCCTGATCATTTCACATTACTTTTTGCATTAAAGGCGTGCTCAGCATTAAAAACACTAAATTTTGGCAAAACGATTCATGGCTTCGGGATAAAACATGGTAACATTCATTCAAACATGTTTCTTGGCTCGGCCCTCATTGAGTTTTACTCAAAATGTGGAGATATGGACGACGCTTTGCGCGTCTTTGAGGAATATACAAAGCCTGATCTTGTTTTGTGGACTACATTGGTTACTGGTTATGAGCAAAGCTTTAAGCCTGATGAAGCATTAGCTGTTTTTACTGGAATGATGATGACACGTGGCATTAGTCCAGATCCAGTGACTCTTGTCACTGTTGTTTCTGCTTGTACTCAGGTGCTGAATTTAAAAGCTGGAAAAAGTGTTCATGGGCTTGTAATTAGAATGGGTTCTGAAATTCCCCTGCCTTTATTGAACTCTTTGCTGAATTTATATGCGAAAACTGGGTCCATAGAGTACG
Source organism: Nicotiana tomentosiformis (assembly GCF_000390325.3). Taxonomy (NCBI): domain Eukaryota; kingdom Viridiplantae; phylum Streptophyta; class Magnoliopsida; order Solanales; family Solanaceae; genus Nicotiana; species Nicotiana tomentosiformis. Next base: position 96,933,994 of record NC_090813.1, on the reverse strand, counting down.
CAGGAAATCTGTTTAGAATGATGGAAGAAATAGATGTAATTTCTTGGAGTTGTATAATTTCTTGTTGTGCTCATAATGGTGCTACTGATAGAGCAATAAGTCTTTTTGATGAGATGATACACAAAGGAGTTGAACCCAACTCAGTTTGCGTGATCAGTGCTTTACAAGCGTGTGAAGCTTGTTGTAATTTAGAAAAGGGCAGGCAAATACATGAACTAGCTTTTCAGAAAGGTCTTGAACTAGACATATTGGTTTCCACGGCTTTGATTGATATGTACATGAGCTGTTGTTCACCTAAGGAAGCGAGTATGGTATTCGATAGGATGCTGAACAAAGATGTTGTTTCTTGGTTTGCTTTGTTATGTGGTTGTGTTCAAAATGGAATGTTCTACAAGTCGATGCAAATCTTTTGTGATATGACGGCTAGTGATATCCAACCTGATGCTACTGTGATGGTTAAAATTCTCGTAGCTTGTTCTGAGTTGGGGATTACTCATTTGACTTCTTGTCTTCATGGTCATGTAATTAGAGGTGGTTTCTTCAGCAATTCTTTCGTCAGGGCTTCACTTATTGAATGTTATGCAAAATGTGGTAGCTTGGGGGAGGCTGTCAATGTTTTTGAAGGATTAGCAGATGATAAGGATATTGTTGTCTGGAGCTCCATGTTTGCAGGCTATGGAATTCATGGGCAAGCTAAGGAATCGATTAAGTTATTTCGTCGTATGGTTAGAGATTCCTCAGTTGGGCCGAACAAAGTTACCTTCCTTTCAATTTTAGCAGCCTGTAGTCATGCAGGTCTTGTTGAGGAAGGAATTGAATTTTTCAACATGATGTTAAATGAATACCAAATGATGCCAGAGTCAAAGCATTATGCAATCATTGTTGATTTACTCGGACGAACTGGAGAATTGGACAAGGCAATATGCTTTATTAACCAAATGCATTCACAGGTTGGAGCACACGTATGGGGCGCATTGCTTGGTGCCTGCAAGATTCATCAGAATGCAGAGATTGGAGAAGTCGCTGCCAGGAATCTTCTCCAGTTAGATCCAGTTCATGCAGGATATTATATCCTGTTATCAAATATGTATGCTGTTGATGGGAAGTGGGATGATGCAGCTGGACTTAGAAGTTCAATTAAAGAGAAACAATTGAAAAAGATAACTGGCCAAAGTGTTGTTAGACTTTAGGAATGAGGTCCAGTTCTTTTTAGCGAATAAGGGATACGACTGAGACTTAAGAGCACATCTATTGATTCCTAAGAAATTTCTGAGACTTAAGAGCACATCTATTGATTCCTAAGAAATTTAGAGGCAGAATGGGAGAGGCAGGCCATGATCCTAATTTAAACATTATGCTGAATCATGCTGAAAGTGTTTCATATTTTCAGAAGTTTGAGACAAACGACATCTGCTCAAGTATGTTCTCCGCATTTGGATATGGTTTAAGTATCTCTGGATGTCGGTATCAAGTACATAGCTTACTAGTCAATGACTGCTATAGTATCAACAGATCCAGGATATTCATACAGATTGCACAGGAAACAAGTGAGAAGGTCAGAAATCAGTTGCTCAACTGTCCTGCATCTTTGTCGCTTCAATAACAATCATGTCAACAAGTATATGCTCAAGTCAAAGGTTGAGCTAGTGGACGAGATCCTTCCACCTTAACTGAAGGTTCTTAGTGTTTGAGCCCTCAGAATCGAGAAATTCCTGGTAGGATGCAGCTCCCTTTTTAGTGGACTTAACGCTACATGAATGCAGATTAATAGGTCTAGCGAATTGTGGTAAGTATTTGCTGAAAGTCCATAAGATTAACCTCTTTTCAGTAATGATAATTCTTTTTTATACTTTCGGTGATGTTTATGGAAGGGTTGTGGTTGTGGAAAATTTTAACTCAAAACGCTTGTTTGCCGGATGGTGAGCTTGTAACGCACATATTGGACAAGTAGATTAAATTGTGCATGTTTGCGTGGTTTTCATTTCGGTTTACATAAGATGTCTTCTTTGAAACTACGGTGGCAAAATTCACATGTTGCCATATATTGAACAAAGATTCTTTCTTTATTTGTCAAATATTCCATCAATTATTTAACCAGAAATGCATACGAAGAGGAAGAATTCTGTCATTTCCAATTCCCAAAGGTGGGCAGTTGAGATGAAAAAGATGCCTAAAGTTTACTATATCTGCCAAACCTCCTATAAACGCACTTGTAGGTTGTAACATTCAGCAACTGTTAACAAAAAAAATCTGTCAAAAATTTCTTAGACCAGACATATCACTACTATTTGCTAACTATTCATCAAGAAGAAGTATTCCGAGTCGTTTCCAAAGTGGTCAAAGGGCATAGGCTGAAGAAACTATATCACCCTGTTTCACAAGAAGAAGAAAAAAAGTAAAAGTTGCCCATAACGACTCGGAAGCTGCACTCCAGCCCAGCCTCCAGAGAAGTAATGAATCTACCAACTTAAGATAGAGAACCTAACAAAACCATATTGATCTCATTCACCCTTGAATCCAAGCAAGGAGAAATAAAAACCACCACGGCATCTGGAATTTAAAGAATCTCTGTATGGTAAGGGTACCTGTAGCTATCAGTTGGCACTTTATATTTAACGGCCTTTCTAGGTTCTTGTTGGGAATGAGCAAAGGAACTCATCTCCATAGTGGAATTACACTTTGCATTACATTTCCACTCTTAGATTTAACGTATACCAATATGTATGCAATATCATGGTTCGAGATTATAACGAACATTATTACCTTTCTACAAAAACTAGATCCTGCAAACTCTTGAGCGCCAAGTTGATGCTAAGTGAACAATGAGACAATGACATTTCACCGAGCCTTCTTATAAAAGCCATAAGCCACAGCAACAACAGCCACTGCTCCAACCACTCCCACGGCTGTGAGAACTTCACGCTGCTCCCATTTGCCGAACCAGTTTGAAACTCTTCCCTGCCCCTTCTTACTCTCTTTCTGTTCAGCACTTGCATCTCTACAACAAGAAACTCCTGCAGCACCTTGGCAACAGCTGAAACCAGTTACACTCTCCTGGCTTCCATTTTCTAGAGGCTTCTTTTCTTCATTGGTTACTTCCGGAACCCTCTGTTCATTCACTTTCTCAGTTACCTTCTCATATTGTCCCATTTGGCCCCTACAGAAGACCAGAGTAGAGTGTATCAGATCTGTGATTACAGCAATTAGAATAAAAGCAAAGCAAATTCAGCTTCGCAAGTGTGCTAAAGAATTTCCTCCATCCGAAACTTAAGAGACGATTAAATTTAGAGGTCCAAGAAGCATGATGTAGGTCAACCAAACCATCAGATTTTGCAAATATTATGACCGCATTGAGGCAATTAGGCCTAATAAAGGGGTGTGGTTCCCCCAAGAAGTCCTCGTAGAAACTGGTCCAATCATAGTGGAGGCGCATCCAGCATATGGAACTGACTAAGACAATATGGCCTCATACAAGGACTATTTGACTGTTTAAACAAGAATAACTCTTATTAACTGACAAATATTTAAGAAGTAACATGTCTCCCTCCTGACCACATAATGATCAAGAGATGCAGTCTAAGGAATAAGCTGCGTGTTTCTGAAATTAGGTGGCCCATTATATGGGATATACATATAATACCATCAACAAACAATGTCCAAGAGATTTTTTTTGATAATGCAAATAATTTTATTGATAATGGGAAAATCTTCCGTTTACACAATGTCTAAGTGATAACACTCTTAACCCAAGAAAATCCCCTTTCTGAAATTGAAACGGATCACCTTACCACTAGTCCAAAACTAGTATTGAAAGGAATAAGCTTTGCCACGCTATGACCTAATTAGATAGCAAAAGTAAACAAGTTTTCCGAACAGTCAACCACCAAAAGCTTTCCAGTCTTAAAATCGACACTAAGCATGGCACCGCACACCAACCAAATAAGTAGGGACAGACAAACATAGATCCCCATAACCTGGGATCCATCATCTTCTGATACCCTTTATGCTCTACTAACAACCATTTCTTCTTCCTAATTTGATAAGAGACAACCTTTTGTTATTTTTTGTTTCTATAGTTAAGTGTTGACAACCTTTTGTTAATTAATGAAACTTCTCTTTTATGGAAGCAATCATTAAATGATCTATATTGTCTTGCGATAGTCGTATCTCCATTAATTGTCTTATGATAGCCTTTTATGCAAAAGTCAGCAATAGGAACAAAATGAGGCAGCTATACATCTTAAACTCACTTCTTAGTGTTGTGAAATTTGCTTAGGGAAAATAGAAGACGTGGAGGTATGGAACACATAACACTTCAGTTTGGTGGTTAGTTTAACTGTAGTAATGGAAAGAATCATGGTGACTGGTTTCATGCGGAAACTGCAAAGCAAATTGGAACAGGTGGGTTCTTGAATCCATTTCTATAGACAACATCTAGAATAATGACAAGAGCTTAAGTGATCAATTTAGTAGTAGAGGACTGAGTAAGTGAGTGATACTGAGAGAGTATTAACATTGTTCCCCTGCTCCACCTCAAAGGAAAAGGAAGCAACTGCTGCTCCCTCAAAAAATGATATAGGTATGAGCAAATCGCATAGTTAAAGAGTACACTGAGCACAAGCTCACAGTTGAAAAACAAGATTTATCTTGCTAGAGTTTTAGACCATGGAAACATCATGATATTTCCTCAAGCAGCCAAGGGCCAATCTTCCAAAAGCCAAACAGAAAAGTTGCAACTTGCACCATGTGGCAAAACAACAGCAAAGCATGCAAAAGTGAAACAAAGGAAAGGACAACCAATACAAACCTCCAAAGTCGTTCAATGACTTTTCCCTCTCCAATATGCTCATCAAGCAAAACAGGTACATCATCTGGTGCAACATAGCCATACCTACATTAAGGCAGCACAGAGCACATATAACATGTCTGTAATGGACAGTCTAATGCAAAGCTTCTTTATTTGACCCTTAACGTGCTGCTTAGAAACTAGGAAGTGTATATTTCTTTATGAATTCATTTTCCACGTTGGCTTAAATTGTTCAACATCTTTTCACAACGGAAATGTTTTGAACTGAATGGGAAAAATTGACCATTCCTCTAAAGTATCACAACTCTTAATTTATTTCACTTGCTTCAACCAATATGTAAATAATAGTGTCAATTTAGCACTCAAAAATATCACCAGAACACCATCCCCCTTGCCCCCTCTCTCACCTTCTACAATTATCATATGTGAAATACCTTTACATCCAACCAAATACAAAAAAACTTAGCTATAGTAATAGTTATCCAAGGTAAAAGATTTTTAAAAAATGCATGAACTACCCTTATTATAGTACAAATTGATCTGGAGTCTAGTGCTAAAACAACATCCAGGTCTTCCTTTATAAGAGAAGAATAGGACTTACCAGTGACCAACAATTTTCCCATCTTTGTCCGGACTGAAGATTATGACATTACCAGCATACTTGTGTCCACCAATATGGGAACAAGCTGTCACATAAACTTTGTCTTTCGAGCCCTTGGACTCAATCGCCTTGCCAAACTCCTCAATCAGAATTGGTCCACAAACACCACATCTTTTATCTCGATTATTATGGGCACAGACAAACACATAAGAACCACTCAGCGACTCCTGCAATCCAGAGCTCCAAGGATTTCCATTGACAAGCACATCATCAACAAATGCATCCACATCCGACTCCTTCAAATCCCTTCATCATAGACAAAAGACGTGAATATTGACCATGAGACAGAATTGATTGGGACGAAGCATACAAGTTGAGATCGACATATTGAAGCAACCAAAGAAAAAGCATGTAAAGTAAAAAGCAACTTCAGTGCAGTATCTTTTGCTTTTAGATGGCCGAGGAATCTGTCTGGGGCCAACCCTTAGGATCCAGCAGCCTCCGAAACTTGGGGATAATTGGCCAGCCCCTCTACCCGTTCCCACTTAAATACTAGGCTTAGTCCGCATGATGCAGGACCGAACCATTAATCTAAGTCACAAGTCCCTCAACCTTTGCCACTTGAACGAAGCCATGCGGACAACTTCAATGCGGTATCTACCTACATCAAAACCGCTTTCTTCTGATATAAAAAAGCTGGGATCCAGCTAATAGAATCGAGTCAAATTCATGAATGCTTATTTCTCATTTCTTGTTTTACAATTAAGTAATGTTTTCATTCATCCCATTATACATGGAATATCAAGGAATATCAGCTTTCTGCTGCTCAATGCCAAATTTGAAAGTAAATGAATTTAAAATGAACAAACAAATAAACTACCTGTATTTGATCATTTCAGGAAAAATCAAAACATCTCCATCTGATACTTCCATGTCATCACGTACTTCGCATATCGTCAAAATAGTCTACAACAAACAATCACCGAAAATAATCAATCGATCAATATCAATCAATCAACTACACCTCAATCTCAAATTAGTTAAATTCGCTCTATCAATCCCGCTGTAAAAATAATTACAGGACACAAAAAAAACAAAATCATTATTCCAGTGACACACTTAGAAAGCTAATATCCACCTATTACGTGGCATATCAATTAGGCGAACGGCATCCGCCTCACTTTTAATTTGAGTCTAGAAGTTTCTCGTAGAGCCGTTAATTAAAGTAATCAGTTTAGGTTATTAACTAACCTTAATTGTAATATCATCCTTACGAGCTATAAGAGCATTAGAGAGTAACTTCGGAAGCAGATCGGAATCAGCGGCTTCGACGCGAGAAGGCCAAGTCTCGTGAGATTTGTAGCAGAGGAACAGATGACGGTCGTAGGAAGTAGCAGTACCGGCAAGGTTACTCCGGTACATCTCCGCACGCTGAAACCCAAACTTGACATCGTCGGCTTCGGCGACGGCGGGAGTAGTAGCGTCGGTGGAGAAGTTTTCCGGTGTTCCGGCCATCGCGTGAGATAGGATTACAGCAGAGAAGCGAGTGAAGAAGGGTTTTGGAGAGATTGTTGGAGAGAAGTGCAAGTAAAATGTGATTGAGGAGAGAGAATGCCGTAGATGTTTAAAAGGCATTTGAGGGAAGCCTTCCAAGACAGAGACTGAATTGGGATTTAAGAGGAAATGAAATAATATCGTTGACAACGACCGGTGGATCGTGAGTGACACGCTCCATTTCCGTATTAAAAATTAACAAAAAGTGCTCATTATAGTCCCATAAGTTTGGAGTTAGTTATTTTTGTGTTTCTTTATATATTGTTATTTTTCTGTTTGTTCCTCTTTCGGACTGACACGTATAGTCTTTTGTATTCATTATTATTATAATAACTAGAGTTGTTCATGGTTTGGTTTGGATCGATTTTTCCCTAAAAAGAAATCAAACCAAGTAAGCCGGTTCTTCAAATATTAAAACCAAACTAAACCAAACCAAACCAATTAAGTCATTTTTTTATCGATTCGGTTTTTGTCGGTTTTGGTCTGTTTTTTGTTTTTTCGATTTTTTCTTAAATATGAGACATACACTACCAAACACATATTTCGGAGACTACATTTTTAACGTAACAGAGTAACACTATCAAACCAATTACTCTTTGAGAAATCTATCATTTACTAAGATATATTGATGATAATTGAATCAAATAATGATGAATAATTTAAGTACTCAATTAAAAAATAATTATTTTTAACATGAAATAAATTCTTGTATTTAGCAAAAGAAACTCACACCCCACTTGTGAGATTATACTGGGTTGTTGTTATTGTTAGCAAAAGAAAATTATCAGTCAAACTAGAATGTAAACTGTAAAGGCAAAGAATTAGATTATTATAATAGCAAAAAACTAGACTAAAAATATAAATGACTAATATATACCATAAAGTTTTAGAAACTTTATATAAAAATATTTATATATACAGGTGTAATAATAAATTTAAATAACTACTTCTATAGTCAGTTTGGTTCGGGTTTTCGGTTATTTTTTGATTAAAACCAAAACCAAACCAAATTTGACCGATTTTTAAAATTCAAAACCAAAACCAAATCAAACCTAAAAAGTATCGATTTTTTTGGTCAGTTTGGTTCGATTTTTCAGATTTTTATGCAACACCCCTAATTATAACAGTACATTGAGAGAAGATAAATTTAACAATACCTTTTACAATTTCAATAAAAGAAAGTTACGCTGCAAAGATCTCATATATTTTACTTTTAAAACTTTTATATAAAAAAATAAAGATCTCTTGGAAAATGTGACAAAACTAAAATATGTAATTGATCATAAATCAATTGACCATAGGGAAAAAATTATAATGCTAATATAAGGTAAAAATAAATTTTCCTGTTTATTTATAAATTTTTGAATCCCCTTAACATAAGAAAATTACAGATTCAAATTCATGAATTTTTGCGGCCGTGATTGTCGAAAGTAATGGTGGGATAGCTCCTTGTTATGGTAGGATCGCTTCGTATTTTTGTCTAGTCTCATTTTACATACAACTGAATAAACCATTCATCATTCTTTATTCTACTAGATTGTGTTTCTTTTTTATTCAAAGTATTTGTTTGTTGTCCTTTTTCATATTTAGAGCAAAGTGTTCTTTTCTTTAAGGTATTTGTGCATGTTATTATGCCTGACCAGTCATTTCCTTTGGAACAAAATCCATTTAAGTTTTGTTAGATTTGACCAAAAGTTTCTTTATTTGTATGCTTAATGGGCTATATTTGTTCAGTATTGAACAATTAAGACAAATGGTCAATAAAAAAGGGAGACTAAAATTGCCACTTCTCCTGATGGGCACTTGCAGTAGTCTTGCTCCTAGCTGATTCGCTGAAAGATATACAATAATTACCCAAGATTTTTCACAGTTTTGCCAATTTAAACAATTATTTACCGTCCCTTTCATCGACAGGTTCATTGTTGTGACACTCTAGGCGAATCCTACATAAAGAAACACGGGAGAGATGTTGGGTTTACTCTAGTAACACTTTTTAAAGCCGTGCGGGCCTAAACCCAAAGCGGACAATAGTACTAGTGGACTAGACTATTACAATTATACATCATCTATTGGTTCTTCAGTAGTAAACTTTGAAACATCACATCCAGTAATGCCTAGTTTTATAGCCACATTATTTTTCACATCAAGGCCTACTTCATTAATATTAACAACATACTTAACCTTGGACATAAAGCAGTTGTTCCAAGTTGTATAAGTTCGAATTCTGAAAAATTGTGCAAGGAAAAATGGCCTTCAACATCCAATTTGCATTTGCATTTCAACAGAGTCTGCACTTTACATTTGCATAATCAAATGAACACAAAAACAGGTGTTTCTTCAACGTGGCTGGCTCTTCGTATCAGTGCAACGGGACATTGCTGCCAAGGAAAAGAATTACTCAGAAGAAATCAATCTCGAAATAATTACCTGAAGGTTTCACATCAACACCTGCCACCTTTCCTGCTGGTGGTGTTCGGGGCATATCATATGTCATGCACGGTCTGGGTACGTCTGGAGGACTAGCACATCGTATGAGTGCCCAGTTTACGTTCTGAAAGAAAGGATGTTGTTTTATTTCAGTTGCCCCGCGCCTGTATGCAAGGCGATGCTGTGGCTCCTTCACAAGTAAACCTCTTATCAAATCCCTTGCAGCAAAACTAACAGTAGGTGTTTCAGGAAATCTCAAGGGCTGACCAACAACGTTAAACAACGTCGCCCTGTTGCCTGCTCCCTTGAACGGAGTTTGTCCAAACAAGAGTTCGTAGAGAAAGATCCCGAATGTCCACCAATCTACAGCACTACCATGTCCTTCACCTTTAATAATTTCTGGTGCCAGGTACTCATGTGTCCCCACGAAAGACATAGATCGAGCACTCGTTGGTTCAGCAAGGAGTTCTGGAAGAGGGTGGTTCACTTGGTTGTATATTTCAGTCTTTGGTTTGGACTTCTTTTCTTTCTTGGGCTTGCTTAGGAAACGCGGTGTAAAACATGAAGGTTGGATACATGCAGGCTGTACGACACAAGATGACTGGATACAGTATGATGAGCTCTTGGACTCTAAGCTTGAATTTGAGGATCTAACTAAAGTTGGGCTAACAGCACACCTCAAGGAGAGGTCAAAATCAGAAAGCATTATATGACCATCTTCTCGTACCAAAACGTTCTCTGGTTTAAGGTCTCTGTAAATGATTCCAAGCATGTGCAGGTACTCTAGTGCAAGAAGAACTTCAGCCACATAAAACCTATACTCCAAAAGAGAAGTTAACAGTAAAAATCATAACTAAACTGAAATCTAATTCCAACCTATCATTACTATTTGAACCATAAGTGAAGGTGTAATATCACTGATCGCAGCGGATGCAATGTCTGTGAATATTGTGCATGCTACGCAACCAAAAAGCATATCATGGTACTATTTATAATTGTTAAAGACGAGAAATCTCAATCTTTCATCTGAATGAACTTATCTTTGGTTAAGTGAAACTACTCAGTTATAATCAACTATCTCAGCACCAAAATGAAATTGTAATACCTTAAAGCAGTCAGTTTCCTTTTCAAACCAAGTGAAACCAAAAAAAGGAGAAATGCAACAGGAAAAGAATGAAGATATATGAACATGCAACAGAAAAGAATGAAGTGAGCATTGCAGGAAGGGTCTGAGCTCAATGTTGAGAAAAAATAAGAATAGGAGTGAGATGCAACATATTTAAGTGAAAATACATTAAGGCAAACAAATATATATGGTCTAGAATACAACAGGAAGAAGCATAGTCAACAGTAAATTTCATTTCCTATAGAGCTGAGAAAACTATCAGAAGAAAGATATTTTTGAGGGCCTTACTTCTCTTTTTGAAGGATCTCCCTTATGTAATAGATCAAAAGTACTTCCATTTCAACCAAATTTTAGGACACTTAAAGCGTAATAGTGATAGCAGGTTTTTCGAAAGAATACTTATGTCAACCTTGCCAATAGCATAACAGATGGTAACATATTGGTTTATCCAGGAAACAACATTAAATGTTCTTTTATCATTAAAATTGCAGCAATAGTTGGAGATCTTGAACACAGAACAAGGAAGTGAATAAGATACGAAAAACACATATAAAACACTGACCTGGCAGCATGCTCGGGAAAAAATTTCCCTGGCTGTTTTTGTCTAAGTGCATGTAAATCCCCCCCAGGGCAGAATTCCATAACCAAGCAGGAAAATTTATCTGTTTCAAAGTGTGAATACAGTGTTGGTAGAAATGGATGATCCAAAGACTGTAGTATCTCTCTTTCAGTCTGAGCTCTCACAAGTTTCTTGCGACTTTCTAGAGCTGCCTTGTCCATCACTTTCATTGCAAAGAAACTTGTTGTTCCGATCAACTCTGCTAGAAAAACACTTCCTATATCACCACATCCCAATCTCTTCAAAAGTCTGAAGTGGTTAAAGCCCAACGTTCCCTCACGGGTTCTAATGGCTTGAATTGCATCCCACCTTGTATCATTTGCCTTATGCGGTTTATATGTTGCGCTATTGAGACTACTAGAGCTGCTTTCTTCACTTACGTCACTACCCGTGCTGCCTCTGTTGAAGCTTGTCTTTCTGCTCTCAACGAAATCGCATGAGTTACTAACATCACCACTTTCACCAGACTTGTCCACAGTGCTGCTAACACATTCACTCACTTCTGTGTTTGAGAAACTTTGTCTGGCTTCTTTGTACTGTGTAGCGGAATAAAAGCTGTTCTGAGGACTAGGACAAAAGCTGATTCCTGATTGAGATGGCAACTGGATCTTTAAAGTATCACCAGCTCCTTTGTCAGCAGCTTTTGAAGTACTATCCTTGGAACCATGATGTAAATCCTTGACTAAAAACTGCTCTCCGGAACAACCTTCTGCTAATTGATTGATAGTATCTTCTGTTACCCGAATTTCCCTTTTCCCTTCATTTGATTCAAAATGGTGTCTCGTCGATTCAGAGGCATTGTCCGTTTGTATATGATCACCGGATGTTTTATAAGAATGCTTTGAACTAGTCACTGATCCATTTGGAGTACATGTTGTGTTGGAGCTAAGTTCCTTAGCTATTGGATATGATGTAGATGACTCTTTGTATCTGGAATCGGATTGTTTCATTGATGGAGGATGAGGAGGAGGACTTATCTGGGAGGCCAAAGGTGTATTGTACTCAACAGCAGTGAAAGAATTGTGACCATTTGGCAAGGAGCTGATTCCATCAACAAGTGACTCCATTGCGTTCTTTCGTATTAGACACTGCCATTACACAATTAAAATTGAAGAAATTTAGCTACCAATGTCATTTTAACTCAATTTTACTACTACCATTCAAATAAGAGTTGATGTCATGATCACATAATGCAGCAAAAAGTCCATGAAAAAATTGAGGAAGTAGCTAGCCTTTAGCTTACAAGATTCGGCCGAGCCTGGTAGCTTGGGTCCAAATCATGTATTTGTCTTAAGAAATCCATTAAAAAAGTACAAACTATTAATTTTGAACACGTTAACTTAAAAAGACTAGATTCCCAAATCCATAAGTTTCAAACCACAACTCACTCTCCGGCGGAGCCATGAATTCTAACAAGAGGGTTGAAAAAAAAATGTTAGACACCACTTGTGATTCAAACATAGAATCTAAAGCAAGTGTGGCCCACATTTTACAGCTATACTAGAAGTTTCACAAGGAGAATCAATAATTTACGTAATACATAGAAATTTACTTTTACCTATATACACAATATAATATTCAGGCGAAGTAGATTCAATTGAACCCCTTCACACTATGTAGCTCAGCCTCTGAGTCAGTGATTACATTTCAACTATCCGATCATATGAAATCAGTTCACTACAAGAAAAGGAATTGCAAGATTCAGGGGAAAAAAGAAAACTTTAGAACTTGTTGCATGAGTCTAAAACAGCACAGAGAAAGAATGAAAGAAAGACGAGAGTCAGAGGTTCTTGATTTCACCTGATTAGAAAATGCAGAAGAATGAATGATCTGTCATAATTATTGACGAAAAGCCAACTAAAGAAACTCGCTCAAAAAGAGTAACAGCTTTGCTTCGGGAACTGCTTTTTCTTTGTATTGTTTTCTGAGTCCCTTTTTCAGATCTGATCGAAACAACAAAGAGTGATGAGATAGTAATTGTAATAATTTCGGCTAAAAGATTAAAAAAAATTGGATAATGGGCTGGAATAGTAATTATTTTGGGAGAAAAAGAGAGTCAGTGAATCAAAACGAAGCTCCCAACAAGCAAACAAAAGGCAAATGAAACAGAGCAAAGCTTAAAAGCCTTTTGCTAAGTAAATTTCTCTCTCTCTCTCTCTCTCTGTTTCTGTTTCACTCTGTTTTCTCCTTCATCTTCACCTTTTCTTGTTTCTGTAAACGCTTATATCGTAATCCTATACAAATACTTCTTTCTTTTTTCGTAAAATACGAAAAGACAAAAACAAATACTATTACTGTAACTTTCGGCACAGAGTGTGGAAGAGAGGACTGAAAATATAATTTATTTATTATTATTACTGCTGACTTTTTTACCGAGAGCCACAGGTGGTTTACCGCTGAATGATTCAGTGACTGTTACAAAGGGAACAAAAAAAGAAGTCTGAATTTCATGCATCATTTTCTTTTCATTAATTTCACTGAAAATGGTTAAAATTGTTTTTGAACTATCGAAAATAACTTTTATTTTTGGTACCAAATTTGTCCTCGTCGTCTAAAAATTAGACCATTATTGCCTTGAAAACTAACGGCTGCCACATCATTTTTTGGACATATTTAAATATTACGGAAAAGGATCAAAATTGTCTTCAAACTATCGAAAATAGCTCAATTATATCCTCCGTTTGTGTTTGGTACCAAATATGTCCTTGATGTCTAAAAATTAGACCAGTACTGCCCTAAAAACTAACGGCCGTCACATGAACTCATGTGAACAACAAAAGTCTATCTCCAACAGACGGTTCTCCATCTTGATAAAAAAACCCACGGATAAAATTTCTTTCTCCATTTTCATTCGTTGACTCATCTAAGTGTTGCTCCTTCCAAATAATTAAAGTTACACCAATCTTATTATGAGAAATTTAGTTGGACTATTCTTAAGATTCACAAATCTGTAAAAAAAAAAAAAAATCAATATACTATACAAGAAATAAAATACCAACTTTTATCACTTAAAATCAGAAATTTTATCACAAAAATGGTGAAGAACAACAAAAATCGCATATTACAGTACACCCACGACTCGCTATCCAAGCTCATAGCTCAAAAAAGTCACAAATTAGTTGCAGAGATATATCTTTTTAAAACAACTCTCATAAAAAACTCGAAAACCATTAGAATGAGATCATCCTCTAAAATGCTATACCCTTCCACTTCCGGCTTTCATCAACAGAAAAGAAAAGAAGATCGGCCGCAAATAAGGCCTAGACCAAAAACCTCATAAAAAGATATACTTTTTAGACACCACCTAATCTTCCCTCCTCACTGGCCTAGCTAGCATGCCACCTGAAGTGCTTCACTGCGCCTTCACGGGAAATGCAGCAACCCCTCGCAGAAAATGGATTTTTGCGGTGTGGAGAAGGTTTTTTTTGTCATGTTGTACTGACATATCAACATGATTATAATATTTAAATAGGTCCAAAAGCCGATGTGAAAGTCGTTAGATTTTAGGGCAAGGGCATATTTGGTACCAAACACAAATGTAGGATATAATAGAGCTATTTTCGATAGTTTGAAGGCAATTTTGACCCTTTTCCGTAATATTTAAGTATGTCCAAAAGTTTATGTGACAGCCGTTAGTTTTTAGGGTAATAATGGTCCAATTTTAGATGGCGAGGATAAATTTGGTACAAAAAATAAATAAAGGGTATATTTGAGCTATTTTCGATAGTTCGAGGACAATTTTGACCTTTTTCCTTTAATTTCATGCAAGTGGGAAAGCAGATTTTCAGATGGTTATTTAAGATGTTTCGGTTTTTAAAATTTAAAATTTAAAATTTGAAATAAGAAATTTCAGTTTCAAATGATGGGATATTAAATGAACGAGAAAGGAATAATGTACAAACATAAATATCATTAAAGAAAGGGTAAGAAAATTCTGGTGAATGAAGCAACTATTTCTCAAAATTGAAACTATGTAATATTCAATGCTATGGAAGGCGTAACAATTTCTCTCTCAATTAGAGGTGTCCGGGTTCGAGCTTGGGAATAAAAAGAAAATATTATATGGAGCGTTTTTTTTTTTAATGAGTTTGTATAGTGTAAATTCAAATTATCCGAGACTCTAATACGAGTACCGATTACTGAATGAAAAAAAAAGAGTAACAAATTTCATTTGAAAGAAACTTCTCTTCTAAGATATCAATGCACCGTCAACCCTCTTTATAATAACCTCGTTTGTTCCGAAATTTTTTGACTTTTATAGTGAATGACTATTCAAATTTAAAATCTCAAAAGATATGCGTATTTCACTAGTTAAATATTGAAGAAAGCTAATATATTATTAATAAATTCATAACTAAATGATAAAGATTTAAACTCTAAGGCACACATCTAAAGCTACTTAGAAAAATAAATTCTTTCAATATTAATGGAAGAACTTTGTAATTGTAGCTTGTTTCGTAGATTCCATTCTCTTACTAGCCATATAACGCTTGCATTGACGAAGATTCGTATTCAAATTTCAACAAAAAGATATCCAATAACTTTCACTTGAAGATAATCTAAGAGCTTAACAGTTAAATCTTCTATCTAAATATTTTTTTGGCATTTGTCCAATGAAAAAGATATCATGTGTAAATCTTATGTCTTCGCAAAATAGAAACTTGGTGCAATGAAAAAGATTGTGTGCATATGTTTAGAATTATTATTAGTAACTTTAAAGATTCTATATGGATGTTATATAGGGGTAATTTTATAAAGAGCGTTCTGCTATAAATATGGATATTGTTGTTATAGGTAAAAAGTTATTATAGAGAGGCCAAATATAACTTAAAAAATTAATTTCGAAAAAAATTTAATTTTTTTAATGAATAATTGTTATATACGAGTCAAGTCATGTTTGTCATGTGATGCTCAAGGTCAAAATAATTCAAAGGAAGCTACTTGGTTGTGCATATGCTCAAGCGACGAATGACGTGTGGAATGAAGCTAAGATTGATTGGTTTTTTTTTAAATACTTTTCAACTTTAATTATTATCTTCCTTTCTCATGTTAATTTGAAGTTTCGGTATATTTCAAGGAATACTTTTATTAGTGTGATGGTTGCTACTAGGAATGGCAAACATACGGATCAGGTCAAATATGAGACGGGTCAAAAACTGATAATAAAAAAAAAATTAATAAATTATTCGATCCGACCCATATTTAATACGGATAAAAAATAGGTTAACCGATTGATAATATGGGTAACCATATTATCCATGGTTTCATGAATATGATCACTTTTGGGAGAATTCTTAGTCTTCCAAACCTGAGAAACCCCTAATTTGAGGTTTTATAAATATAAAAATTAAACTCATTAGTTATCCATTGGTTATCCATTTTCTAAAAGGATAATATGGTTCTTATCTATATTTGATCCGTTTTTAAAAAGTTAATTATCCAACCTATTTTTTAGTGGATAATATGGGTGGTTAACTATTTTCTTTTAACCATTTTGTCACCCCTAATTGCTACAATTGATAAGATTGGAAGGTCCAAATTACAGTATAGAAATTGTGATAATCAAACGGCGCAAATAGCTCGTACATTCACTAACATTAGTTGCTAAAGATGGCAAAACAAAGAGAAAAAGTATACACAATCACCTATTAAGCGAGAACCAAAATTCAAGTTTAATCTGACGGCACACATCATTTTTACGTTTACTAACATTAGTTGCTAAAGATGGCAAAACAAAGAGATAAACTATACACAATTACCTATTATGTGAGAATTAAAATTCAAGTTTAATTGACGGCGCAAATAGCTTTTAGGTTTACTACCATTAGTTGCTACTCTATTACGTGAGAATTGAAATTCAAGTTTAATTTGAGGCAGTATTTTAAAAGGCGTGGGCGTAAGGCGAGACGTTTTACATATGTCTCAGCGAAGCGTAAGCCCCGAAGCACGGGGCGTAAGCCCCATAAATATTTAATTTTTAATATTTTATAAAAAAAATATAATTACAGTAACTATTTATAAACAGTTAAAATTGCGTAAGAATTGAAGAAAACTATAAATATGTAAAATTTTATATATATATATATATATAGACGTGTTCCATCTCCACAGAAAACTAATCAAAATAATTTATTATACGCTACTTAGAAGCACAACTAACTCGAGTCGAAAAAAATAAAGTTTTCTACATGGATGGCAAAAAGGATAATTAACTTGTAATTTGAATTTTGAACTTGCTGTTATGAAAGAGAATGTAGTTCTCTTTGTATTTGTTAAAAAAAATTGAATATTCATTGCTTTTGGGAGATATTAGCAGAATAGCGGACAAGATAAATAATTGGGAAAGACCATGAATTAGGCTTCAATCAATAAAAAAGTCCTTGACTTTTAAATTTAATACATTTCAGTTTCTTTTTAATACTTTTGAGTAATTACCAAACTCACTTTTGAGAATTTGGGTATATTATAAAGGACTTATTCAATAAATTTTGTTTTAATTTGAAAAAGTCTATGGGGCTTACGCATCACTAAAAAAACGCGCCTCAACGCACGCCCCGAATTGTTGGGCGTACGTCTCTTGAGACTTTCGCCCCACACCTTAGCCTCGGGGCGTTTTTGGTGCGCCTCGCCCTAGGGCTCTCCCCGAAAACGCCTTTTAAAACACTAATCTGAGGGCACAAATTTTTTATGTTAACTAATATTACTTGCAAAAGATGGCAAAATAAAAGTAGAGAGTTCTTATCTCCAAACGTTCATTCGCTAATATTAGGAATTCAAATCCCACCCAATACACACAAAAGAAAAAACTGAAAAGCAAAATGTTACTTGTACATTTTGTCAAGACTCAATATTCGGTATTTTCCATCGGAATAATCTTTCCAAAAATTGGTTGAAATAGCTTTGGGATTAATTAGCTCGTTATAATTTACTTATCTTTGACATTCGACATTCTTGCCTTGTCATCTAATTACAACAACAACAATAACAATCCAATATAATCCAACTGGTGAGGTCTGAGGAGTGTAGTGTGTACACATTAAACCTACCCTGGGGTAGAGAGGCTGTTTTCGATAGACTCTCGGCTCCCTTCCTCCAAAAACTCTCCACCTTGCTCTTGAGGTGACTCGAACTCACAACTTCTTGGTTGGAAGTGGAGGGTGCTCACTACTAGAGCAACCCACTTAAGCTAAAAAAATAACTTCATAGTATTTGAAAACTTTTTTTTGAGGGGTTAAATATTTGGTCTTCGACCAACAACTGAAAACTCAATGCCTAAGCAAGGTAACATTTCACATGAAGATAAAGGAATTTATCTCTTTTAATTTATTAGTCCTCCTCTTGATTGGTAAATTGGGAAAGATCTAAGTTAAGGGAAAAGTTAAAATTTAACATATACTAATACTAATACGAATGGTACGTTATAAAACTCCACTTATTTTGTCCTAATTTAGTAGAGTAATAATAAAAGTAAGTAAATCACATGATGAGAAGTACCAAAGTTGAATACAAATTAAACATGCATAACTACAATTACGGGACAGGGAAAGGAGTTTCACATGCACGCACGTGAACCGGAACCATAGCATGTGGACCGCCTGTCGTGTTCCTTTGATTTATAAAAAAGATAAACCATTAAACTAATGATGAATAAACTACTTCCACAAAAAGAAAAATATTGTCCAGATAAATTATTCCTATTTAGAAATTCATTATATAACAGCAGGGGTCAATGGCAATGCATGATCCTTTACTTGAGGAATAATCACTACAATTCTACAAAGTCTTCTGATCCAGAAAATCTCAAGACTGCATAATTGTTTTTCTTTCTCTTTTTTTTGTTTTTCCTCTTTAAGCTACACTAATAAGGGGTTTAGGGTTCAGGATTCATGTGGGTAAAATGAGCAAAATTTGGGTCGATTATTCAACCAAACTCCGCCAAACTAGCACTGTATCAGATAGCGCTCACCTATTAAGATTTGAAAAAAGAAGAATAAATTACCTAGTTTTTTTTGTTTCTGTTAAATTGTAAATCTTTATCTCTCATGATTTAGCTTAATTCATTGATCTTTAGTGTATGCATTAAGTAACAATGTAATTACGAAATAGTAATAGGTCTCATCGCACGATAACCACCAGATTGAAATCTTACATCCGTCAAAATTTTCGATGATTTTGAATCATATTAGCACACAACTAACAGAAATGTGATGGAAGTTTTGGAATCTCTTCACTCTTAATTTAAGGTAAGGTCGTAAATTCGAACTCTGATAAATGAAGAAAGTTTCGGTAAGGGTATATATTATCTTCTTTAGTAGATCATTCCGGTGTGAATTCAAATTCGAATTCTGATGAATGAAAAAGCTTTCAGTAGGAAACATTTTACCCTCTTTAGTGAACTCACTTAATGTGAATATAAGTTAATCTGATCACTGAAATTAGGACCAATGATTAAACAAACAAAATCTGCACGTAGATCCTTGGATTTTTTGGACCTCAAAGATATACTAATAGTTTTAATGAAGTATGGAGGTCACGAGGGATGATTACATGCAACCTAAACCTCCCATTCCCACCAGAACAGTTTTCTTGGACAAGTATGTTATATGTAAACTAAAAATTCGTGGCTGAAAATCCAAAAGCAGTCACTCAATAGGCTAATGAGAAGATATGGGTCACGAACCATAAGTTCTCGGGTTCAAATTTTAACACAGGCAAAAAATTAAGTGATTTTTTCACATTTATTTAAGTCTTGACGAATAAAATTTTCATGTACCTGTGCTACTGGAAAGTAACAGATACACCGAGAATAAATTGGACCGGACACTACGATTATTGCTCACAGGAGAAAAGCCAGGTTCATATAAAATAGTAGTAGTATTTGCTTGAATACATGGTGTCCTAACACGTGGTAGAAAAGATAGTGAGACAGTGGTTGCTATCTTGGGGACCCCTGTCTGCAATCAACTATACATGCTTTATGCTTATACCAATCATCACTGTCATTGTAATAAGAGAGTTCATTCCCTGCCTGCTATCATTGAAAAGTTTCTATTACCATAAAAAAAATATAGGAATGCCTTAGCAATTCCCTTATTTTTATGGAATTTTCTCCTCCCTGGTAACGTTCATCCTTTTTTTGTACTTGATAACAGTAGTGTTCCAGTCAATTTGTACGTTTGACTATTTTACTGTATACCTGCTACTTCTTATCAAAATAGGTACCCTGATAACTCTGCCGCCAAGACCTAGGCAGATTAATCTCCAATTGTGGCATTCTCCTTTCATCCCACAAGGCTCTCAAAAATGCGATACGGTTTGATATTAAGGAACTGATGTACGATTGAGGTATATATCAGCAAAATATTGAACAAGTTCTTTTGACACAGGCAATTCAACTGAGTTGTATTTCATAATGTATACATAAAAATGAAGGGGAAAAAATAATCTAAATCATAGTCAAGATTGTTCTAGCAAATTTTCTAAGTACAAATTTAAGATGTATCTTCCAGTAGACAACACATCAAGCCTCTTCTCGCAAGGCTCGTATTTCCCTTTTCGAAGCTGATAACGATGAGTCACAGCTGAAATGGTGTAAGCTCGGCCTTCAATGGTTACACTCTCTCCGCACTGCAAGTTCTGTCATTGAAAATGAACTTTCTATTAGACCAGACACCATCAAACACTATACCCCAATTGCAAGGCATTGTTAGATGTCTTTCAATTCCAAAATCTTATGTAGGCCCTATGCATATACCAGTTCAATGAATTAGTGAAGCATTATTGGAAACATGACAGAAAGGTCACATGTCTTTTGTTTGACATGAATGTTGATATAGGAAAGGCATCTGTTGCAGTGTGTATGGCTCGCTTAGTTTCACGTCAAGCCAACATCTGACTGTTACATTGGAACAAGAACAGCACGACGTATATGACTAGTTCTAAGCCTTAATTTAACTGCCAATAAAGTGTGTAACAACACCATGAATAATAGAGTAGTGGTTGCATGAACGGGTAAATCACTTCTTATTGACTTGTATTTTCTGACACATGGCCTATGCTTCTACATTCATCTCCCAGTGAACCAGAAAAAGAGAGAACAAACAAAATCCACTGCTAATCCAGATCGTGAAATTAAATGCACAAAGAGTTTGATGACGGTATAATCAGCCAATTTAAAAATCAGATTCGTTCTTCACTATTAGGTTTTACGGCGAATCATTGAACCCCATTTCTTAATTTCTTCCTGTCTCCAAGAGCAAACAAGTACAACCAATGAGATGATCACCAAGGAACTATAACACAAATGATAATAGAGGGTTGTATATCTTTGATATGGGACCTCAGAGATCAAAATTTGCTTCTTGTGACAGGAATACAGGGTTCCTATTAATGTCATATGTCTTTGTCTTACTCACCACTCACACAATGCACCGGACCTCGTCTTTGATGTGCAGCAAAGAAAGAAGAATACATGGTCCCCCTAAGGGGCGTTCAACCTTTCCAAATTTGAACCTCCCTTCCCAATAGGACTGGCATCAGCCATTGGGGGATGATATTTTAAATGTTGACAGCATCACTTTTATTCTGAGACTTGATTCAGGGAATGAGAATGATTCTTCGGATACATACCTATCACAATACAGTACCCGATGACTGGCTCGGCTCGAAAGACCAGGTAAGACCCAAAAGCCACTTGTTAGAAGGCCTAACTCTTGAGAATCATTTAATGTTTTAGTTCTAGAAATTTCAATCCGCCAATGTCCCAGATGAATAAAGAGAACAGATAATAGAATAAACGAAGCCTCAGTCATCACATCCAAAATAGAAAAATTCATCAACTTGTAACACCTTGAAGCAAAGTAAAAACCGCTTAGACAACTGCACTAATGAAGGCACAATGACCCCAGAACTAGAGGCTAGCATATACTCTGATCTAGAGTTTAAAGCAAAGACTTGTTAGATAAGGGTCCTTAAACCCAGAGGCAGCGAAATATTACCTCTTCAACAACAAAGGAGAATCACTTATATACAGGCCATGTATGACACACCAATTTATAAGTCATTTTCTTCTCTTTTGAATAATTAAGGCAACTTGGCCTTAGCTTGTGCCTAGATGGGCAATTCTCCCCTGAATGCCACTAGGGGAAACGCTCTACATAATCAGAAATACTAACTTAAACCTAAGTCATTAATTCTTCAAATGTCCTCCCAATGCTGCTTCACCACAAATTTTACACTTTCCTATAAGAGGAAAGCTATACTTCTCTGCTTAAGAGCTTGCACTAGTTTTTATTTCCCTTCAGAACTGTAATCTACCTGCATCACTGCGCGCGTTAATATCCACAATGGTACCAACTCTAGGCCACAACTCATTCAAGTGCACTACAATATACTGCTTTCTCTGTTTTCTGCCTCTGTTATGCTGTGTTCTTTTTCAAATTGCAATCCTTGCAAAAGAAAGTTAGGGATTAGAAGGTCAACTGCATTGAGGGAAGGAAGCTTTCCATATATCTTCTATAATATCATTGTTGTATCCCCAAAATTGACCAATTTACTTCTTGAAGAATCAAACAGATTTTTCTTTGAACACAATTTTCCCAAATAAACAGCTAACATCATCTCAAATTTAGGGAAGTATTGGCATCTGCAGTTTACATATAATTTTTTCTCTGGAAATTGCAAAAATCATGTTGAAAATGAGACCAAAACTTGGTTAGTTTGACCATTGTGAACTGAATTAGGTCAAGATTTAGGTGAAGGGAACCGTGAATGATTGACATGAATACCTAACTGTGAACTGAATCAGGTCAAATTCTAGGGGAAGGAAATCATAAACGATTGGCATGAATACCATATAGTTGTTGAGTGCTTTATGAATATAATCTCAGCATTTCACGCGAAGGCATAAAGCTCCAAGTTATCCACAATCTAAACAAGAATTCTCAAAAAATATTTATACATAAGTCTAGTATCAGACTTCAACTAAGTTATATTCACCTTCATCAATAAATAACAGAGAACTGCAGCTTTGGACACATTTATACAGGTCCAACATATGTGAAGGCATCTTACTCTAACAGACCCCTCGTTAAACCATTTCTTATCAATGGACCAGCGTCTATTTTCAAGAAGGAAAGTAGTGAGAGACAATATCACAGGAATCTGTCTGTGCATCTTCAAAAATCTGCCCTTTGTTTCCTTTATTCCTTTTTTATGTCATGCAGGGAAATTCACCCACTGCTCGGAATTCAGCAAGATCCTACATTTTTACTTGAAAATTTTTCCTCTTAGTTTTGGTTCTTGGTAAGCAAAACTACGAGCATTGCTAGTATTTTGTACAGACTAGTAACCAACAGTGTTATAAGCCTAGTGGTCCAATCATTAGAGATGATGCCTTTAAGATATGATACCAAAGAAATTCAATATTGTATCATATAAGCTCACGTGCTATGAGGCACAACTACAGTCCTAGACTAAACCAACCAAATCCAGTTGAGGCACATATAGGCAATAGCACAACAAACATTGCTCTTTGTACAGTACAAAAATTTGGAAAGAAATTAACCCGAATAGAGCGGAAAGAACATAGAGAATTCATGTAGCTGATCCTAACTGGTTTGGAGTTGAGGCATAGTTAATACCCACATGAACATAAAAGGAACGTGAAATTAACCCTAAAATCTGACCAGATGAATACCACAAAACAAATGAAGACATTCAACATAAGCCAATCAGCCTAAGTATGCTGAACTCTATAGAGAATGAAATGGCAACCACTATATTGAACACAAAAAAATATAAAACCAAATGAATTACTCTTCACAATTCTAATTCAGATGGCAGGTATTTCAAAGTAAAGAAAGCTCCTTTCAAAGTAAGATGACATTTGGCCTCTTAAGGAGCATTAGCATATAAACATAATAAGCATAACATCAATCAATCAACTACGTTTTCTACCACATTAGCATTATATCAACAAAAAGAAAAAGAAAAAATTGGTTTTGAGAAAATGATGCTTACAGATGGAAAACAGCGTATGCCAAGGTTCTTGGGAGGCGGAGAAATTTCAATGACTTTATAAGGCTGGGGATTTTGACTCTTATCTTTCTCTTTCTTTCTGCAGTAAACTCCGTGCAACTGTGACTGCAAATTTTCCTAGCATAATCAAAACCCAGCGGCACAACACACACAAAAAAAAAAAATAATAAATAAATAAATAAATAAATAAATAAAACAGAGGAGATGACAGAATTTATATAAAGATCGTACCTTTAGGAATGGGTTAGTGTTAGATACCATTGCCATTTCTTATCACTTTCTTCCTGCCACCTGCCTGTTTCTTTTCCTCTTTGTCTCCTGAAAAGAAGAAAAAAAAGGCCCTGATCGAAAGTGTTGATTTTTATTTGGGTATGTGCTGTTTCTCAAGTCTATGGTAATTCCAACTAAATTTCCACCTAAATGTTTATTTGTAAAAATATTCGAGTTATAAAGTATATACTAACACTAATACAATTTAACCATTTATAATATGCTATTGAATTATTTGATGGTGTTAAAAATCCATATTCTAACATAACTTAAACTCTTCATGAAATAATTTTCAATACTTACAAAAAATTTCAACTAAGATCATATTTGGTGCACAAATGGTTTTAAAATGGTTATTTGTTTAAATCGACTATGTCCAGTTTTCATAATTACCTATATTTTGACCCAAAACGAAGAAAAATGAGAACTAGTAGCAACTATTTTAACTATTGATAAGGTTAAAAAAGATCCACATTAATCTGTGAATTTGTTTTTGTTTTTTATGCGAGTCATTAGCACCTTTCATTCCAAGTTTGTGTTACAATTGTGTGGCTACAGGTTTACTGCCTTCTTGTTTTATCCTTTGACACGTCTACTCTTCATTTGTGTCCCCTGGTCCACAGACTTAATAGTAGAAAGATTTTGTTATCGCAATTTAATGATAGACAACATGACATCAAGCCAAAAATTTGTGTGTCTGAATTTATCACGCTAGTTTTTCAAAAGAACGATATATATTTCTCCTATAATATTAATAATTATAAAGTATATCAGATTATCTGCTACAATAGATTACCTTATCACTTATAAGTATTTAAAATAAATCCTCAACAATTTTTTCTCCAAGAAGTACAAACAATAAGAAAAACACGAGAAGCTTGGAATGTAAACTCATGATTGGCTAATTTTGACATTGTCCCTACAATCCATCAAAGCATAATATAACTTGTCTAACCAGCAAATTTCGAACCAGAATAAAAACAAATACAAGGAAAGAGGCAGAAATTTGACGAAACGAAAACTAACTTTTGCATAGATGCTATAGAACCTATGCTATGGAATTTCAACACTTAAGGGTTGTAGATAGCTGATGATGGTTACATAATGTTCCTTGATAAACCAATCGATATCAAAGGAAAAGAAATTATAAATAGAGCTAAGTAGATCAAGTGATGAACAGAACTTAAGATTTATCATTTTAAAAATTGAAAAGACAAGTTTTAGCTCTCAAACAACTGCCTGATTGTATATATCTTTGGCCATGAGCTTAAAATCACCAAGCCAAAGACAAATTCAGCTTTGCTCCTTTCAACATTTCGTTCTCTATCTCCCATACGGGTGATATCTGCCGGAACCAGCACCACCATAGCTTCCCCTACTTCCATACACTGAACCTCCAGTACCGTCTCCTCCATAACCACCGCCAAGACCAGCACCATATCCACCGCTACCGGCAGCATATCCTCCATAACCTTCACTAGGTCCCCCATAGCCACCACCAACATCATAACCTCTACCAAAAGCTCCATCATAACGGCTAGAATACCCAAAAGAAGCCTCCTCCCTAAAGCCTCCATAGGCACCACTGCCACCATATGCTCCATATCCACCCATTGCCGCTCCACTATATCCACCAAATGCACTGGATCTACCACCATAGGGGCCACCGGACCTATAAGGACCACCAGCACCAAAGCCAGAGTCTCCATATCCACCATAAGCATCTGAAAATCCACCACCAAATGAAGCTCTCGGATGACCTTGGCGCTTGGATGGGGCTGGCAGTGGTGCATTAGGTCTCTTCGGCTCAGCCTTCTTGATTTCCACCTATTAGCCAAATTAAAAAAAGGATAGCAAACTGTGAGGTTAAGCAAGCTTCAAAAGGCCATTGAAAATAGCCTTGTGATCATGCAACAGATGAACGTAAATTACTATGAGCGGAATCATCTTAAATAGTAATGATATTCAATCCAATCACAGCAACTCAAGTATCATCACTAAAAAAAATAAACTTGTACGGGAAATACAAGAGCACTTCTCAACTTCTTGAACCTCAGTCCAATTGAGGCAACTTGAGCATTATCACTCGATGATAAGTTTGACAGAAGATACAAAGGTATGTGGCACAATGAACATAGGCATAATATACAGTAAAATACATAAACACTCGGTTTCGGAAAGACGGAAACTATATGACCTCCCAATATTTTGTCAAGCTGTAGAACTAACGAAGCACGGTAAATTCTGTTTCTCTATTCATTCATTCTTTTCAAGAAAAGAGAAGAAAGATCATAAGCCCAATATCCCATTCAATTTAAGGACATTTGCCAGAAGGCCCAGAACATAAATAAAAAACATAACAAGAATATATATTCAAGAGTGCAACATTGGCAACAAAACCGTGTCCGAAGAAGATAAAGAGAAATGCTTGATATTTTAAAAGTTTACCGAAACAATCTAGAAAAAAGTATCAAATCCTAATTAAAGCACACTATGGCTATACTGACCTGGGTTCCAGCAAAATCAAGTCTGTTTCCATTAGCCAAGATATCCTCAACAGATTTTTCTGCGTCAAAAGTAATGAATCCAAAGCCACGAGAACGACCAGTAGAATGGTCACGCATAATCTGGTGCTCGTTCACCTCTCCAAACTTTAAAAAGAAGTCTTTGAACTCATCTGAAATATAAAATGCAACTAATACCTCAAAGACTTGTTTCAGAAGAATCCAACTAGTAAAGAAAGGGAATAAGTCTCTAGCTACAGAAAGATAACCTTCACTAACTGTTGTTGGGATGCCGCCCACAAAAATCTTCTTCGTCTTGAAATCTTTTGAGCTGGAACCTCCTCCTCTAGGTATAGTTCGCTTGATTTCCACCTGACACATATCAGAATATCAGCATGAGGTCCCAATTTTTCCATCCGAAAGAAAATAAAAGGCAAACGAAAGTGAAAACTAGTAACTATAAGAACAAAAATGTACTAAAACACTGGAGATTCACATGAACATTATCACAAAAATGTAACCTTACTTGCTTTCCATTTATAACGTGGTCTTCCTCAATGACTCTATCCACCACTGAAGGGTCAGCATAAGTCACAAAACCAAACCCGCGCGGCTGCCCTGTTCGCCTGTCCTTCATAATCACAGAATCAATAATCTCACCATATTTACCAAAGTGCTTGACAAATTGAGCTGCAGATATATGTGCAATATTAGAGGCATGAAAGAGAGTTAAAGAAAATTAGTTTAGCAGGAGAGCAAAACATAGGATGAAAAAGCAACAAACCTGAAGTAGTCTCTCTAGCCAAGCCCCCAATAAATATCTTTCTGCATGGCCACCAAATCACTTGATTAATACAATAATCACATGAGCAAATTGATTAATAAGATAACATTCAACCAAAACAGTGATGCCAAACGACTAAGTAATTACTATGTGAGAAGGCACAACAGACAGCCGCTAAGTTGAAATTTTGTCCAATAATAATCAGAATAAAAGAAAATCTAAAAGACTACACTGAAACTCTTGCTGAAAGTAAATTACAGTGTTGATAAAGATAAAAGCGTAGACAAGCAGCAGAGAATTAAAAAGATAACTTTCAGACAAAACAATTAGTTAGGCCAAACCAACAACTAAGTAACGCCTACAAGAACAACCCCGTATAGAAAAAAAAACAATGCAGAAAAGATTGCTGCTAAGTTAAAATATTATCCAATACAAAGCAGAACAGAAGAAAACCTAAAAGATGTATACACAACTCTCTCTGGCAGTAAATTACAGTGTTGTCAAAGTTGAAAAGTGTACACAAGCAGCAGAGTGTAAACGAAGAAAATAAGTATACATGCAATGCAATAAAGAAAACAACACAAACAACTATGCAGACATATAATTGAAAAAATAAATTAAATTAAGCAAAATATAGGTAGTAAACACCATGTCAATCAAATTCAAAACCCATCTCAAATATATGTTTCATACGCAAAATGAAATTATTAATACATCACTTTACCAACTATATTCTCTGTTCTCTGCCCGCCCTTTTCAGATTAAGGCACGCAAAGTTCCCAGCTTCAGGAATTAATCGTGTCGCATTTAACAACAGAGGTAAATTCAACTGTGTAACTACATAACTAGAGGTCAGTCCTAATACCAAGCTAAAAAATTCAGCATGGTTTTGGATAAAAGGAAAATGTAACAGAATAACACAATCTAACGATATTCACACACACACATAGAGGGGAAAGGAGAAAGCAGTAAAAATACCCAGGACTAGCACCATCTCCAGTATGAGGTTGAGAGGCGCCGACGTCGTCGTTTTGATGGTCAGGAGTTGTTCTTAGGTCATTTGTTTCTTCTTCCTCCAACTTAATATTAACACCATTTACAGTAGTCCCATTCTGTTCGTCCATTAAGAACACTGGAGATGCTTTGAAAGAAAGTTAGTTCGTTCAAAGAATTAGTTCTGATCTAGTTACAGAACGTTGTCGGCGCCGCGCCCTTATATGCCTAAACCCTAGAAAGTTTTATGGGGAACGTCGGATTTAACCATCTGCTCTAATAAGTCACATTTTACAAAGCGAGACTTATAACACTCTACTAGTGCGATTTATAAAACGTATTCCAGTATTGCGATTTATAAAACGCATTCCAGTATTGCGATTTATGTTATGATATGACTAGCATACGGCTTATAAATCGGACGCATGGGTTATAATATTTAAATTGTACTGTAGATATTAATGAGTGGTGGGTCATTTAAGAATGAGATACATGTGGTATTTTCAATTGCATTATATCATAGAAGTTTACCATTGGTTTATACATAGTAAACAGAAATTAAAAATATGAGACTACAGTTATTTCAGTTTCTTATGTGTTTTTACCCCCCCCCCCCCCCTTCCACCCCGAAAGTAGCAACTCTAGCCTACTCAATTATTATTATTGATTTTTTTATTACTTCGCTACTTTGTTCGACATTATATTTTTATTATATCTTTTTTCATTATGCTTTATTTTATAATGAGTGGAGAAACTTCAAGAAAAAACAAAAAAAATGAAGTTTTCAATCTTGATCCGGGGTGATGAAATTTTGAATTACGGAGAAGTGGAATCTAATTTCATTTCATTAAAAAGGTGAGGTTTTATTGAGAACCTCCACAACATGGCTTAATTTTAATCTCGAAAAATTAGTTTAAGAAAATAATGTATTTGTTTGCCTGGATTAGTTCACTACGACATTAAAAAATAAGCTAATATAATGAACGTTCATTTGATCTATAATGTTGATCAATTATTGCAATATTTGAAGTAATATTACCAAAATTAACTGAAAATTTAAATATTAACACATTCCACACCAATTTATCTGTCTATCTATCTATATCTATATCTATATTATATTATATTAAAAGCATGAATGGACTTACCAAAATGTCGTTCGCCTTTTTTACCCTTTAAAAATAGAGTTCAAACTAGATAAATTAGTAATTTAATGTGTTCCCTAATATTTAGGACTTCAAAATCTACTAAATTTTATTTATTAAGTTTTTTCTTATTTTAATTACTTTGTAAAAATTTATAGTATTTGGAATTTTTTTTTTTTTTTTTTTTTTTTTGGGGAATTAAGCCATTTTATTGCCAAGTAAAACTATTTACAGTAAGGCAAATCGAAAAAAACTGAAGTTGGACATCCCCAACTTCCTATACAACTGACATCTTTCGAGCCCCATTCCATTATACAACCTACATCTCATCTCTAAAGCTACTTCAGCTACTTATGGATAGAAATTAAGTTTCTGCAACTGATTTTCTATCTTCTTGCACCATTGGCCTCTACCATGGATGTCTTGTATGATCAGCCTCCATAGAGTCTCAGTGTTCCTTTCTTTACTCTGAAAAATCCTTTGATTTCTCGCTTGGCATAGGTAATAGATGCATCCACTCAATGCCATTTTGTATAATCCCGCTCTAGCATCTTTCCCATTTGCATATTTGATGGCCCATGTTATCTTCATTTTATCATGTAGTGTAGCGAACCTACTTGTCGTTTTAATAATTAATGCCCCGTTCAGTGACTTAAGGTCTTGAGTAGCTTCGCAATATGTATTATGACCCGCAGGTGTGGTCGAGTTTGATTTTCGGAAGATTCGGAATTTAATTAAAAGAATAATTCTTATTTAGAAGATTAAATGGAAAGAGTTGACCGGAGAGTTGACTTTTGAGCAAACGACCTCGGAATAAAATTTTGATGATGGCAATAGTTTCGTATGATGATTTCGGACTTAGGCGTATGTTCGGATTTGGATTTGGAAGTCCGTCGGATAATTCGACGCATTTTGGCGAAAGTTGGAAAATAGAAGATTTTTGAAAAGTCCGACAGAAGGTTGAATTTTTGATAACGAGGTCGGATTTCGATTCCGGAAATTTGAATAACTCCATTACATCATTTATGACTTGTGTGCAAAATTTGAAGTCATTCCGGATTGATTTGATAAGTTTCGACGTAAAATATAAAAGTTGGAAGATTTGAAAACTCATAATTTGATTCGATTAGCAATTCATAATTTCGGCATTGTTTGGCATGGTTTGAAGCCTCGACTAAGTTCATATTATATTTTACGACATGTTGGTATATTTGGTTAAAGTCCCGAGGGATTCGGGTGAATTTCGGACGGTTAACGAATCGATTTTGGACAACTAGAGCGGCTGGAATTTTGGTCATTTTCTGGTATAATCGCTTCTGCGGAAGCTTGACCGCAGAAGCGAGGTGCTTCTCGCAGAAGCGATGGACATCAACCTGGGCAGGGCTGGACGTTAAGCGCAGGATCGAAACATTGGTGCGCACATGCGATGTCGCAGGTGCTAGTGTTGTAGCGCATAAGCGAACGGGAAGCGCAAAAGCGCGTACTTGGCCGCACCTGCGGTTCTCGCAGAAGCGGCATTTTTGCCCGCATGTGCGAAACTGGACAGAAACATTTAAGGACCAAAATGGTCATTTTGCCATTTTCGTTTGGGATTTTGGAGCTCGATTTTTGGGCGATTTTGGAGGAGTTCTTCACGACTTTGACTTAGGTAAGTGTTCTATATTCCAAAGTCTTCACGTTTAATTCGGATTTTAATGGAAGAAATCAAGATTTTTGCAAAGATTTCCAAAAACGAAAATTTAAGATTTGGAGGTCGAGTTGTTATCGGAATTTGATAAAATTGGTATGGTTGAACTCGTATCGGAATGGGTATTCGAATTTCATGAAAATTATGTCGGGTTCCGAGAGGCGGGCCCCGCGTTGACTTTTGTTGACCTTTTAGAATAAATTTTTAAGTCGACGTTTTATTATCCGAAATTATTTTTGATGAATTTTAATGAAGTTATACAATTAATTTGGATAGATTTGAGCTGTCCGGAGGTCAATTCAAGCAAGAAGGCAATTTTAAAATACCGGCATAACTTCAAAAAGGTAAGTATCTTGCCTAACATTGAGTGAGGTAGATTCCCCTTAGGCATTGAATCGTATGTGCAATTTGTGTAATTGAAAACCATGTACGCAAGGTGACGAGTACGTACTTGGTTTATATGTGCAAATTATATTAGTTAAAATCCTTAGACGCCCTTGTGTATTAAATTAAAAATTATTGGCACTTATTAAATCCTTTAATTGTCTTGCCTAAATCTCTATTTTGTTGGATTTGTTTTTATAGGATGATTTGGTGTGATTGCCACCTTGATTTTTATGTGAAATATTATTTTGTTGAGTTGTCCACTCCTGGATATATTTGTTAAGATTTTGTGCACATTATGGTCGAGCCATGGGCTCCTTATTGTGAAAAATAATGTATTGTTGAATTTTTTGGCGAGTTGTAATATTTGAGCACTTGATGTGCAATCTGTGATATGTTGTAATATTTGAGCACTTGAGATGCAATTTATGAGATGTGATACTGGCACGTTATATTGTTGGGAAGTTTTGTTCAGGTGTTTGCACGAGGTTTCTGCCGTGCTATTATTACTATTGATTTATGCACATGCGGCGTGACAAGGTGGGATATATATATATATATATATATATATATATATATGAATTTTGCGCATGCGGCGAGACAAGATGGGAATATTATTATGCGCGTGTGGCGAGACAAGGCGGGCATTTATTTTATTATTGCACATGTGGCGAGACAAGGTGGGCTATGTCGGGAATTGAATTGTGATGACTTGTGATAGCCTGGGGGCATTGTTGTTGTTGCATATTTACTTTGGGACTACGAGGCGGTACCTCGGGAGATCCCCATGTCTTGCATATTTACTTTTGGGACTACGAGGCGGTATCTCGGGAGATCTCCCTGTCTTGCATATTTACTTTTGGGACTACGAGGCGGTAGGAGTTCCCCTATTGATCATTTACTTTTGGGACTACGAGACGGTATCTCGGGAGTGCCTTTTTGTTGACATCTCTGTATGGTTGCACTTGTCTTTGGTTATTTTGTATTTTCGTGATAGGTCAATCCTTGTGATCTGCCGTGATGTATTATTTGATTTTACTATGTGTTTGTATTCTTTGTTGTATTGTATTGGCTTGGGCTTTTTAGTACGAGATTCTGAAGATTTATATTCCAGATTTTTACCGATTTTCGATGACTGAGTTGTTTTAAATAAAAAAAGTTACTATTATGTTTTGAATTAATAAGTTTTACATCCGAAGCAATAGATTATCTGATGATTTATTTAAATTGAAATGTCATTTTTTTTTACTCAAACTATTTCTAAAATAAACTCATTTATTTGTTGAATTCTTACTTGGTTTAAAAAAATAACCTTACTTTATTGAAAATAAATTAGTCGTGCGATCTTATTGTCACGACCCAAAATTCGACTAGTTGTGATGGCACCTAACCCAACCCGCTAGGTAAGCCAACTAATAACTATCCAATTTTAATAATATTAATAAGACAATTAAACAAAAGGAATTATCTGAATCATATACAATCCTCAAGAACTGGTAGTACAAATCATGAGCTTCTATGAATAGAGTTTTCAAAGCATAAATGAAATAAATACATGGTCTATTTGAATAGTACATAAACAGAGTTTTACAGATCTAAAGCTACCACGAACAAGAGGTAGCTACAGCCGGGACGTAGGTACATCTTCAAATCCAACTCCCCTCGAACACAGCAATATCAGCAGCTAACGTCTGCACGCAAGGTGCAGAAGTGTAGCGTGAATACAACCGACCCCATGTATTCAATAAGTAACAAACATAACCTTAGGTTGAAAGTAGTGACGAGCTAACAGAAAGGTTGGGTCCGACACCAATATTCCACAACAATTCATAACAACATAGTACACGTAACAAAAGAGTATCTCAAAAATAAAATACTCAGTCCGTTCACAGTTCCAGAAAAATAGGAATTTCTTTTCAAGTATCTCAGTGAAAATCCAAATCTTTTATCGAAAAAGCCAAAATACGAGTAAGTTTGAAAACTGTGATCTTTTCCAAAACTCCTTTCAACAAATAGTAAGATGTTTCATTTTCAGATAGCATGAGGAAAATACTTCTCTATTTCTACATGTCAAGATACAGGTAAAATCATAAATGTCCCCAAAATCGGGTAGCAGAAGAAAATGGACCTCTATGCAAGTATCTCAAGTACGCATGTCAAATGCAATGCATCTCAATGATGAGCTCATGTACTCACACTCTCAGAGTACTCAATCTCACTGTCTCACATTCTCTCTCACTATGGTCAGCACACTCAATCACTCAACGTTGTATCATACCCGATGCGGTGTGCAGTCCGATCCCTATTTATAGTCGACTGCGCTTACTGGGGGTGTGCAGACTCCTGGAGGGGCTCCTTTTAGCCCAAGCGCTATATCGCTGCGGCGTGTAGTCCG
Source organism: Nicotiana tomentosiformis (assembly GCF_000390325.3). Taxonomy (NCBI): domain Eukaryota; kingdom Viridiplantae; phylum Streptophyta; class Magnoliopsida; order Solanales; family Solanaceae; genus Nicotiana; species Nicotiana tomentosiformis. The sequence continues at coordinate 96,899,660 of NC_090813.1, read as the reverse complement.
ATCCCATAATATATAAATAGTTGTAAGGCTCGTTGCGGCGTGCAACCCAATCCATATACATATACAGCCCTAAGGCTCGCTGCGGCGTGCAACCCGATCCCATAAATATAATCAATATATCATGTTGCGGCGTGCAGCCCGATCCCAAAAAATATCACTCTTACTTAGGCCCTCGGCCTCACTCAGTCATCAATCTCTCCAGTCTTACTCATGGGCTCACAATGTCATGAAACTAGCCCGACAACAATGATATGATGTATCAATAAATAATAACTGAGACTGAGATATGGCATGAATGCATGGATATGAGTGAGCGTGAAATATCAATAAAATCAGTGAGATGACAGTAAGAAACGACCACTATGGGTCCAAATAGTATCGACATAATGCCTAAATATGATATCTAGCATGATCGACAACTTAACTACTTTATCACATGGTGAAAACACAGATATCAACAAAATAGGACCACTATACAGTGCCATGGAAACAACAGAGTCCCAATTCATATTGTGCACGCCCACACGCCCGTCACCTAGCATGTGCATTACCTCAACACTAATCATATAACACGTATTTCGGGTTTCATACCCTCACCTCAAAGATTAGAAGAGTTACTTACCTCGAATAAGCCAATTCCAACACCAAGCAAGCCAAGCGATGCTCCAAAATGCCATCCCGCGCATTCCGACCTCCAAACGGCTAGAAACTAACCAAAAATAACTCAAATACATCAAACAATGCTAAAGGAACCAATCCCGATCGAAAAGATCAAATCTTGAATCAAAAGCCAAAATCGGCCAAAAGCCCAACCCGGGTCCATACCTCGGAACATGACAAAATTCATAAAATCCGACAACCCATTCAATTATCAGTCCAACCATACTAGTTTCACTCAAATCCGACTCCAATTCGATGTTCAAAACTCAAAAATTCACATTATGGAACTTTAGGCCAAAACCCCCAATTTCCTCTTTGAAAATCATCAACCAAAAGCTAGAATCGAAGATAGATTCATGATATAAAATCAAAAATGAGTAGAGAACACTTACCCCAATTCATATGGTGAAAATTGCTTCAAGAGTCGCCTCAATCCGAGCTCCATAGCTCCCAAAATGCAAAAATGGCCAAAACCCCCGAAATAGAGTACTTTATACTTCTGCCCAGGCATCCTCTTACGCGAACGCGTCAACACCATCGCGTTCGCGATGAACAAGATAATCTGCCACCATAATACACTTAGAGTTCGCGGTAAAAACCTTGCGAACATGACTCACAGTTGGCTCAGACCTTCGCGAACGCGGCTCCAACTACGCGAACGCATTGAAAAAGGCCTCCGGCTCCAGCTCCCAGCTCAACCCTACGCGTCCGCGATCCATCATACGCGAACGTGAAGAAGACTTGCCCCAACACTACGCGAACGCGGACTATTACTCGCGAACGCGATGAAAAAATGCTATTGCCGTTCAATTACACTACCCATTCGCGACACTTGCCACGCTAATGCGATGAAGAACTAAGACACCAGAAAACAACAAAAAACAGCAGAAAACAACAGTACCAAAATGAAGAAAAATGATTTGAAATCAATCTGAAACACACCCGAGCCCCTCGGGATCCCGTCCAAACATACCAACAAGTCCCATAACATAACACAAACCTACTCGAGACCTCAAAACACACAAAGAAACATCAGAACGACGAATCACACTTCAATTCAAATTCAATGAACTTTAAAACTTCAAACTTCCACAACCGATGCCGAAACCTATCAAATCATGTCCGATTTACCTCAAATTTTGTGCACAAATCACATTCAACATTACGGACCTGCTACAACTTCTGGAATCGGAATCCAGACCCGATATCAAAAAGTCCACTTCCGATCAAACTTCCCAAAATTTCAACTTACGACATTACGAGCCAAATTCAACCACGGACCTCCAAATCACAATCCGGACACGCTCCTAAGTCCAAAATCACCTAACGGAGCTAACGGAACCATCAAAATTCCAATTCAAGATCAAATGCCAAAAAGTCAAACTTGGTCAACTCTCTCAATTTAAAGCTTCAACAATGAAATTCTTTCTTCCAATTTGATTTTGAATAACCTGAAAATCAAAACCGATGATTCACACAAGTCAAAATACATCATACGGAGCTTCTCACGTCCGTAAACTACCGAGCAAAATGCAAATGCTCAAAACGACCGATTGGGTCATTACACTTATGTATTGAAATATTTGGCATGAGAATTATTCGTGCAGTTGAGATTAGAGATATGGGCACGAGGTGCCGTGAGAATATAAAAGGGGATCGAGAATTGTATTTTATGATTATGCTAAGAGGGTATTTGTTTTAAGAGATTATATGTGAAAGACTTATTTAATTGGTTGTTTTTGTGTTTCTTATTCATCTGGGTGATAATTATGGTATTTTTGCTGCCTTACTGTTTATATAACTAGTGGATTATTGTTGCTATCATTACTATTTGTTTTTGATTATTTTGTATGGCACATGTTATTTGACTAGTGAGTGTCTTGACTGTACCTCGTCACTACTCCATTGAGGTTAGTCTTGATATTTACTAGGTACCAACTGTGGTGTACTCATACTACACTTCTACATATTTTTGTGTAGAGCCAGGTAAATTGGAGTCAGTTGATCGCTAGCTAGCTGTACAGATCTTGCTGTGGAGACTCAAGGTGAACCTGTTTCTGCGTTCGCAGGCTTCGCAGTCACCTTTTGATATTGTATTTGCATTGTTTTATCTCTATTTCAAAACAGTTGTATTTATAGGCTTTCTAGTAACTCAGTAGAGCTTATGACTTGTATTACCGATTTTGAAAATTATAAATTTTATAGAGATTTCCATTTCAAAAATTGTTAGATGTTATTTAATTATTGTTGTTATTCAGTAAATGTTAGGCTTACCTAGTCTCTAAGACTAGGTGCCATCACGATACCCAAACTCAGGAAAAATTGGGTCGTGACAAGTTGGTATCACAACTCTAGGTTCATAGGTGTTACAAGTCATAAGCAAATTTAGTAGAGTCTTGCGGATCGGTACGGAGACATTTGTACTTATCTGCGAGAGGCTACAGAACTGTTAGGAAATTTCCACTTCTTTCATTCCTATCATGCGAAATTTGTTGAATTTGGAATTTGAGCCTTTGTATCTCTATTTCCTCACTGATGATGAGGACACGTGCTACCGGGTCACTTGAGGAGGCACCCGCGCATTCTGCTAGGGCCGCAAGAGGCCGGGACCGAGGTAGAGGCCGAGGAAGGACACGTGCCGCAATTAGAGCACCTGTCAGAGCAACAGTTGAGGAGCCACCAGTAGCTCCAGTTGGGGGACAGGTACCAGAAGCACCTGTTGTTACTTGGCCTTCAGGAGACTTTAGCACAGTTCTTGAATATGTTTGGTACATTAACTCAGGCGGGATTGATCTCTGTTGCACCAAATATTTCACAGATTGGGGGAGTAACTCAAACTCCTACCGCCCATACTCCAGAGTAGCATGCTCTTATTGGTCAGGTTCCGAGTATAGTACCGGTACATCCTATTATTTCGGTTCAGCCTGAGGTCAGGCCAGAGGCATCAGAAGAAGAACAAAAGAGACTTGAGAGATTTAAGAGGTATAGTCCACCTACCTTAAGTGGCACAACTACCGAGGATGCCCAATGATTTATAGAAATGTGTCACAGTATTCTCTGCACTATTGGTATCGGGGAAGTGAGCGGAGTTGCCTTTACTATATTTCAACTGTCAGGAGCAGCGTATCAATGGTGGCACGTTTATGAAAAAGGTAGACCAGCCGATGCCATACCACCAACTTGGGTTTATTTTTCGGAGATGTTTTTGAAAGAATTTGTTCCCCAGACTCTCTGGGATGCATGGCAGACAGAGTTTGAACGGTTGCATCAAAGCACCATGACGATGTAAAAATATGTTATCAGGTTCAGTGAGTTAGACCGCCATGCACCTATCTTGGTTCCTACAGTTAGAGAGCGAGTCTGTAGATTCATTGAAGGGCTCGACTATGATTTTAAAATATGTATTGCTCGAGAGTTGCATACTGACATTCCATTTCAGCAAGTAGTAAAGACTATCAGGATGTTAGAACATGTTCTAAGTGAGGAGAAAGAGTCTAAGGAGGCCAAAAAGTCTCGGAACTCTGGAGGATTTAGTAGATTCTACTCTGCAGTTATGACTCATCATGGCGGAGGCTCGGGCAGTAGGTCATCCTAGTCCACAATTTAGAGTACTCGTAGTGCTCCAGTTAATACTTTTAGTGCACCACCGGCACAAGATTCTTAAAGGGGTTATTTCAATTATCCGGCACAGACTCAGCACGAGCAACCGCGACCTCAAATAGGTTGTTATGAGTGTGGTGATGCTAGGCACATCATGAGATATTCTCCCGTACTTGGGAGAGGAGAATTTCGTCAAAACGCTCGGGCTACAGGCTTTATTCCAGTTAATTACACGTGCACAACCAGTTAGAGTTGCAGGACAAGCGGGTAGAGGGCGCCCTAGAGGGGGAGGCCCAGCCCGTTGATATATTCGCTATGGTGTGGCTGAGGCCACTACACCAGATGGTGTCATTACAGGTACGATCCCGACTTGTTATAAAAGGATATTTTTTCCTTAATTTGATTCGGTTATGAATATTGAGGTGAGTCCTCCTATTATGCTTTGCTTATAGGTGAGCTTCGTAATTTTGTGACCCACTTATATGTTTATCCTTATGGGGAGATTTGATGGTGTTAGCCCGTGTCTATCATTTTGTTTTACATACTATTGAGGGCTATGCATCCAAAAGTGACTTTCTATTAATCACTACAGTGGATTTTGATATAAATTCGAGGTAGTGTAATTAAATTTTTTGAATTTTATGCCCTACCGGTATGAGGGTTTATTATGTGTTGTGAAATTGTCACACGAAATTTATTAAAGAGAAGAAAGAAAGGAAATGAAAAATTTCAGTTGGCACAATATGCAAAGTACTTGTGATTCAGAGTTGAGGACGAGATCCTCGCATTTTTATATGATGTGAAATATTTAAACCAGGCTACAAGCCACGATAGAAGTTATATAAGGACGAGGTCCTTGTGATGAAAAATTTATGCGTTTAAATTCTCCCTTTGTGAAATTTAATTTGTACTATATTACTAATAGGGAGTCACGCCTGTTAGACTTGATTGATAATTCTTTTATGTGATTCTATGCATATTTAGTCATAATATGTGAGTACCCAGATGGCGTTAAATGTGACTCGTTAATCCGGGTAACTTGCTGTCAGTATTGCGAAAATTTGAAACGAGGGTCTGATTAATATAAGGTTAATTGAGGATGATGGAAATAAATTATGAACAACTATTATGACCAGAGATGTGGTTATGGGCATACGTATGACGTGTGCGTAGGCACGAGTTGCTACAGCCGGTTGAGACTAATACCGTGTGTTGATGTCAAGAATTCAAAATTTATTTGGAGTGTTAAGAAATTGGCTTAAAGGCTTATAAGTGTGAATAACAGAAATAATCTCCACTGGAATGATGTTGTTGCATCCCTATCAAATTTACGGTGACATAGAATCACCCGTGAGTATGTGTGAAATAATACACTCAGTAATTTAATGTCATCAGAAAGATTCTTAGCACGTTCGAGGACGAACGTATGTTTAAGAGAGGGAGAATGTAACGACCGTCGTTTTAAGAATTAATGCTCCGTTCAGTGACTTAAGGTCTTGAGCAGATTCGCAATATGTATTATGACCGGCGGGTGTGGTCGAGTTTGATTTTCGGAAGATTCAGAATTTAATTAAAAAAATAATTCTTATTTAGAAGCTTAAATGGAACGAGTTGACCGGAGAGTTGAGTTTTGAGCAAATGACCCCATAATGGAATTTTGATGATGGAAATAGTTTCGTATGATGATTTCGGATTTAGGCGTATATTCGGATTTGGATTTGGAAGTCCGTCAGACAATTCAACACATTTTGGCGAAAGTTGGAAAATAGAAGAATTTTGGAAAGTTCGACCGAAGGTTGAATTTTTTATAACGAGGTCGGATTTCGATTCCAGAAATTTGAATAAGTTCCATTACGTTATTTATGACATGTGTACAAAATTTGAAGTTATTCCGGATTGATTTGTTACATTTCGGCGTAAAATATAGAAGTTGGAAGATTTTAAAACTCATAATTCGATTCGATGCGCGATTCATAATTTCGGCGTTGTTTGACGTGGTTTGAAGCCTCGACTAAGTTCGTATTGTATTTTGGGACATGTTGGTATATTTGGTTAAAGTTTCGAGAGCTTCGGGTGGATTTCGGACGGTTAACAGATCGATTTTTGGACAACTAGAACTGCTGGAATTTTGGTCAGTTCTGGTGTAATCGCTTCTACGGAAGCTTGACCGCATAAGCGACCTCAGTTTTTGGGGGATTTTGGAGGAGTTCTTCACGACTTTTACTTTGGTAAGTGTTTTATATCCCAAAGTATTTATATTTCATGAATCTATGATTATATTCATCGTTTAATTCGGATTTTTAATGGAAGAAATCAAGATTTTTGCAAAATTTTCCAAAAACAAAAATTTAAGATTTGGAGGTCGAGTTGTTATCGGAATTTGATAAAATTGGTATGGTTGAACTTGTATCGGAATGGGTATTCGGATTTCATAAAAATTATATCGGGTTCCGAGAGTCGGGCCCCGCGTTGACTTTTGTTGACCTTTTAGCATAAATTTTTAAGTCGACGTTTTATTATCCGAAATTATTTCCGATGAATTTTAATGAAGTTATACAATTAATTTGGATAGATTTGAGTTATTCGGAGGTCAATTCAAGCAAGAAGACGATTTTAGAATATCGGCATAACTTCAAAAATATAAGTATCTTGCCTAACTTTGAGTGAGGGAAATTTCCTTAGGCATTGAGTCTTATGTGCAATTTGTGTAATTGAAAACCATGTACGCAAGGTGATGAGTACTTACTTGGTTTATATGTGCAAATTACATTGGTTAAAATCCTTAGACGCCCTTATGTATTAAATTGGAAATTATTGGCACTTATTAAATTCTTTAATATTCTTGCCTAAATCCTTGTTTTGTTAGATTTATTTTTATATGATGATTTAGTATGATTGCCACCTTGATTTTTATGTGAAATATTATTTTGTTGAGTTGTTCACTCCCGGATATATTTATTAAGATTTTGTGCACATTATGGTCGAGCCATGGGCTCCTTATTGTGGAAAATAATGTATTGTTGAATTTTTTGGCGAGTTGTAATATTTGAGCACTTGATGTACAATCTGTGATATATTGTAATATCTGAGCACTTGAGATACAATTTATGAGATGTGATAGTGGCACATTATATTGTTGGGAAGTTTTGTTCGGGTGTTTGCACGAGGTTTCTGTCGTGCTATTATTACTATTAATTTATGCACATGCGGCGTGACAAGGCGGGCTATATATCTATACTATATTAAAAGCACGAAGGCCCTTAGCGAAATATTGTTCGCCTTTTTTCTCCTTAAAAATAAATTTTATATTAGACAAAATCGTTATTTTAAATTTTTTCCCTAATATTTAGGAGTTTTAAATAAACTAAATTAATACATTAAATCCTTCCTTATTTGAGGTATGTACACAAAGTTTTGATATTAAATATCTTGCATAAATCCTTCCTCAATTAATGATGTAACATAACAAATCTATTAACAGAAAAGCAACGTTTGGAAAAGTTTATGTAAAAAAACGTTTTTTAGTCCTATGACTCTTTTTTTTTAACCACTAAGGACTCCTTTTAGGGTTAAGATTCTTTGGTCTTCGGTAAGAAATATAACGATTAATTTTAGCAACATAACTAACTCAAAAGCAGGAAACTAATATTGCAGAGACTGCAATCTCAACTGTTCGAGGTACATATAAATCGTGCTAGTTATTTTTCAATAATTTAAAAAGACTATTATTTCAATCATCTTATCCATGAAATAATATGAATAGAAAAAGGTGAGAATGAAGCTAGACAGAAAAACTTAGAGCAAACAAAAACAAAGTTATAAATGGATAATCCAAAAAAAAAAGGTAAACGAAAAAAAAAACCACTAAATAAAAAATAAACACTAAAGTTTTTTTCCAGAAAAGCTCTATAAATTTTAAAGGCTATATATTTTTGCTGCAACTAAAAAGGAAGCATAATCAATATTCTTCAATTTCAAGAGTTTAAATTTTTAGTTTATGTATCAAGTATAATGTTTAATATAATATTTTACTCATCAAGATAGGATACATGTGCAACGCGCGAATGTAGATTTTAAATATTATACAAAAGAATAATAAAGAGAAAATATTATTCGAGTAGGGAAGGAGTTCAAAAATTATTATATTTTTATATTATTGTAAAATTACTAAACCTCAATGCGCGAAAAAATAAAATTGTTTTTTTAATATTGAGAACAAATAATTAAGTCTTTGAATTAATTACTTGCTCGGTTTCAGTTTATATAAAACCTTTTAGTTTTTCTGAGATTCAAACTATATAACCTTTGACCAAAATTTGTAAATATTTTTTTATCATATTGAATTAAACAATTGCAGCTTCATAGTATTTATCGTATGGTTTTTGAATATCTAAGTTTTAAATTTAAAATATCAAATTAATCTAAGTCAATTTAACTTTAAAGGTTAGTCAAATTAACTCTTGAAAAGTGAAAAGATTCACATACACTAGAAAGGAGGAAGTAATTATGTGATGAACCAAAAAGTCATCTTATACTTTAGAACTCGAATCTGCGCTCTTAAGTCTTAAAAATCTCATTTTTACCCTCCTCGATTTACGTGCGCAGTCCGGGCCGGTTTCCGAAAAAGCTTTTATGTCGAAAATTGATGAAAATAAGAATTTATGCCTTAAAAAGTTAATTTTAGTTGACTTCGGTCAATATTTTTGGTAAACGGGCTTGGATCCGTATTTTGACGGTCTTAGTGGGTCCGTATTGAATTATGGGATCTGGGCGTATGCCCAGAATCGAATTTGGAGGTCCCTAGCTCAAGTTATGAATTTTTGATGAAAATTAAAAGTCTGAAAATTAATTATTTTTAAGAATTGATTGATATTTGGCATTGTTAGTATCGGGTCCGTATTCTGGTTTCGGAGCCCGATACAGGTTCATTTTGATATTTAAGACTTGTCTGTAAAATTTGGTGAGAAACGGAGTTGATTTGACATGATTGAGACGTCTAGTTGAGAAAATAGAAATGTTAAAGTATTCTTGAGAATTTCATTTGATTTGATACTAAATTCGTAGTTCTAGGTATTATTTTGGCGATTTGATCGCGCGAGCAGGTCCGTATGATATTTTTAGACTTGTGTTCATGTTTAGTTTGGAGCCCCGAGGGCTCGGGTGAGTTTCGGATAGGCAACGGGATATTTTGGACTTTGGAAATCTGGTTTTTCTGCAGAGTCTGTGTTCTGGCATGTTCTTCTTCGCGTTCGCGAAGGTACTCTCGCGAACGCGAAGAGTAAACTGGGCAGCTAAAGTTTTCTTCTTCGCGAACGCGAAGTCCTGGTCGCGAACGCAAAATGATGGGGGACTTACCCTTCGCGAACGTGATCGGCACAACGCGAACGCGAAGCATGTGGGGACCTAGGGGGTTGGTCGTTCCTTCATCGCGAACGCGAGCCATGCCTCGCGAACGCGAAGGCCAGGGGGAGTAATCATCGCGAACGCGAGCTGGGTCTCGCGAACGCGAAGGCTTGGCAGCCAGTACCCTTCGCGAACACGACAGTGCTCTCACGAACGCGATGAACACTGTAGCCCAGCACTTAACAAAATCCAAAACGGGATTTTAGCCAAAAAAATTTTTTTCTCAAAAACCAAACGGTGAGAGGCGATTTTTCAAGAGCCATTTCTTCCCCAAGTTGTTGGTAAGTGATTATAAATCATTTTTTTTCAATTACCCATTATATTTTATGAATTATCAACCTAAAAGCTAGAATTTTCATGGTAGAATTAGGGGTTAGGGTAGAAACTAGGGATTTTAGAAATTTGAGGATTTAGACCCCAATTTGAGGTCGGATTTCAAAACTAATTATATATTCGGGCTCGGGGGTGAATGGGTAAAAGAATTTTGGTCCGAACCTCGAGTTTTGACCAAGCGGGCCCGAGGTCTATTTTTTGACTTTTTGGAGGAAAGTTTGGGAAATTTAATTTATGAAATATAGTTGATTCCTTTAGCAATATTTGATATCATTGAGTCATTTTTGAATAGATACGAGTGGTTTGGAGGTGAATTCCAAAGAAAAAGCTGTGATTGAGAATTAAGTGGCCTTCAGAGCGAGGTAAGTGTTGTGTCTAACTTTGGCTTGAGGGAATAAGTATTGTGTGAGTATTTGCTACGTGTTTTATTGTTGAATACGACGTATAGTTGAGGTGACGAACATCTATACGTTGTGGTCGAGTTATAGCATGCGAGTGAAATTCTATTTCTTGCAAATTTATAGTCTTAAATCTTGTTATCCATGCTTATTGTTGTTGTTGAAATGTTGGGAGACTTGTATCCGGTTCCACCAAGGTCGATAAAATTGTGAATATTGATTCGAGGTTGAGATGTTAAATTGTGAAAGTAATCATTTATGAAATATTGATTTCTTGTGAAACTTCTCTCTATCCGTTGTTATTGATTATGTGAATTGTGAGGAAGAGTGTAAAGCACGAAGGGTGATGCCGTGCATAATTTATTTATATTGTGAGGAAGAGTGTAAAGCACGAAGGGTGATGCGGTGCATAATTTATTTATATTGTGAGTAAGAGTGTAAAGCACGAAGGGTGATGCCGTGCATAATTTATTTATATTGTGAGGAAGAGAGTAAAAGCACGAAGGGTGATGCCGTGCAGTCTTATTTGTTATTTGGTGAGGTTGAGAGTAAAAGCACGAAGGGTGATGCCGTGCAGTTTTTCTTGCTGTCTTAATTGCTCAATTCGTTTAAGGATTTCCGATTTAATTCTGACTTTTCATTATTCTCACTCTTTATGTTGTATTCCCCCACTGTATGTTCCCCTCCCATTATTTCTGCGTTATTGCTTTATTTAATATTGTTGCCACTAGCATGATTATACTGTTCAGGTTATATGTGGGTGTCTTGTCCTAGCCTCGTCACTACTTCGCCGAGGTTAGGTTCGACACTTATCAGTACATGTGGTCGGTTGTACTAATGCTGCACTCTGCACTTTCTGTGCAGATTTTGATACCGGCTCAGGTTGATCGAGATTTGCTACTGGTCCGCTGTCCGGAGACTCAAGGTCGATCTGTCGGCGTTCATAGACCTTGAAGTCCCCGTCTATCCTTTATGTCTTACTGTTTTCTTTCATTCAGACAGTTGTATTTCTTTCAGACTATTACTTGTTGTAAATTCTAGAATGCTCGTGAATTGTGACTCCAGATCCGGGTGGTAGTAGTTAATACAGATTTATGATATTCCGCACTTGTTATATTTGATCGCAGTTAATTATTGTAAATTACTAAATAGAAATAAGAAATTGGTTAATGATTCTCTAATGTTGGCTTACCTAGCAAGTGAAATGTTAGGCGCCATCACGGTCCCGTCAGTGAAAAATTTCGGGTCGTGACAAATTAGCAAAATAATCAATTTATTTCTTTTTTAAAATCATCATATAAATAAAATTATATTTTAAATAAAACTCTTAAGGTACATAAATTTATTTTCACGAGAAGAGCATTGACGGTTAAAACAATAAAAAATAGAGCAAAATATTATGTTATAGTTTAACTTGTTATTTGTTTTTTGTATTAGGTAACAAAATAACAAGGATGTTCATAAGATATCCACATATGTTCTAAGAAATTACAATAACGCATATGTAAGACATAATTTCCTTATTTATTGAACAAGCTAAATGAGATCAATATTTATATTTTTTAGGAGCTTAGATCTTTTTCGTTAATTTTTGTTCAATAACTCAAAAAGATTATTTAATATAAGTTACCTATTTTTAAAAAATTATATACTCATGATATTGGTACACGCGCAAAGCGCGTACCCTAAGACTAGAATATATATATATATATATATATATATATATATATATATATATATATATATATATATATATATATATATATATATATGTGTGTGTGTGTGTGTGTGTGTGGGTTTGCGCATGTGGTGAGACAAGGTGAGAATATTATTATGCGCGTGTGGCGAGACAAGGAGGGCATTTACTTTATTATTGCGCATGTGGCGAGACAAGGTGGGCTATGTCGGAAATTGAATTGAGATGACTTGTGATAGCCTGGGGGCATTGTGTTGTTGCATATTTACTTTGGGACTACGAGGCGGTACCTCGGGAGATCCCCCTGTCTTGCATATTTACTTTTGGGACTACGAGGCAGTACCTTAGGAGATCCCCTCTTGAGCATTTACTTTTGGGACTACGAGACGGTATCTCGGGAGTGCCCTTTTGTTGACATCTCTTTATGGTAGCACTTGTCTTTGGTTATTTTGTATTTCCGTGATAGGTCAATCCTTGTGATCTGTCGTGATGTATTATTTAATTTTACTATGTGTTTGTATTCTTTGTTGTATTGTGTTGGCCTGGGCTTTTTAGTACGAGATTCTGAAGATTTATATTCCTGATTTTTACCGATTTTCGATGATTGAGTTGTTTTAAATAAAAGAAGTTACTATTATATTTTGAATTAATAAGTTTTACATCCAAAACAATGGATTATCTGATGTTTTATTTAAATTGAAATGTCATTTTTCTTTACTCAAATTATTTATAAACTAAACTCATTTCTTTGTTGAATTCTTACTTAGTTTAAAAATTATAACCTTACTTTATTGAAAATAAATTAATCGTGCGGATCTTATGTATTGAAATATTTGGTACGAGAGTTGTTTGTGTGGTTGAGATTAGAGATATGGGCACGAGGTGCCGTGAGAATATAAAAGGGGATCGAGAACTGTATTTTATGATTATGCTAATAGGGTATTCATTTAAAGAGATTATATGTGAAAGACTTGTTTAATTAGTTGTTCTTGTGTTTCTTATTCGTCTGGGTAATAATTATGGTATTTTTGCTGCCTTACTGTTTATATCACTAGTGGATTATTGTTGCTATCACTGCTATTTGTTATCGATTATTTTGTATGGCATATGTTATTTGACTAGTGAGTGTTTTGACTATACCTCGTAGTTACTCCACTGAGGTTAGTCTTGATACTTACTAGGTACCGACTGTGGTGTACTCATACTACACTTTTACATATTTTTGTGCAGAGCCAGGTAAATTGGAGTCAGTTGATCGCTAGCTAGCTGTACAGATCTTGATGTGGAGACTCAAGGTGAATCTGTTTCTGCGTTCGCAGGTTTCGGAGTCACCTTCTGATATTGTATTTGCACTATTTTATATCTATTTCAAAACAGTTGCATTTATAGGCTTTCTAGTAACTCGGTAGAGTTTATGACTTGTACTACCGGTTTTGAAAATTGCAAATTTTATAGAAATTTCCATTTCGAAAATTGTTAGATGTTATTTAAGTATTATTGTTATTCAGTAAATGTTAGGCTTACCTAGTCCCTAAGACTAGGTGCCATCACGATACCCAAACGGAAGAAAAATTGGGTTGTGACATGTAGTGCTTTTAGAAATTCCTTGCCATACTAGGACTTTAGACTAGCCTAATGATGTAAATCTACATTTTAAAAATAAGTGGTCATGTGTTTTATCTCCAGTGCCACATAGGGAGCAAGTTTGGTTAGGAATTATCCTCCGTTTCATCAGTTTGTCATTTGTATATAGCCTTTTGTGATTTGATATTGTTAGTAAGAATATCCATTTTGGACACCCTAAGTTGTTACACACCATTCTCCTACATGGGACCTTTGGAAGCCATCCCCTCATTCTCTGATAAGTGTTTTTAATGGAGAAACTTTGCATCTCCAGAATGTCATTCAATGTATATCTGGCTTGCTCCATGTACTCCTTAGCCTTCAAAATAACTATCCATGATGCTTGTTTGAGATCTAGGCCCCGTGCAGATTTATCCTTGATGTAGTATGAGTGAATCCACTTGATCCATAGTCTGTCATTCTTCTTGCATAAGCACCACAAGTGCTTGCTAATTGCAGCTTTGTTCCATACTGCTATATTGGTTACATTCAGCCCACCTGCAACTTTTGGTATACATATTGTATCCCAGGTCAATAAAACTTTCTTTGACTGCTCCACCCCTCCTGTCCATAGATAATTTCTGCATATTGCTTCCATTAGATTGATCACTTTGTTCGGTAAAATGAAGATTTGGGACTAGTTGACTTGTATAGCCACCAGAACACTTTTTATCAGTTGTAACATTTCCTGCATAAGATAAGAATTATATCACTTTGCCTAACATTCTCTCTATCAAAGGTTGGCATTGCATAGTGTTCAACCTTTTAGTGCACAAGGGGACCCCAAGATATTTCACTGGTAGTTCTCCTTAGAGAAACCTGGAGTATTAATAATTTACTGTTGTTGTTCCATGGGTACTCGTCCAAAGAATATTTAGCTTTTGCTTGCATTGATTCTAAGGCCATATGCTAGGGAGAAGTTATTGAAATATGTATAGAGCAACTGGACTGAGATAATGTGCCCCCGCAAAATAAAAGAATATCATCCGCAATTCTAAGTTACACTATTTTCATTTTTTCACATTTCGGATGGTAGTTAAAATCAGGGATTTGCTGTAGAGATCTCAGGGCTCTAGCCAGATAATCCATGTACAATAAAAACATGAATGGTGAGAGAGGATCTCCTTGTCTTGACCCTTTCCTTGCATCAAAAGGTTGAGCACGTCTCCCATTAATAATGATAGAATAAGATATTGTCTTGATGCATTGCATTATCTATTTAATAAATTCCCTAGGAAATGCCATACCCACTAGGATCTGTTCAATGAATGCCCATTCCAAGGAGTGGTAGACTTTTTGCATATCTATTTTCATCATATATCTAGGTAAAAGCCCCTTTCCTGCCATAACCCTTTACTAGTTCATGCCCCATTATGATATTGTCTTTGATTACTCTACCTGGAACAAACACAGTTTGGCAATTATCAACAAGATCATCCATGACTTTCTTAAGCCTCATGGTTAGAATTTTAGATATGATTTTATACAAGGCAGTTGTAACGACCCGGCCGGTCGTTTCGAGAGTTATAGCCCCGTTTCCCCCATTTTTGCTTTTTATGTGTTATTTAGCTGCATTATGATGTATCAGGTCAGTTGGTTCGGGTCCGAAGTATTTTCGGAGTGGAATGAGACACTTAGTCTCTTATTTAGAACCTTAGGTTGGAAAAGTCATCCGGATGTTGACCTATGTGTAAACGATCTCGGAATTTAATTATGATGGCTCCATTAGTTTTGTTAGGTGATTTTGGACTTAGGAGCGCGTCCGAAATGTGATTTGGAGGTCCGGAGTGGAATTAAGCTTGAATTGGCGAAAGTGAAAAATTTGACGATTTTGGTCGGTAATGAAAAATTTGATATCAGGGTCGGAATGGAATTTCGGAAGTTGAAGTAGGTTTGTAGTGTCATTTGTGATGTGTGTGCACAATTTGAGATCATTCGAACGTGGTTTGGTTGGTTTCGGCATCGGTTGCCGAATTTAGAAATTTAGAAGTTCGTAGGCTTGAATCCGAGGGTAATTTGGTGTTTTGATATTGTTTTGAGTGATTTGAAGGTTTAACTAAGTTTGTATGTTGATATATAACTTGTTGGTATTTTTGGTTGAGGTCCCGAGGGCGTCGGGGTGATTCCGGGTGGTTAACGGATTTGTCAAAGTTGGAAAATGCAGTTGAAGCTGCTGTTACTGATATTTCTGTACCAGCGAAAAGGGAGTCAAAGGTGCGGGGCCACTGGTGTGCATGGGGGTTCGCATGTGAGGGGAGTGCTGGGCTAAGCAGGATGCGCAGGTGCGAGAAGGCTATCGCATCTGCGAGCCCGCAGGTGCGAGACTTGGGGCACAAATGCGGAAGGAAGGAAGAAGGTTGTCTTCGCAGATGTGGCGTGTCATGCACAGGTGCGACAGGTTAGATGCAAATGCGGAACCTGGGCTTATAAGTGAGTTCCGCACCTACAATGAATTTTTCTGCAGGTGCGATTGCGCAGAAGCGAGAAATGGTCCGTAGGTGCGAAAAAGCCTGGGCAGAAACTATAAATAGAACCCTTCGCAAATTTGGTTCATTTCTACCATTTTCAAGTCGGTTTTTGGAGCTTTTGGAGTGAGTTTTGAAAGGTGATTCAAGGGCTATCAGTAAGGTAAGTAGCATGAGCCCTAATACTCGTATATATGGTGATTTCCCATTGTTTAATCATGTAATTATTGAAAATGAGGGGTTAGGGCTTGGAATTTTTGGAGAGTGATTTAAGGATTTGAAGGACCAAACGATGTCGGATTTTGATGAATTTGGTATGGTTAGACTCGTGAGTGAATGAGCTTTTTAGTTTTGTAAATTTTAACGTATTTCAAGACGTGGGTCTGGGGCCGGGTTTGAGCCAATTTTGGGTTTTTGGTCTAAATTGGTAGTTTTTCTTGTGGAATTCATTCCATTAGCGTATATTGATGGTATTGTACTGATTGTGAATAGATTTGGAGCATTTGGAAGCGGAGTCCAGAGGCAAGAGCATTGCGGGGTAGAGATTTGACTGGGTTGAGGTAAGTAACGATTGTAAATCTAGTCCTGAGGGTATGAAACCCCAGATTTTGTATCATTCTACTATTTTGAGGTGACGCACATGCTAGGTGACGGGCGTGTGGGCATGCACTGTTGGGGATTATGACTTGGTCCGTAACATAGCAACTGTAAAGTTGCATATTATGTTGAAACTATATGATACTTGTATGTTTTAAAAAGAGTTTCTGTAAATTGGGCTGAATGCCATGTTTGGGCCTTGTGTTATACTTGTTTACTACGTAACTCAGTTTTATTACTTTATTTTGATGCATATAAATGTTGTTTTGGGCCGAATACCATGTTTTTACTGAAATGCCCGAGTGGCTTGAGAGGTTTATGACTGAGTGAGTTCGAGGGCCTGATTTGTGAGGATATTTATGGGATCGGGCTGCACGCCGCAACATGTTTGATATAGGCTGAGGGCCTAAGTGATTTATGCCATGATTTGGCTTGATATAGCGCTTGGACTGAAGGAGCCTATCCGGAGTCTGTACACACCCCCAGTGAGCGCAAGTACCTACTGAGTGCGAGTTCCGAGTGCCGAGCGCTGAGTGACTGGGAGGCAAGAGTGATTGTGAGGTATGCCCGAGTGGTAAGAGTGATTGTGAGGTTTGCACGGGGGGCTGTATATGAGTGATGCTTTGCCCGAGGCTGTTTATGATTTCATCATTTTTGCTCACCTTTGCATTTTTCCTCTGTTTAAAAACCGTTGAAAAATATCCTTAAATAATTTTTACTAGAACTGGGTTTAAACGAGATATTTTGATTCAAATCCTGATTTTAAAAGCATGAAGTATTTTACTGAGATTTCATGATATGAACGGTATATGCTTTAGTGCTCGTCACTACTACTCAGTCTTTATTTATTATTGTTACTTACTGAGTTGGCATACTCACGTTACTCCCTGCACCTTGTGTGCAGTTCTAGGTGTAGTTGGACACGGTAGCTGTTGTTGATTATTCTGGTTGCAGATTTTCTCGGAGATAGCAAGGTAGCTGTTTGACGATCGCAGCCCCTGCTCTTCTCCCTCTTATCTTTCTCTAGTTGTATTTATCTATTTTCTAGGCTGAGTTAGCCTTGATATTGTTAGATAGATTGTAGTAGATGCTCATGACTAGTGACATCCCGATATCGGGTTTTTTCTTTTCCGCACTTTTGTTTGATTTGAACTCCTTTGCAAAGGTTTTTAAGCTAAATAGCCTTGGAATTATCCTTGAAATGAAAAATGTCGGTTTGTTTTAGAATGAGTCGGCTTGCCTAGTACCACGATAGGCGCCATCACGACAGGGGTTAGTTTGGGTCGTGACAGATTAGTATCAGAGCCTAGGTTACATAGGTCTCACGAGTCATGAGCGAGTTTAGTAGAGTCTTGCGGATCGGTACGGAGACGTCTGTACTTATCTTCGAGAGGCTGCAGAACCTTTAGGAAGATTCCACATTCTTGAATTCTTGTCGTGCGAATCTATTGCTTCTAGTAACTAAACATTTATTGTGTCATTCTCTCACAGATAGTGAAGACTCGTACTACCGGTCAGGAGGGTCTGCCACCGGTACCACAAGCCAGGGCCGCGAGAGGTCGAGGCCGCGGTAGAGGCCATGGTAGGGGCAGAGGTGCTACCCGTACCGCAACTGGGGAAGTACCTACAAATCCACCAGTTGTCCCAGATCAGGACCAGATTCCAGTTGTTGATGTACCAGCTCAGGCACCACCTGTGCCTATTGTGATTCTAGGCCTTTAGGAGGCCCTAGCTCAGATTATGATGGCGTGCACTAGCCTTGCTCAGGCGGTCTCTATCTCAACGGCCGCAGCCACTTCTCAGGCCGAGGGAGGCACATGTACTCAGACTCCCGTTGCTTGCACACCCGAGCAGGTTGTTCAGGGACTCCAGACACTGGGGGCACCACCAGCCCAACCGGTTGTAGCTGCTCAGGATTATGTGGTTCCTGCTATGCCCGGGGATGATCAACGTAGGGTGGAGATGTTTGGGAGACTCCAGCCACCACCTTTCAGTGGCACAGAGAGAGAGGATGCTCGGGACTTTTTGGACAGTTGTCAGAGGATACTCCGTACTGCTGGTATTCTGGAGACTTGTGAGGTCTCATTCACTACTTTTTAGTTTTCTGGGGCTGCACTCAGATGGTGGGAGAATTACGAGAGGCGTAGGCCTGTTGGCGCATCACCCCTTACTTGGCAGCAATTCTCAGCGGTCTTTTTGGACAAATTCGTGCCTCGATCCCGCAGAGAGGAGCTGCGCAGACAGTTTGAGTGGCTTCGCTAGGGTGATATATCTGTGACGCAGTATGAGATGCGGTTCTCTAAGTTGGCCCGTCATGCTATCTGGTTGGTTCCCATGGACAAGGAGAGGATCATGAGGTTTATTGATGGTCTCACTTATCAGCTACAGTTGCTCATGACCAGAGAGATGGTTTTAGGTGCTACTTTTGATGAGGTTGTCGACATTACTCGGCAGATTGAGATGGTTCACGGTTAGGAGAGGGTTGAGAGGGAGGCCAAGAGGCCTCGTGGTCAGGGTGGATTCAACGGCGCTCCTTTTAGGGGTCAGTTTCAGCACGGTAGAGGTTGTCATTTCAGGCAGGCTTAGTCAGCTCATCTATTTCACGTGGTGCATCATCTGGCCATGGTTCTCACAGTTCTCATCAGGGCCACTCATCACTTAGTGCCCTTCCATCTCAGAGTTCGTCCCGTGCTCTACCTGTTCAGGGCTCTTCCATGTCAGGTTCTTCTACCAGTTATCCCGGTACTAGGGGTTCCCTTCAGTTCCCACCACCAGCATCAGGGAGTTGTTTTGAGTGTAGGGAGTTTGGGCATATGTGGAGGCATTGTCCTCGTCGTCATGGAGGTCTATCTCAGTAGAGGAGTCAGCCTCTAACTTCAGCACCAGTTACCTCACCACTCGCCCAGTCAGCTCGGGTTGGAGGTCAGTCAGCTAGGGGTCGCCCTAGAGGGGGAGGCAGATCAGGGGGTGGCCAGGCCCATTTCTATGCCCTCCCTGCCAGACCAGACGATATTGCTTCATATGCTGTGATTATAGGTATTGTTTGAGTTTGTCACAGAGATGCCTCAGTATTATTTGACCCTAGTTCCACGTATTCATATGTTTCCTCGTATTTCGCCCATTTTCTGGATTTGCCTCGTGAGTCTTTAGTTACATATATTCATGTATCTACTCCTGTGGGCGATACTATTGTCGTGGACCGCGTATATCGGTCATGCGTGGAGACTATTTGGGGTCTGGAGACCCAAGTGGACCTTTTGCTGCTCAGTATGGTCGACTTTGATGTGATATTGGGTATGGATTGGTTATCTCCATGTCATGCCGTCCTAGATTGTCACGCTAAGACGATGACGTTGGCTATGCCAGGAATTTCGAGGGTTAAGTGGAGCGGTTCTGTAGATTATGTATCAAGTAGGGTGATTTCATATTTGAAGGCTCAGCGCATGGTTGAGAAGGGTTGCCTATCCTATTTGGCTTTTGTGGGGGATGTTAGTGCAGAGACTCCTGTCATTGATTCTGTTCCGGTGGTACGTGATTTTCCGAATGTGTTTCCTGCAGACCTGCCGGGCATGCCGCCTGACATGGATATTGACTTCGGTATTGATTTGGTGCCAGACCCTCAGCCCATTTCTATTCTACCATATCGTATGGCACCGGCGGAGTTGAAGGAATTGAATGAATAGCTTTAGGAACTCCTTGATAAGGGGTTTATTCGACCTAGTGTGTCACCTTGGGGTGCACCGGTTCTATTTGTGTAGAAAAAGGATGGTTCCATGAGAATGTGTATTGATTACAGGCAGTTGAACAAGGTCACAGTCAAGGACAAGTATCCTTTGCCTCGTTTTGATGATTTATTCGACCAGCTTCAGTGAGCGAGGGTGTTCTCCTAGATTGATTTGAGGTCCGTTTATCACCAGCTGAAGATTCAGGATTCAGATATTCTTAAGACAGCTTTCAGGACCCAATATGGCCATTATGAGTTCTTAGTGATGTCTTTTGGGATGACCAATGCCCCAACAACATTCATGCATTTGATGAATAGTGTGTTCCAGCCCTATTTGGACTCATCCATTGTTGTTTTCATTGGTGACATCCCGGTGTACTCTCATAGCCAGGAGGAGCATGCTCAGTATTTGAGGATTGTATTACAGAGATTGAGGGAGGATAAGCTTTATGCAAAGTTCTTCAAGTGTGAGTTTTGGCTCAGTTCAGTAGCATTCTTGGGACACGTGGTGTCCAGTGAGGGTATTCAGTTTGATCCGAAGAAGATATAGGCGGTTCAGAGTTGGCCCAGACCATCCTTAGCTATAGAGATTCAGAGCTTTCTTAGTTTGGCTGGTTATTACCGTCGGTTCATTCAGGGTTTCTCGTCTATCGCATCGCTCTTGACCAAATTGACCCAAAAGGGTGCTCCATTTAGGTGATCGGATGAGTATGAGGAGAGCTTTCAGAAGCTCAAGACTACCTTGACCATAGCTCCAATGTTAGTTCTACCATCAGCTTCAGGTTCTTACACTGTATATTATGATGCCTCAAGGATAGGCATTGGATGTGTTCTGATGCAGGAGGGTAGGGTGATTCCCTACGCCTCGCGCCAGCTGAAAACCCATGAAAAGATCTATCCTGTCCATGATCTTGAGTTAGCAGCCGTTGTTCACGCCTTGAAGATTTGGTGCCATTATTTATATGGGGTTCATTGTGAGATCTATACTGATCATCGGAGTTTGCAGTATCTGTTGAAACAAAAGGATCTTAATTTGCATCAGCGGAGATGGTTGGAGCTTCTTAAGGACTATGATATCACTATTTTGTACCATCCGGGGAAGGCCAATGTGGTGGCCGATGCTTTGAGTTGCCGGGCAGGGAGTTTGGGGAGTTTAGTATATCTTCTAGCAGCAGAGAGACCTTTGGCATTGGATGTTCAGGCCTTAGTGGGCCAGCTTGTCAGATTGGATATTTCGGAGCCTAGTCGGGTATTGGCTTGCGTGGTCTCCAGGTCTTCTCTTTATGACCGTATCAGGGAGCGTCAGTATGATGACCCCCACTTACTCGTTCTTCAGGACAGGGTTCAGAGAGGTGATGCTAGGGATGTGACCATTGGTGATGACGGCGTGTTGAGGATGCAGGGTCGGATATGTGTGCCTAATGTAGATGGGCTTTGGGAGTTGATTCTTGAGGAGGCCCACAGCTCGCGGTACTCCATCCATCCGAGTGTCACGAAGATGTACTAGGATTTGAGGCAGCACTATTGGTAGAGGCGGATGAGGAAGGATATAGTTGGGTTTGTGGCTCGGTGTCTCAACTGTCAGCAGGTTAAGTATGAGCATCAGAGACCGGGTGGCTTGCTTCAGAGATTAGAGATCCCAGAGTGGAAGTGGGAGCGGATCACCATGGACTTTGTAGTTGGGCTCCCACGGACTTCGATGAGGTTCGATGTTATTTGGGTTATTGTGGATCGGCTGACCAAGTCCGCGCACTTCGTTCCTATTGGTACTACTTATACTTCAGAGCGGTTGGCTGAGATTTACATCCGAGAGATTATTCTCCTGCATGGTGTCCCAGTTTCCATCATTTCAGATAGGGGCACTCCGTTTATCTCACAGTTTTGGAGGGCAGTGCAGCGAGAGTTGGGTATTCAGGTTGAGTTGAGCACAACTTTTCACCCTCAGACGGACGGGCAGTCCGAGCGCAGTATTCAAATATTGGAGGACATGTTGCGTGCTTGTGTCATTGACTTTGGGGGTTCATGGGACCAATTTCTGCCACTCGCAGAGTTTGCGTATAACAACAGTTATCAGTCGAGTATTCAGATGGCTCCGTATGAGGCTTTGTATGGGAGGAGGTGTAGATCTCTGGTAGGATGGTTTGAGCCAGGTGAGGCTAGGCTTTTAGGTATAGACTTGGTCCAGGATGCATTAGATAAGGTGAAATTGATTCAGGAGCAGCTTCGCACGGCGCGGTATAGGCAGAATAGCTACGCGGATAGGAAGGTCCGTGATGTGTCTTTTATGGTTGGGGAGAAGGTTTTGCTGATGGTATCTCCCATGAAGGGTGTTATGAGGTTTGGGAAGAGGGGCAAGTTGAGCCCCCGGTTCATTGGGCCTTTTGAGGTGCTTCAGAGGATAGGGGAGGTGGCTTATAAGCTTGACTTGCCACTCAGCTTGTCGTGTGTGCATCCAGTGTTTCATGTTTCTATGCTCCGGAAGTATGTTGGCGATCCGTCCCATGTTTTGGACTTCAGCACGGTTCAGTTGGAGGGTGATATGACTTATGATGTGGAGCCGGTGGCCATTTTGGATCGGCAAATTCAAAAGTTGAGGTCAAAGGATATAGCTTCGGTGAAGGTGCAATGGAGAGGTCAGCCTGTGGAGGAGGCCACCTGGGAGACCGAGCGGGAGATGCAGAACAGATATACATGCCTATTCGAGACTCTGGGTATGTTTCTAGACTCGTTCGAGGATGAATGGATGTTTAAGAGAGGGAGAATGTAATGACCCGGCCGGTCGTTTCGAGAGTTATAGCCACATTTTCCCCATTTCTGTTTCTTTATATGTTATTTAGATCCATTGTGATGTTTCGGGTCGGTTGGTTCGGGTCCGGAGTGTTTTCAGAGTGAAATGAGACACTTAGTCTCTTATTTAGAACCTTAGGTTGGAAAGGTTAACCGGATGTTGACCTATGTGTAAACGATCTCGAAATTTAATTATGATGGCTCCATTAGCTTCGTTAGGCAATTTTGGACTTAGGAACGCGTACGGAATATAATTTGGAGGTCCAAAGTGGAATTAGGCTTGAATTGGCGAAAGTTGGATATTTGGTGATTTCTGTCGGCAGTGGAAAATTTCATATCGGGATCGAAATAAAATTTTAGAAGTTGGAGTAGGTTCGTAGTGTCATTTGTGACATGTGTGCAAAATTTGAGGTCATTCGGACGTGATTTGGTTAGTTTCGGCATCGGTTGCCGAATTTAAAAATTTAGAAGTTCTTAGGCTTGAATCAGAGGGTAATTTGGTGTTTTGATGTTGTTTTGAGTGATTCGAAGGTTCGACTAAGTTTGTATGTTGATATATGACTTGTTGGTATATTTGGTTGAGGTTCCGAGGGCGTCGGGGTGATTCCGGGTGGTTAACAGATTTGTCGAAGTTGGAAAATGCAGCTGAAGCTGCTGCTACTGATATTTCCGCACCTGCGGAAAGGGAGTCGAAGGTACGAGGCCGCTGGTGCGCATGGGGGTTCGCAGGTGCGGGCAGTGCTGGGCTAAGCAGGATGAGCATGTGCGAGAAGGCTATCGCATCTGCGAGCCCGCAGGTGCAAGACCTGGGGTACGGATGCGGAAGGAAGGAAGAAGGTTGTCTGCGCAGATGCGGCGTGTCACACGCAGGTGCGACAGGTTGGCCGGAGATGCGGAACCTGGGCTCATAAGTGAGTTCCGCACCTGCGATGGATTTTTCCACAGGTGCAGTTGTGTAGAAGCGAGAAATGGTCCACAGGTGCGAAAAAGCATGGGCAGAAACCATAAATAGAACCCTTCGCGAATTTGGTTCATTTCCACCATTTTCAAGTCGGTTTTTGGAGCTTTTGGAGTGAGTTTTGAAAGGTGATTCAAGGGCTATCAGTGAGGTAAGTTGCATGAGCCTTAATACTCGTATATATGGTGATTTCCCGTTGTTTAATCAATTAATTAGTGAAAATGGGGGGTTAGGGCTTAGAATATTTGGAGAGTAATTTAAGGATTTGAAAGACCAAACAATGTCAGATTTTGATGAATTTGGTATGGTTAGACTCGTGAGTGAATGGGCTTTCTAGTTTTGTAAATTTTGTCGGATTTCGAGACGTGGGCCGGGTTAGAGTCAATTTCGGGATTTTGGTCTAAATTGGTAGTTTTTCTTGTGAAATTCATTCCATTAGCGTATATTGATGGTATTGTACTGATTGTGAATAAATTTGGAAGATTTGGAGGCCGAGTCCAGAGGCAAGAGCATTGCGGGTTAGAGATTTGACCGGGTTGAGATAAGTAACGATTGTAAATCTAGTCCTGAGGGTATGAAACCCCAGATTTTGTATCATTCTACTATTTTGAGGTGACGCACATGCTAGGTGACGGGCGTGTGGGCGTGCACTGTTGGGGATTGTGACTTGGTCCGTCCCATAGCAACTATAAAGTTCCAAATTATGTTGAAACTATATGATACTTATATGTTTTAAAAAGAGTTTCTGTAAATTGGGCTGAATGCCATGTTTGGGCCAGTGTTGTTTGGACCCTTAGGGGATCGGGCTGCACGCCACATCATGTTTGATATAGGCCGAGAGCTTGAGTGATTTATGTCATGATTTAGCTTGATATAGAGCTTGGGCTGAAGGAGCCCCTCCGGAGTCTGTACACACCCACAGTGAGCGCAGATACCTAATGAGTACGAGTGCCGAGTGTTGAGTGACTGGGAGGCAAGAGTGATTGTGAGGTATGCTTGACTGGCAAGAGTGATTGTGAGGTTTGTCCGAGGGGCTGTATATGAGTGATGCTTTTCCCGAGGGGCTGTTTATGATTTCATCATTTTATCTCACCTTTGCATTTTTCCTCTATTTGAAAACCGTTGAAAAATATCCTTAAATGATTTTTACTGGAACTGGGTTTAAACGAGATATTTTGATTCAAATCATGATTTTAAAAGCATGAGGTATTTTACTGAGATTTCATGATATGAACGTTATATACTTTATTGCTCGTCACTACTACTCAATCTTTATTTATTGTTGTTACTTACTGAGTTGCCGTACTCACGTTACTCCTGCACCTTGTGTGCAGATCCAGGTGTAGCTGGATACAGTAGCAGTTGTTGATTATTCTGGTTGCAGATTTTCTCGGAGATAGCAAGGTAGCTGTTTGGCGATCGCAGCCCCTGCTCTTCTCCCTCTTATCTTCCTCTAGTTGTACTTAGCTATTTTCCAGGCTGAGTTAGCCTTGATATTGTTAGACAGATTGTAGTAGATGCTCATGACTAGTGACACCCCGATGTCAGGTTTTTCTTTTCCGTACTTTTGTTTGATTTGAACTCCTTTACAAAGGTTTTTAAGCTAAATAGCCTTGGAATTATCCTTGAAATGAAAAATGTAGGTTTGTTTTAGAATGAGTCAGCTTGCCTAGTACCACGATAGGCGCCATTACGACAGGGGTTAGTTTGGGTCGTGACAGCAGTGCAACAATAAATGGGTCTGTATTCTTTAATTGCTATGGGATTCTTGACTTTTGTTATTAGTGTTACTGAAGTAACATTAATTGGCCTCCTCATCTCCTTTGTTGCGAAGAACTGTTGTACTGTCTCAGTCATTTCTAGTCCAACTACTGGCCATGTTTTCTTAAAAAAATATGCATTAAGTCCATCAATACCAGGAACTTTTAAATCATCAATACTCTTCAGAGCTGCATAAACCTCTTCACTTGTTACTGGTTGGATCAGTTGCATCTGTTGATCTCTTCTTAATGTAGCCCCTTCTTGCATGTCACGACCCTAAACTGGAGGGTCATGACTGGTAACCAGCCATACTTGTCGAGCACCGACGTACATTTTATCTAACCTTTTTTATTATCTGTAAGGTCCAATGAGGTCAACATAAATGGTAGACATGAATCACAAACAACCAACAATGATAGATAACGACATAAACACATATAACATGGGCCGATAAGCCTATCGTAAAGCTATATACTACAAAATCGACCGACAAGGCTATACAAAACTATACATGAGACGATATCTGTCTATGAGCCTCTAAAGAAACATAAGTGCTGGAATATTGTCGGAACAAGGCACCGACCTACCCATAACATCTATAACAAAAATGCATACCAAGACCACGGCAAGTCCAGAGAAGGGGTCTCGCCAATAACGCTGAATAGAGCAGTCTACCGTGGTGGGGTAGCTTTGTCTACTTTTCTATCTGGACCTGCAGCACGGCATGCATCGTCCACAAATAAAAGAGACGTCAGTACGAACAAAGTACTGAGTATGTAAGGCATGATAATATAATTAAGAACAGTAATATAAAGAGAGATAAAGAAAATACCACCGATAACATCTGAGTGCCTCTGAGGGCGACTGACATGAAATGCATGATATATATATATATATATATATATATATATATATATATATATATATATATCTCTGTGAGCATCATCATCATCATATCGTACCCGGCCGTAATAGGCTCGGTAAAAACGTACCCGGCCATCATAAGGCTCGATAAAATCCAACTGATCAGTGGTTGCACAATAGGTGCCATACCCGACCGACTATAGCGCGGATCGGTAAAGTAAAATTGGTACATACATATAATGCATGCTGGACTTATGGAATCACATTATGAATCTTTCGGAGTGACGTAAGGTCAGTAACCTTCATATATGTTATTAGAGGATCTAACTCGCCATCATACATATTATAGGATTCTGGGAATACTAACAACATTTGGTACCTAAAAATAAGAGAAGCAACATCAACATGAATCTTTCCATAAGAAGGGAAACAATGTAAGTACTGATAGCTTCTATGAGTAGAGTATCTTTGGAAGCTCGTCCATTTATGTTACGTACAATCAGAGCCGTGCAAAAGAAAGAAATGGATAGCCTCACATACCTTGTATATACTTCCCAACCTCAAGCTATGCAAAGGTCACGACTCCTTAGTCTACAATAAGAGAAACGATACTATCGTTATCTTTTAAGCGCCATAACTATTATATGTCCACCACGACCTATTTTATAATAAAACGGGCAGCACCTCCCCTATTTATATGACTTCCCACAAGTAATTGTAGCCAACAACAACCAATATATGCTCGTATATAATATCTTTATACACTTTCTTCTTTCAAATTCAGAAAGCATAATAATAATAACACAATCCCAACATCAACTAAAAATTACCGCTATGCCAACACTATCGTCAAACAATCAAAGAGCGACAAGCTCCCGAGGCTCTATACAATGGTGTAATCCACACCCGACCTCTTTTTAACAACAACCAAGCTCTACACGAGCTACCACACCACCACCAATCTCCATACCATACGAAAGGATCCCATAACCTATTTATACAATTACTATGACTTGAACTCACAGCTTCCGATCACCGTCCCTTGAATTCTCAACAATTACATGCCTTAAAATAAAACTTACCTTAACTAGATGTATGAAAATATGGAGAAGTTGTACGTAGAAGGAAACTTTGAGCACTTCACTGCTTTAGGGGAAAAAAAGGATGAGCAAGATAGAGTTTCTCCCCACGTAGTTGCTGGAGTGTAAATATATGTATCTAACGATTTTCCTCTTTCCCAATGATAAAGTGTCTTAAACACTATGTATATAGAGGATATGTTCGGCTGAAATACATCCCATCACTAAACTATTGCAAAAGTCTATTTCTTAGTGTAGAAGAAGTCAAAGTATATATATATACACACATATATTGAAATAATTTGTCCTACCAACTCCACTACTTTCTAATTGAGTAAAATATCATCACTTGTCACGTAGCACTAGGAAGTCTAACAGATTACTATTACTACTTTGATAAAAAAACTTTATTCCAAAAAAGATTAATACTTATCTAGTAAAATAAGTAGCTAATGTTATTTACAAACTTATCTATTAATAGGTAATTATTATACTTGGTAACAAAATAAATATGTTAATATTTTATAAAGGTTAGGACATTGATTAAAAAAATATATCATATCAAATTCTAATTTTTTCCAACATAATATCAAAATACAAATTTTTCTACTATAAGTTCTTAAAACGATAAAAAAATAACTTTCTCTCTTTATGAGAAAATAATTTTTATTTTTCTAATAAAGAAAAATCTCATTTATAAACTTTCGCATATCATTTACTTAATTTAATGTACATCCGAAAAGTAAAAATAATAATAACTACATAAAAGTAAAGTTATCAAATCTTTACTAAAAGGTTGTCAAAATTACGGGGTCTTTGCTAATAATGTCATAAATCCCCTATAACCACATTAGTAACCTTAATTCCTTCAAGTTTATATGGATTTACTATGATGTATCCTAACGCCCAGGTGCAGTATGTTACATCCTTCCCCCCTCAGGAACATTCGTCCTTGAAAGTAAGAGTTTATGGGGAGTCTAGCTCATATAAAATGGATGCTAGCCAAACATGTAAGCAGTTAAACCCGACCTGCAACCTCACAAGGCTATACAAAGCATTATAGATATGTACATTAGCCGTGTATCACTAATTTGTATTAAGGAAGAGTATTCTCAGACTATTGTTTACCTTATAGAGCCATTTTAGTTTCCGTTGCATTTTGCGTTCTCCCAGCATCCTCGTTATCTTTTGTAATGAACTGGCTTATTGTTTTAAGAATTTACGTTCTGTTCGGTGGCTTAAGGTCTCGATCAGCTTTGAAATGTGTAATATGACTTATGAGGGTGGTCAAGTTTGGTTTTCGGATGATTCGGAATTTAATTGAAAGAACAATTATTGTTTTGGAAGCTTAAGTTGAAATAATTGATTGGATGGTGAATTATGTGTAAACGACCCCGAAATAGAGTTTTGATAATTTCAATAGCTCTGTATGGTAATTTTGGACTTAGGAGCGTGTCCGGAAAATATTTTGGAAGTCCGTAGTGAAATTTTGCTTGAAATGGCGAATGATGAATTTTTGGGAAGTTTGACCGGGGAGTTAACTTTTTGATATCGGAGTCGGAATCCAGTTCTGAAATTTTTCATAGATCCGTTATGTCATTTATGACTTGAGTGCAAAATTTGAGGTCAATCGGAATTGATTTGATAGGTTTCGGCATCGAATGTAGAAGTTGGAAAATTTTTAAGTTCCTTAAGCTTGAATTGGGGTATGATTTATGGTTTTAGCATTGTTTTATGTGATTTAAGGTTTCAACTAAGTTCGTATGATGTTTTAGGATTTGTTGGTGTATTGAGTTGAGGTCCCGAGGGCCTCGGGTGAGTTTCGGATCATTTTTAATTGTTGGTTTTTTGACAGCAATGTGCGAAATTTCTGATACGCAGAGCTAATATTGGAAGCTTATATCTCGAAATCTATAAGGAATCTGAAAATTATCAAAACGTAAAAGTTGTATCCCTTTAATTTTAGTTTCCAGAATGATAAACCATTTATTATTCGGACATTTGTACAAAAAAGTTATGATCGATTGACTGAAGCTGGTACTACAGATTTTGGCTACAGCAGTGTGCATCGCCAGAAATGTCTGCTGCACGGGGCTGACTTTGGGAGCTTATATCTCGCAATCTATTAGGAGTTGGGCGATGAGCAAAACATGAAAGTTGTAGTCCTTTGTATCTAGTTTGTAGAAATTTAAACTGTTTGGCAGTTGGAGTTGAGTACAAGAAGTTATGATTGATACACTACATGCTGTCGGGGAAGAGTTTTGGAAGAGTTTGATGTTTTTAGCATAAGCATGTAATGATCCAAAGGCCCATTTTTAGTTCTAGAGATCGAAATTCAATTTCGAGACTTCCGCGATTTTGATAATGAATTATAGGAGTGATCTGAAAAGTTTGGTCTAATTTCATCAAGTCGCGGTTGGGTTTTTAGCGCGAAACATGAGTTAATTGTTTAACGAGCGAAATTAGTATCGCATTGAGCAAATGAGCTCCGAATTGAGTTTCGATTGAACGACTAGGTTCGTATTATTATTTGTGACTCATAGGAATAAGAATCGTCGAATTCCGAGTTCGTATGATGGAGTTAGAGCCTTTATAGTGAAAACAATAACTGTTGGTGCAAGCAAGTTCTGGTGTGGATTTTTAGTGACGGAAAATGGACTTTTAGTGATGGATGAGCAGAAACTTAAGGACCAAAAATAGTCATTTCTTTCATTTCATTTTGGATTTTTGGAGCACGGTTCCTGGGCAATTTTGAGGATTTCTTCACGACTTCGACTTGGGTAAGTGTCCTATATCCAAAAGTGATTATATTTTATAAATTTATGGTTATATTCATAATTTATTTCGGATTTAAATGGAAGAAATCAAGATTTTTGTAAAACCTTTCAAGAACGAAAATTTTAGGTTTGGAGGTCGAGTTGTTATCGGAATTTGATAAAATTGGTATGGGTAGACTCGTAATTGAATGGGTTATCGAATTTTGTGAGTTTCGTCGGATTCCGAGATGTGGGCCCCATGAGCAATTTTTGAGTTAAATTTCGAATTTTGTTGGAAAAGTTGTATTTTCATATGGAATTAATTTCTATAATTAGTATTGACTGAATTGAATTAATTTGGATAGATTTGAGCTTTTCGGAGGTCAATTTAAGCAAGAAGGCAATTTTGGAATATCGGCCTAACTTTAAAAAGGTAAGTATCTTGCCTAATCTTGAGTGGGGGAATTACCCCTTAGGCATTGAGTCTTATGTGGAAATTGTGTGATTGAAAGCCGTGTACGCAAGGTGACGAGTACGTACTTGGTTTGTATGTACAAATTATATCGGTTAGAATTTGTAGACACCCTTATGTATTAAATTGGAAAATTGTTGGAACTTAGTAAATCCTTGAATTGTCATGCCTCGTTCCTTGTTTGTCGAAATTGTATTTTATATAATAATTTGGTGTTATTGTCACTTGGAATTAAATTCATTATTGAATCATTATCTGCAAATAATTATTAAATGTTTAAAATAAGGCATTAATTTATATTTATTAAAATATGGATTAAAGAAGCCGCTGTCCTATGCTAAGTTACTTTTCCATCTTTATTGTTGTTTTGAGATTTTATATATGTTGTGTGGAGCCTTGGGCTATTTTTGAGAAATTTATTGATTTTACTATATCATTGGAATTGGTTGTGGTCATTGTGCAAATTGTGATATGAATTAATTGTGTTGTGTTGTCGTGATAATATTTCATGTAAATTGTTGTGTGATTTGAGTTATTATTATGAGGATATAAGGGTGGCATTTCACTGTTGATATTATGTGGGTATAAGGGTGGCATTTCATTGTGGTTATGTGTGTTGGAATATTGTCTGGGCGGAGTGATAAGGGTGGCTATTATACGGAGAGATAAGGATGGCTATAGGAGAGATAAGGGTGGCTATTAATATTGTCAGGGCAGAGGGATAAGGGAGGCTATTATAGGAGTGATAAGGGTGGCTATAGGAGAGATAAGTGTGGCTATTGTCAGGGATGATATGTGATGATGTAAATTATTGTGTTGGTAGTTTTTATGTGATGATGTGAGGTTATTAGCGTTGATAATTTTCATGTGATGTTGTGATTTTCCTAGTGTTTATTTTTATATCTTGTGCAACTTGTCTTGTTGTTTCGGTAAACTTGATAATAGTATGATCTATATTGAAATTGAGAGCATGTGGCTATTGCCAAGTGGATTATGTTATATGGGATCGGGTTGCACGCCGCAACATGTATGATTAATGTTATATAGGATCGGGTTGCACGCCGCAACATATATGAAATGTGGGCACGAGGTGCCGGGAAAAATATGATGATGATTGTCACGACCCAAAATCCGTTAAAGGTCGTGATGGCGCCGAACACCATTGTCAAGCAAGCCAACATTAAATAGTTAATTAAATTCTCATTTTAATATTTTTAAAATCGTAAATTTACTTCAATTTATCTAGTAAAAGATGAATATACAGAATAATAACAATTTTTTCCAATTTCAATACTGAACATCTCATAATCATCCCAGAACCCGGTGTCACAAGTGCATGAGCATTTTCTAGAAATTTAAAATAAAATACAATAACTGTTCGGAATATAAATTTGGACAGGAAAGAAAATACAATACTCTGAAGGAGACTCTATTGGCTGCGGGTCGTATATAAGATGCAGCTCACCTAAATCCCCATAATAATCGCGCCTCTGCGCCCACAAGACCATTAGTCATGTATGTACCTGCACAAAACATGCAGCAAGTGTAGTATGAGTACGTAAATCAACGCGCACTTAGTAAGTATCCCGCCTAACCTCGAAGAAGTAGTGATAAGGGGTCGACTCGGACACTTACTATGGGCTATAATAATATCATGTACAGTAAAGAAGTGAATGAATATGAGCTGGAGTAAATATATGAAGCAACCAAGTATAAAATACGTAGTGAAATTTTCCTTGTTACAATTTACTCAAACTCTCAACTAGTAAGTTTCCTCCGTAACCGGAGCATATATATAGATATAGTGGATTTCATCAACGAGGTTGTCATAATCCAAATCAGGGAAAAACCCTCAGATACACTGGCTTCTTGCCAAATATTACTGTCACGACCCAAACTAACCTTTGTCGTGATGGCGCCTATTGTGGAGCTAGGCAAGCCGACTCATTTCTAAAACAAACCGATATTTTCATTTCAAAGATAATTTCAAGGTTATTTAACATAAAACCTCCATTTAAAGAGTTCCAATTAAAGAAAAATAGAAGTGCGGAAAAGAAAAGCCCGACATCGAGGTGTCACTAGTCATGAGCATATACTACAATATGTCTAACAATATCAAGGCTAACTCAGCCCGAAAAATAGCTAAATACAACTAGAGGAAGACAAGAGGGAGAAGAGCAGGGCCTGAGATCGCCAAACAGCTACCTTGCTATCTCCAAGAAAATCTGCAACCAGAACACTCAATAATCGCTACAGTGTCCAGCTACACCTGAATCTGTACACAAGGTGCAGGGAGTAATGTGAGTACGCCAACTCAGTAAGTAACAACAATAAATAAAGATTGAGCAGTAGTGACGAGCAATAAAGCATATAACGTTCATATCAGGAAGTCTCAGTAAAATACCACATGCTTTTAAAAATTAGGATTTGAATCAAATTATCTAGTTTAAACCCAGTTCCAGTAAAACAAAAATCATTTAAAGACATTTTTCCATCAGTTTTTCAAACAAAGGCTCAATGCAAAGGTGAGCAAAAGTGATAAAATCATAAACAGCCCCTCGGGCAAAACATCACTCATATACAGCCCCTCGGGCAAACCTCACAGTCACTCGTTCCACTCGGGCATACCTCACAATCACTCTTGCCACTCGGGCATACCTCATAATCGCTCATGCCTCCCAGTCACTCAGCACTCGGCACTCGGTACTCGCACTCAGTAGGTACCTGCGCTCACTGGGGGTGTGTACAGACTCTAGAGGGGATCCTTCAGCCCAAGTGCTATAATCTGCACGGACAACTCACATGCCAAAATAATAAAGTATGTTGCAGGCGGGCAACCCCGATCCACACTCATCCTCACAAATCAGGCCCTCGACCTCACTCAATCATAAATATGCTGCAGGCGGGCAGCCCCGATCCACACTCATCCTCACAAATCAGGCCCTCGGCCTCACTCAGTCATAAACCTCTCAAGCCTCTCGGGCATTTCAATAAAATAGGGCATTTGGCCAAAAATATTTATATGCATCAAAATAGAGTAATAAAACTGAGTTATGCGGTAAACAAGTATAAACATGACTGAGTATATATTTTCAATCGAAAACAATGAGAGGATGGTAAGAAACAGCCCCTAAGGGTCCAAACAGCTTTGGCGCAAGGCCCAAACATGGCATTCAGCCCAATTTACAGAAATTCTTTCTAAAACATATAAGTATCATATGGTTTCAACAAAGTATGCAACTTTACAGTTGCTACGGGACGGACCAAGTCACAAATCCCCAATAGTGCACGCCCACACGCCCGTCATCTAGCATGTGCATCACTTCAAAATAGTAGAATGATACGAAATCCGGGGTTTCATACCCTCAGGACTAGATTTACAATCGTTACTTACCTCAAAACGTGAAACTTTTTACTCTGCTATGCCTTTGCCTCACAAATCGGCCTCTGAATGCCTCGAATCTAGTCACAAATAATTCGTTTCAGTCAATAAAATTTATTGGAATTAATTCCATAAAAAAATACTAATTTTTCATAAAAACCCGAAATTTAGCTCAAAAATTGCCTGTGGGGACCACGTCTCGGAACCCGACAAAAGTTACAAAATCTGAAAGCCCATTCAACCACGAGTCTACCCATACCAATTTTACCAAAATCCGACCTCAACTCAACCCTCAAATCTATAAATCTTATTTCCAAATTTCTAAGTTCCAATCTCCGATTTATACCTCAAAAATCATGTAATCTAGTCGGATTATTCGATGATAATTCAATATTATGGAGTAGAAATGATCAAAAGGGACTTATCTCAAGTTTTCCTTGAAAATATATCAAAAATCGCCTCTCCTCAAGCTTCAATTTGTCAAAAATGGCAAATGGGACGAAATCCCTGTTTTTATAATTCTGCCCAGAGAACCTCGGTTCTACCTTTGATCTTTGCCTTCGATCGAGGTCCTCGATCCTGGGCCTTCGATCATGTTTTCGGCCTGGCCTTCGACCGTGACCCTCGACCCTGGGCTCGATCGTGGCCCTCGACTCTGGGCTCGATCATGGCTTCGATCGTGGCCCTCGACTCTGGGCTCGATCATGGCTTCGATCGTGGCCCTCGACCCTCGGCTCGATCTGGCAGAAGAAATTTCCAACAGAAGGAAATTGCAGCAGCTGTTGTAGTTCAATTCTTGATTCTTTAACCATCCGAAACTCACCCGAGGCCCTGGGGACCTTAACCAAATATACCAACAAGTCCTAAAATAACATACGAACTTAGTCGAATCCTCAAATCACCTCAAACAACGCTAAAACCATGAATTACGCCCCAATTCAAGCCTAATGAACTTTGAAATTTCTAATTTCTACAAACAACTCCGGAATCTATCAAATCACGTCCGATTGACCTCAAATTTTGCACACAATTCCTAAATGAGATAACAGAGGTATTCCAATTTTCAGAATCGGATTCCGACCCCGATATCAAAAAGTCAACCCCCGGTCAAACTTCTCAAAAATAAAACTTTTGGCATTTCAAGCCTAATTCCTCTACGGACTTCCAAATAATATTTCGGACAAGCTCCTAAGCCCAAAATCACCATACAGAGCTATTGGAATCATCAAAATTCAAATTCGAGGTCGTTTACACATAGGTCCATATCCGCTCCACTTTTCTAACTTAAAATTTTCAATTATGAGACTAAGTGTCTTATTTCACTCTGAGTTCCTTCCGAACTCGAACCAACTAACCCGATATAACATAATATAGCTGAATAACACAAAAAGAAGTAGGAATGGGGAAAACGAGGTTATAACTCTCGAAACGACCGGCCGGGTCGTTACATCCTCCCCCTCTTAAACATCCGTTCGTCCTCGAACGGGTCTAGAAACATACCTGGAGTCTCTAATAGGCGTGGATATCTGCTCTCCATCTCCCGCTCGGTCTCCCAGGTGGCCTCCTCCACAGGCTGACCTCTCCATTACACCTTCACTGAAGCTATATCCTTTAACCTCAACCTTCGAACCTGTCGATCTAAAATAGCCACCGGCTCCACATCATAAGTCATATCACCCTCCAACTAAACCGTGCTGAAATCCAAAACATGGGACGGATCTCCAATATACTTCCGGATCATGAAAACATGAAACAATGGATGTACACTCGACAAGCTGGGTGGCAAGGCAAGCTTATAAGCCACCTCTCCTATCCTCTGAAGCACCTCAAAAGGCCCAATGAACCGGGGGCTCAACTTGCCCCTCTTCCCAAACCTCATAACACCCTTCATGGGTGATACCTTCAGCAAAACCTTCTCCCCAACCATAAAAGACACATCACAGACCTTCCTATCCGTGTAGCTCTTCTGCCTGGACTGCGCCGTGCAAAGCCGCTCCTGAATCAATTTTACCTTATCTAATGTGTCCTGGACCAAGTCTGTACCTAAGAGCCTAGCCTCACCCGGCTCAAACCATCCAACCAGAGATCTACACCTCCTCCCATACAAAGCCTTGTACGGAGCCATCTGAATACTCGACTGATAACTGTTGTTATATTCAAACTCCGCGAGTGGAAGAAACTAGTCCCATGAACCCCCAAAGTCAATGACACAAGCATGCAACATGTCCTCCAATATCTGAATAGTGCGCTCGGACTGCCCGTTTGTATAAGGGTGAAAAGTTGTGCTTAACTCAACTTGAGTACCCAACTCTCGCTGCACGACCCTCTAAAACTGCGATGTGAACTGAGTACCCCTATCTGAAATGATGGAAACTGGGACACCATGCAGGAGAACGATCTCTCGGATGTAAATTTTAGCCAACCGCTCTGAAGAGTAAGTAGTACCAACTAGAATGAAGTGCGCGGACTTGGTCAGCCGATCCACAATAACCCAAATAGCGTCGAACTTCCTTGAAGTCTGTGGGAGCCCAACTACAAAGTCCATAGTGATCCGCTCCCACTTCCACTCTGGGATCTCTAACCTCTGAAGCAAGCCACCCGATCTCTGATGCTCATACTTAACCTGCTAACAGTTTAGACACCGAGCCACAAACCCAACTATATCCTTCTTCATCCGCCTCCACCAATAGTGCTGCCTCAAATCCTGGTACATCTTCGCGGCACCCGCATGGATGGAATACCGCGAGCTGTGGGCCTCTTCAAGAATCAGCTCTCGAAGCCCATCTACATTAGGCACACATATCCGGCCCTACATTCTCAGCATCTCGTCATCACCAATAGTCACATCCCTAGCATCACCTCTCTGAACCCTGTCCTGAAGAACGAGCAAGTGAGGGTCATCATACTGACGCTCCCTGATATGGTCATAAAGAGAAGACCTGGAGACCACACAAGCCAATACCCGACTAGGCTCCGAAATATCCAATCTGACAAGCTGTCCTGCTAAGGTCTGAACATCTAATGCCAAAGGTCTCTCTGCTGCTGGAAGATATGCTAAACTCCCCAAACTCTCTGCCCGGCGACTCAAAGCATCGGCCACCACATTGGTCTTCCCCGGATGGTACAAAATAGTGATATCATAGTCCTTAAGAAGCTCCAACCATCTCCGCTGACGCAAATTAAGATCCTTCTGCTTTAACAGATACTGCAGACTCTTATGATCAGTATATATCTCACAATGAACCCCATACAAATAATGACGCCAAATCTTCAAGGGGTAAACAATGGCTGCTAACTCAAGATCATGGACAGGATAGTTCTTCTCATGGGTCTTCAACTGGCGTGAGGCATAGGCAATCACCCTACCCTCATGCATCAAAACACAACCAATGCCTATCCTCGAGGGATCACAATATACGGTGTAAGAACCTGAAGCTGAAGGCAGAACTAACACTGGAGCTGTGGTCAATGCAGTCTTGAGCTTCTGAAAGCTTTCCTCACATTCATCCGACCACCTGAATGGAGCCCCCTTTTGGGTCAATTTGGTCAAGGGCGATGTAATAGATGAAAATTCCTCCACAAAGCGACGGTAGTAACCCGCCAAACCAAGAAAGCTCCTAATTTCCATGGCTGAGGACGGTCTGGGCCAACTCTGCACCGCCTCTATCTTCTTCGGATCCACTTGAATACCCTCACTGTACATCACATGCCCCAAGAATGCTACTGAACTGAGCCAAAACTCACATTTGGAGAACTTTGCATAAAACTTCTCCTCCCTCAATCTCTGTAATACAATCTTTAAATGTTGAGTGTGCTCCTCCTGGCTACGGGAGTACACCAGGATGTCATCAATAAATACAACAATGAATGAGTCCAAATAGGGCTGAAATACATTGTTCATCAAATGCATGAACGTTGCTGGGGCATTGGTCAGCCCAAAAGACATCACCAAGAACTCATAATGGCCATATCGGGTTCTGAAAGCTGTTTTAAGAATATCTGAATCCCGAATCTTCAGCTGGTGATAACCGGACCTCTAATCAATCTCGGAGAACACCCCCGCTCCCTGAAGCTGGTCGAATAAATCATCAATGCGAGGCAAAGGATACTTATTCTTGACTGTGACCTTGTTCAACTGCCTGTAATCAATACACATTCTCATGGAACCATCCTTATTCTTCACAAATAGAACCGGTGCACCCCAAGGTGACACATTAGGCCGAATAAACCCCTTATCAAGGAGTTCCTGAAGCTGTTCTTTCAATTCCTTCAACTCTGTTGGTGCCATACGATACGGTGGAATAGAAATGGGCTGAGTGCCCGGCACCAAATCAATACCAAAGTCAATATCCTTGTCAGGCGGCATGCCTGGTAGGTTTGCAGGAAACACATTCGGAAAATCCTGTACCACCGGAACAGAATAAATGACAGGAGTCTCTGCACTAACATCCCTCACAAAAGCCAAATAAGATAGGCAACCCTTCTCAACCATGCGCTGAGCCTTCAAATATGAAATCACCCTACTTGGTACATAATCTATAGAACCGCTCCACTCAACCCTTGAAATTCCCGGCATAGCCAACGTCACTGTCTTAGCGTGACAATCTAGAATATCATTACATGGAGATAACCAATCCATACCTAATATCACATCAAAGTCAACCATACTGAGCAATAATAGATCTAATCGGGTCTTCAGAACCTCAATAGTCACCACACATAACCGATATACGCGGTCCACAATAATAGTATCGCCCACAGGAGTAGATACATGTACAGATGAAACTAAGGACTCATGGGGCATATCCAGAAAATGGGCGAAATATGAGGAAACATATGAATACGTGGAACCAGGGTCAAATAATACTGAGGCATCTCTGTGGAAAATTGAGACAATACTTGTAATCACAGCATCGGAAGCAATAGCATCTAGTCTGGCAGGGAGAGCATAGAAATGGGCCTGACCACCCCCTGATCTGCCTCCCCCTCTAGGGCGACCCCTAGTTGACTGGGCGGGTGGTGAGGTAGCTGGTGCTGTAGTCGGAGGCTGACTCCTCTGCTGAGATAGACCTCCATGAAGACGAGGACTCTGCCTCCATATATGCCCAAGCTCCCCACACTCGAAATAACTCCCTGGTGCTGGCGGCGGAAACTGAAGGGAACCCCTAGCACCGGGATGACTGGTAGAAGGACCTGGCATGGAAGAGCCCTAAACAGGTGGAGCACGGGACGAACTCTGAACTGGAAGGGCACTAAGTGATGAGTAACCCTGATGAGAAATGTGATAACCATGGCCAGATGATGCACCCCGATGAAATGGCCGAGCTAACCGAGCCTGTCTGAAATGACGACCTCTACCGTGCAGGAACTGACCCCCAAAAAGAGCACCGCTGAATCCACCCTAACCACGAGGCCTCTTGGCCTCCCGCTCAACCCTCTCCTGACCATGAACCATCTTAATCTGCCGAGCAATGTTGACAACCTCATCAAAGGTAGCACCTGAAACCCGCTCCCTGGTCATGAGCAACTGTAGCTGATAAGTGAGGCCATCAATAAACCTCATGATCCTCTCTCTGTCCGTGGGAACCAACCAGATAGCACGACGGGCTAACTCGGAGAACCGTATCTCATACTGCGTCACAGACATATCACCCTGGTGGAGCCGCTCAAACTGTCTACGTATCTCCTCTCTGCGGGACCGAGGCACAAACTTCTCCAAAAAGACCACGGAGAACTGCTGCCAAGTAAGGGGTGCTGCGCTAACAAGCCTACGCCTCTCGTAAGTCTCCCACCATCTGAGTGCAGCCCCAGAAAACTGAAAGGTAGTGAATGAGACCCCAGAAGTCTCCAAAATACCAGCAGTACCGAGTATCCTCTAACACCTGTCCAAAAAGTCCTGAGCATCCTCTCTCTTTGTGCCACTGAAAGGTGGTGGCTGAAGTCTCCCAAACCTCTCCAACCTGCGCTGATCATCCTCAGGCATAGCAGGAACCATATAATCCTGAGCAACAGCAACCGGCTGGGCTGGTGGTAGCTCTGGTGTCTGAAGTCCCTGAATAACCTCCTCGAGTGTGCGAGCGACGGGAGTCTGGGTGCCTCCCCTGGCCTGAGAAGTGGTTGCAGCCGTCGAAATAGAGACCGCCTGAGCAAGGCCAGTACACGCTATCAGAATCTGAGTTAGGGCCTCCTGAAGGCCTGGAATCACAATAGGCACAGATG
This sequence comes from Nicotiana tomentosiformis, assembly GCF_000390325.3. Lineage (NCBI taxonomy): Eukaryota > Viridiplantae > Streptophyta > Magnoliopsida > Solanales > Solanaceae > Nicotiana > Nicotiana tomentosiformis. Next base: position 96,858,883 of record NC_090813.1, on the reverse strand, counting down.
GTGCCTGAGCTGGTGCATCAACAACTGGAACTTGGTCCTGATCTGGGACAACCAGTGGATCTATAGGTACTGCCCCAACTGTTGTACGGGCTACACCTCTGCCCCTATCACGGCCTCTATCGCGAACTGGTAGCTGGCCCTCCTGACCGATATCACGAGTCCTCACCATCTGTAAGAGAATGAAACAACAGATATTTAGTTACTAGAATCAACAAGAATTCAAGAATGTGGAGTTTCCTAAAGGTTCTGCAGCCTCCTGAATATAAGTACAGACGTCTCCGTACCGATCCGCAAGACTCTACTAAACCCGCTCATGACTCATGAGACCTATGTAACCTAGGCTCTGATACCAATCTGTCACGAGCCAAACTAACCTCTGTCGTGATGGCGCCTATTGTGGAGCTAGGCAAGCCGACTCACTTCTAAAACAAACCGATATTTTCATTTCAAAGATAATTTCAAGGTTATTCAACATAAAACCTCCATTTAAAGAGTTCCAATTAAATAAAAGCAGAAGTGCGGAAAAGAAAAGCCCGACATCAGGATGTCACTAGTCATGAGCATATACTACAATCTATCTAACAATATCAAGGCTAACTCAGCCTGGAAAATAGCTAAATACAACTAGAGGAATATAAGAGGGAGAAAAGCAGGGGCTGCGATTGCCAAACAGCTACCTTGCTATCTCCAAGAAAATCTGTAACCAGAACACTCAATAACCGCTACCATGTCCAGCTACACCCGAATCTGCACACAAGGTGTAGGGAGTAACGTGAGTACGCCAACTCAGTAAGTAACAACAATAAATAAAGACTGAGCAATAGTGATGAGCAATAAAGCATATAACGTTCATATCAGAAAGTCTCAGTAAAATACCACATGCTTTTAAAAATCAGGATTTGAATCAAATTATCTAGAATAAACCGAGTTCCAATAATAAAAAATCATTTAAAGATATTTTTCCATCAGTTTTTCAAACAAAGGCTCAATGCAAAGGTGAGCAAAAATGATGAAATCATAAACAGCCCCTCGGGAAAAACATCACTCATATACAGCCCCTCGAGCAAACCTCACAGTCACTCGTGCCACTCGGGCATACCTCACAATCACTCTTGCCACTCGGGCATACCTCACAATCGCTCATGCCTCCCAGTCACTCAGCACTCGGCACTCGACACTCGCACTCAGTAGGTACCTGCGCTCACTGGGGGTGTGTACATACTCCAGAGGGGCTCCTTCAGCCCAAGCGCTATAATCTGCACGGACAACTCACGTGCTAAAATAATAAAGTATGCTGCAGGCGGGCAGCCCCGATCCACACTCATCCTCACAAATTAGTCCCTCGGCCTCACTCAATCATAAATATGCTGCATGCGAGCAGCCTCGATCCACGCTCATCCTCACAAATCAGGCCCTCGGCCTCACTCAGTCACAAATATTTCAAGCCTCTCGGGCATTTCAATAAAATAGGGCATTCCGCCCAAAATATTTATATGCATCAAAATAGAGTCATAAAACTGAGTTATGCGGTAAACAAGTATAAACATGACTGAGTATAGATTTTCAATCGAAAACAATGAGAGGATGGTAAGAAACAGCCCCTAAGGCTCTAAACAACTTTGGCGCAAGGCCCAAACATGGCATTCAGCCCAATTTACAGAAATTCTTTCGAAAACATATAAGTATCATATGGTTTCAACAAAGTATGCAACTTTACAGTTGCTACGGGAAAACCAAATCACAAATCCCCAACAGTGCATGCCCACACGCCCGCCATCTAGCATGTGCGTCACTTCAAAATAGTAGAATGATACGAAATCCAGGGTTTCATACCCTCAGGACTAGATTTACAATCATTACTTACCTCAAAACATGAAAATTTTTACTCTGCTATGCCTTTGCCTCGCAAATCGGCCTCCAAATTCCTCGAATCTAGTCACAAATAATTCGTTTCAGTCAATAAAATTTATTGGAATTAATTCCATAAGAAAATACTAATTTTTCATAAAAATCTGAAATTTAGCTCAAAAATCGCATGTGGGGCCCATGTCTCGGAACCCCACAAAAGTTACAAAATCCGAAAGCCCATTCAAACACGAGTCTACCCATACCAATTTTACCAAAATCCGACCTAAACTCGACCCTCAAATCTACAAATCTTATTTCCAAATTTCTAAGTTCCAATCTCCTATTTACACCTCAAAAATCATGTAATCTAGTCGGATTATTCGATGGTAATTCAATATTATGGAGTAGAAATGATCACAAGGGACCTACCTCAAGTTTTCGTTGAAAATATATCAAAAATCGCCTCTCATCAAGCTCCAATTTGTCAAAAATGGCAAATGGGACGAAGTCCCTATTTTTATAATTCTGCCCAGACAACCTCAGTTCTGCCTCGATCTTGGCCTTCGACCTTTGCCTTCGATCGAGGTCCTCGATCATGGGCCTTCGATCATGTCTTCGACCCGGCCTTCGACCGTGATCCTCGACCCTAGGCTCGATTATGGCTTCGATCGTGGCCCTCGACTCTGGGCTCGATCATGGCTTCGATCGTGGCCCTTGACCCTCGGCTCGATCTGGCAGAAGAAATTTACAACAGAAGGAAATTGCAGCAGCTATTGTAGTTCAATTCTTGATCCGTTAACCATCCGAAAGTCACCCGAGGCCCTCGGGACCTTAACCAAATATACCAACAAGTCCTAAAACATCATACGAACTTAGTCGAATCCTCAAATCACCTCAAACAACGCTAAAACCATGAATTACGCCCCAATTCAAGCCTAATGAACTTTGAAATTTCTAATTTCTACAAACAACTCCGGAATCTATCAAATCACGTCCGATTGACCTCAAATTTTGCACACAAGTCCTAAATGACATAACAGAGGTATTCTAATTTTCAGAATCGGATTCCGAGCCCGATATCAAAAAGTCAACCCCCGGTCAAACTTCTCAAAAATAAAACTTTCGGCATTTCAAGCCTAATTCCTCAACGTACTTCCAAATAATATTCCGAACAGGCTCCTAAGCCCAAAATCACCATACAGAGCTATTGGAATTATCAAAATTCAAATCCGAGGTCGTTTACACATAGGTCCATATCCGGTCCACTTTTCTAACTTAAATTTTCAATTATGAGACTAAGTGTCTCATTTCACTCCGAGTTCCTTCCGGACTCGAACCAACTAACCCGATATAACATAATATAGCTGAATAACACAAAAAGAAATAGGAATGGGTAAAACGGGATTATAACTCTCGAAACGACCGGCCTGGTCGTTACAATTATGCACGATTCCATGAGGATAATATATATATAGGGAATGCCGAGGCGTACGACCCGATCCATCATAAAAGTAAATTGTGCACTGTCGAGGGTCGAACGACGCGAACCATAGATGCATCTATTAACTTGCCGAGGCAAACTACTCGCTCCCATGAGAGTGTGGCACATAAATCCTGCCGAGGCGAATGGCCCGATCCCATAAGAGTGGTAGAAGGAAATACCCCGCTCGCGAATCATACGTGCGACGCAGTCAAATATAAATTTAAGGAATCTCCCCGCTCGCGGATCATACTTGCGACACGGTCAAATATAAATTTAATATTAAAATCATATCTCTTTCTTGATTATTTTCAAAAATAAGGGAAATTCAGCTTGTAGCTTTTTAAGAAAATTACCCCGCTCGCGAAACATACAAGCGACGCGGTTACACATAGATTTCTTAAGCTATTATAGCATTACTCAGTCCTTTTCGAAATTAAGAAGTTCAAACGAAACCTTTTAAATCTTACGTTCTTCAATTTCAACTCTTTTCAAAACATTTAATAAGCAAACTCAATCTCGCTCCCTCTCAAGGCAGACAATAAACATAAATCAATAACAATATCAACAAGGCATGATGTGAGCCTAAAACTACCCGGACATAGGCATAACTAGTAGCTACGTAGGACTCTCGTCACCTCGTACAAACGTAGCCCCCGCAAATAGAAGCACACAATAATTTAGTTCACCTATGGGGTTAATTCCCTCTTACAAGATTAGAAAGGAGACTTACCTTGCTCCGAAATTCCATAACCGACTCCAAGGTCGCTCTGACAATTTAAACTGATGCCCGTCGCTCCAAAACTAGTCAAATATGACGCAACCAAATCAAAATATACTCTAATACTCATAATTAATAATTTTATAACAATTTTCAATTTCGTTTGAAAAGTTGATAAAATCACCCTCAGGCCCACATGCCTGGATTCCGAAAATTTTCGAAGATAAACTTTACCCATAACCCCACGAACTCAAATATATCATTTATTCTCCACTTCATGCCCAAATTCGTGCTCAAAATCCAAGAATACCAATTTCTAAGTTTTCCTACCAAAACTCCAAAATTTCTATAAATTTTCATGTCTAAATCCATACATAAACCATGTATTTAACTCACAATGTGCGGGAATTACTTACCTCATAATATATGATGAAATCTCCTCTTCAAAAGCTCCAAAAATCACCCAACCAAAATGAAATGTGGAGGAAAATGGCCAAATCCCGTATATAAAACTTCACTGCCCAGGTCCGCCCTTCTTGTGATTGCGGAAAGACCATCGCGATCGTGAAGGCCAAAGACACACTGCCCCCAATTTCCTCTTCGCGTTCGCGTTCCTCACGATGCATTCGCAAAGTTTTCCGCCCTCACTCCTTCGCGTTCGCATACCCAGCCTCGCATTCGCGTAGGCCAAACATCCTCAGGACCGGACCTCATTTCCTTCTATGCGTTCGCGATTCCCCACTCGCGTTCGCGTAGGTTCCTCAAGTTCTTCACCGCGTTCGCGTCTCACCTTTCGCATTCGCATAAGGCAAAAATCCATGGTCCATAAATTCCTTCTTCACGATCGCGTACATCCACCCGCGATCGCGATGCACAACACCAGATTCGCCAAACAACTCTAAGCGATCGCGGACTTCCTATCGTGATCGCGTATAAGAAAACCAGCAATAGCCATGACATCAACTTCAACAGATCCCCCAAGTCGAATTTCAATCCGTTAACCATCTGAAATCCACCCGAGGCCCTCGGGACCCCAACCAATCATACCAACCAGTCCCATAACATATTACAAACTTGCTCGAACCTTCAAATCACATCAAACAACATCAAAATTATGAATCGCACCCCAATTCAAACTTAATGAACTTTGAAACTTCAACTTCTACAATCGATGCCGAAACCTATCAATTCACGTCCGATTAACCTCAAAATTTGCACAAAAGTCACATTTGACATTACGGACCTACTCCAACTTCCGAAATCAGATTCCGACCTCGATATCAAAAAGTCCACTTCCGGTCAAACTTCTCAAAAACCTTCAAATTTCTAACTTTCGCCAAATGTCTCCAAAATGACCTACAGACATCCGAATTCACTTCCGGACGCGCTCCCAATACCAGAATCACTATACGGAGCTATTCCTAGACTCGTAATCCCAAACGAACATTGATAACATTGAAATGCACTTCAACCCAAATTTATGAAATTCTTCCAAAATACCAACTTCCACGATAGGCGCCAAAACGTTCCCGGGTCTTCCAAAACCCGGTCCGGATATATGCCTAAGTCCGAATTCATCATATGAACTTGTTGGAACCTTCAAATCTCGATTCCGAGATCGTTTACTCAAAAATCCAACCTTAGTTAATTCTTCCAACTTAAAGCTTCCGAAATGGGAATTTTTTTTTCAAATCAACTCTGAGCTTCCGAAATTCAATTCCGACCAAGCGTACAAGTCATAATACCTGCAGTGAAGCTGCTCATGGCCTCAAACCGCCGAACGACGTGCTAGAGCTCAAAATGACCGGTCGGGTCGTTACAGTGATATTGGCACGTGAGTTGTCCGTGCGGTTGTGATAGAGATATTGGCACGAGGTGCCGTGGAAATATGAAAGTGGGATGAGACCCATATTTTATGATTATGAGATGAAGTGTCACAAGGTGAATTTTATTTGAAAGGATTATATTCCAAATACTATTTGAAAGAATTATATTCGAAAGACATTTACTTGAAAGAATTATATTTGAAGGATATTATTTGAAAGAATTATATTCGGAAGATATTTATTTGAAAGAATTATATTTGAAGGATATCTAATTGAAAGAAGTATGTTCGAAATATATTTATTGGAAAGGATTATATTCTATAGATTTCTATTGAAAAACTAATAGATGAAAGATGTATATTTTTAAGGACTTGATTATTGGTTGTACTTGTGTTCATTACCTGTTTGAGCAATATTTATGGAGTTCTTGCTGCCTTGCTATTTACGTTACTAATTGATTATTGTTGCTATCACTGCTATTTATTTTTCTATTATTTTTGTATACTATATTGCACAAGTTATTAGACTAGTGGGTGTCTTGACTGTACCTCGTCACTACTTCACCGAGGTTAGTCTTGATACTTACTAGGTACCGAATGTGGTATACTCATACTACACTTATGCATATTTTTGTGCAGAGCCAGGTATTTGAGATATCAGACTCGGATAGAGTTAGAGTGGATCGCAAGGATTCAAGGTAGAGTTGCTTGGTCGCCGCAGTCCCTTGGAATCTTTCTTTTTTATTGTACTGTTAATCATTATTCAAACAATATTGAGTATTCGATCCTTGAGATAATTTCATGTATTCAGTTAGAGTTCGTGACTCAGTATTTCCAGTCTTGGGAGGTTGTCTGTAATTATTTCCGTTGTTGGTTTCGATTATTTAAAAAAAGGCTTGAATTGCATTTATAATCAGCTTACTTAGTCTTAGAGACTAAGTGCCATCACGACGCCTGTGGTGGGATTTTGGGTCGTGACATCTTTAATCTGGAACAGGTAAGGGTATCTAGACTTTATCTCTTCTTCTGCTTCCCATGTCATTTCTTCTTTATTCTTGTTCCTCCACAATACTTTGACGGAGGCTACATCATTTGTTCTCAGCTTGCGGACTTGTTGATCTAATATAGCCATTGGCACTTCTTCATATGATAGATCCTCTGTAACTTGTACATCTTTGATAGGGACGACCCTATAAGGGTCTCCAATACATCTCCTTAACTTAGATACATGGAATACGCGGTGGACAAATTCCAATTTGGATGGCAATTCTAACTCATAAGCAACTTGTCCAATTCGTCGAAGAATTTTGTATGGTCCGACATACCACGGACTCAGCTTACCTTTCTTCCCAAAATGCATAACACCTTTCATCGATGAGATCCTCAGGAAAATCCAATCACCAACCTCAAACTCCAGATCACGACGTCGAACATCGGAATAAGAATTTTGCCTGCTTTGCAACATCCTCAATCGCTCTTGTATCATTTTGACCTTCTCAATGGCTTGGTAAATCAAATCTGGCCCATATAATTTCGTTTCACCAACTTCGAATCATCTAACAATCTACATCTCCTCCCGTACAGTGTCTCGTATGAGGCCATTTTAATATTGGAATGGTAACTATTATTGTAGGCGAATTCTATGAGTGGAAGATGGTCATTCCAATTCCCCTTGAAATCTAGAACACATGCTCGTAGCATATCTTCAAGTGTCTGAATGGTACGTTTAGTCTGTCTGTCTGTCTGCGGATGGAATGCAGTGATGAGTTTCACTTGTGTGCCTAAAACCTTCTGAAAAGACCTCCAAAATTTAGCAGTAAATTGAGTTATTCGGTCTGATATAATAGATACCGGCACACCATGAAGCCTGACAATCTCCTTGATATACAACTTCGCATAATCTTCAGCCGTGTAAATTGTCTTAACTGGCAAAAAATGGGCAGATTTTGTAAGTCGATCAACTATCACCCAGATAGAGTCAAACTTATGATAAGAGCAAGGTAATCCAATAATGAAGTTCATATTTATCACCTCCCATTTCCAGGTCGGAATATCTATATTTTGAATCAATCCACCAAGTTTATGATGCTCGATCTTTACTTGTTGACAATTAGGACACTGGGCTACAAATTTTGCAATAGACTTCTTCATGTTATCCCACCAATACTGCTCCTTAACGTCATGATACATCTTTGACGAGCCGGGATGGATTGAATATCGGGACTGATGAATCTCAATCATAATATTCTCTCGCAACCCTGCCACATTAGGCACACATAATCGGCCTTGGTATCTCAGTTCCCCATCTCCTCTAATCTCAAAAGTCATAATCTTACGATGCTGAATGCCCTCTCTCAATCGTACTAAGGTAGGATCTTCATATTGTCGTGCTTTTACCTCAGCTACCAAAGATGATTCCGATGTATTCTGTACAGTAACACCTCCGCCATCAGAGTCTAATAATCTGATTCTCATATTGGCCAGCTGATAAAGTTCTTTAGTCAACCCCTGTCTACCTGCCTCAATGTGTACTAAGCTTCCCATTGACTTACGACTGAGAGCGCCGTCCACAACATTGGCTTTACCAGGGTGGTACAATATCTCGACATCGTAGTCTTTTAGTAATTCAAGCCACCTACGTTGTCTCAAATTCAACTCCTTATGCTTGAAGATGTATAGTAAACTCTTGTGATCTATGTAGATGTCAACATGGATGCCATATAAGTAGTGTCACCATATCTTCAAAGCATATATTACTGCAGCCAATTCCAAATCATGAGTCGGATAATTCTTTTCATGTTTCTTCAGTTGTCTCGATGCATAAGCAATCACCTTCCCACGCTGCATCAATACGCACCCCAAACCTATACCTGAGGCATTACAATATACCACATAACCTTCTGTTCCTTCTGGGAGAGTGAGCACTGGTGCTGATGTTAATCGATTATTTAGCTCCTGAAAACTACGTTCACAAGTGTTAGACCACTGGAACTTGGTAGCTTTCTGTGTTAACTTAGTCAATAATGTTGATATAGAGGAAAACCCTTCTACAAACTGCCTATAATATCCTGCTAGACCCAAGAAGTTGTGGACTTATGAAGGTGTTGTAGGTCTCGACCAATTCTTCACTACATCGATCTTTTGAGTGTCGATATTAATACCCTCGTTAGATATCACATGGCCAAGAAATGCAACTGAGTTCAGTCAGAATTCATATTTGGAGAGCTTAGCATATAAATTACGATCCTGAAGGGTCTGTAATACTATCTGCAAGTGGCCCGCATGTTCCGCCTCCGAACGAGAATACACCAGAATATAGTCAATGAATATGATCACAAACACGCCAAGATAGGGTCTGAATACACTCTTCATGAGATCCATAAAAGTTGATGGGGCATTTGTTAGCCCAAACGACATCACCAAGAACTCAAATTGCCCATATCTTGTTCGGAAGGCCGTCTTCGTAACATCCTTCTCCTTAACCCTCACCTGATGATACCCTAAACGTAAGTCAATCTTGGAGAAATACGTAGCACCCTGGAGTTAGTCAAACATGTCGTCAATCCTTGGAAGTGGATACTTGTTCTTTATAGTAACCTTATTCAACTATCGGTAATCAATACACATCCTTAACGACCCATCCTTCTTCCGCACAAACAAGACCGGCGCACCCCAAGGTGAAGTGTTAGGCCTAATGAAGCCCTTATCCAACAAGTCCTTCAACTGTGCCTTCAACTCTCGCAACTTAGGTGGGGCCATCCTGTACAGAGGGATAGAGATCGGCTGAGTGTCAGGGAACACTTCAATGTTAAACTCAATCTCCCTTTCAGGAGGAAGGCCTAGGAGTTCATCTGGGAAAACGTCTGGAAATTCATTAACCACGAGGATTGATTGTAGAGTAGGCGGCTTCGCCTCCAAATCTTTAAGATCCTCCTCCTTGCCTTTAGATAGGAAATAAACCTATCATTCGGTGTAGCAATGTTCTCCTTCCATTCAATAACGGGTTCACTGGGAAACTGAAACCTAACTATCTTTGTACGACAATCAACGTTTGCATAACATGACGCTAACCAGTCCATTCCCATTATCACATCAAAATCAACCATTTCAAATTCAAATAGGTTAACCGAGGTTTGACGACTACAAATTATCACTGTGCAACCTCTATATACCCTTCTAGCAATCATAGAATCTCCTTTCGGAGTGGATACCGCAAGTGATTTACTTATCAATTCAGGTTCAATGCCAAACTTATTAGCCATAAAGGGTGTAACATATGATAATGTAGACCCCGGATCAATCAACGCATATATGTCATAAGAAAACACAGACAATATACCTGTGACAACATCAGGAGATGACTCGAGATCTTGTTGACCTGCTAGAGCATACATTCAATTTTGTGTACCGCTCAAACTCGGCACTGCACCTCTACCTCTACCTCTACCACAACCTGCCGACTGCTGAAAACCCCGTGTTGGAGGTTGAACTAATGAGAAAGAACCAGAGACAGATCCAGTTGGCTGCACCATACCACCACCTCCTCTATTATGACAATCTTGCATCATATGGCCAGGTTGTCTGCAAGAATAGCATGCATCGAAACCTCAACGGCACAGTCCAAAGTGGGCCTTGCTGCACTGATCACAACGGGGTGTTGGGGGTCTCGTCTGACTAGTATCCCTATGATCTTGAGAGCCTGATGCCCGCGAACTCTGACCTGGACCAGAATAGTTAGATCAATTATACCGGGGCCTCTAAACCCGTGTAGGAGTACTAGCTATGGGTGGCGCTGAACACCTCAAAGATTGGGGCCTAAAGTCACCAGAATACCTTGCGAACCTCGCCCTCTTATGTTGGCCCCTATCTTGCTCCCTATGTGCCCTCTGCTGGTGCTTACGATCCTCTAGTGTCTGGGCATAAGCCTGAATACAGGAAATATCCATGCCCTCCACCAAGGAGGCTGTCGTGCACTCATTTATCAGATGTGGTCCCAACTCGTTCATGAACAGGTGCACCCTATCGCTCATCTCGGCCACCATATAGGGAGCATACTTTGCTAAGGAATAAAACTGCATACTGTACTCTCGCACACTCATATTACCTTGCTGAAGGTTCAAGAACTTATCAGGTCTAGCTCGTCGTATCTCAACGGGCAAGTAGTGACGAAGAAAGGCCTAGGAAAAGTCCTTCCACACATCTGGAGAAGAATTCGGACCCCTGGATCTCTCCCAACTGTCATACTAGAAAACCGCTAAATCTCGTAACCAATAAGAAGCCAACTCTACTGCCTCAGTATCACTAGCGTGCATAAGTCGTACTGTACGATGAACCTGATCAATAAAAGTCTGTGGGTCCTTCTTGGGGTCTGATCCGGTAACTACTTGAGGGTCTAGATTAATAAAATCACGAACTCTCGCACTAACGGGCCTGTTAGCAGCACCGGTATTCCGTATCTAAACCTGAGAAGCTACTAATCTAGTCAACAATTGCACCGCACTCCGCATATCTTGGTCTGTAGTGCCAGACGAAGGAACTGGAGGTGTTGGATCTATCCTAATCTTGTCTCGAAGGGCGGAGTAGATGAGGCATGAGACAACATCTCGCCTTGAGCCTCACTTTGGCCCACTCTAGCAAGAGGAAACTGACTGGTACCCTCTCCTGCAGCTTTATCGATCTGTATACGATCTGTCTGCTTTCCAGTTGAAGGCATCGCTGAAAGAAAACAAGGTGAATATTAGAGATGAACACTTACGACTCCGCTCTAACGCACTATCTAGATTCATAAGAAAGGTAACAACCTTAAATGTCTTGTAGCCTACTGATTATAAATGTGGTGCGCTACACATCCATAATCAAGCCTTTACTAGACACGGCTCATAGACAACCCCTAGGATAGACTTGATCTGATACCAAGTTTGTCACGACCCCAAACTTGAGGGTCATGACTGGTAACCGACCATACTTACCGAGCACCGACATACATTTTATCTAACCTTTCTTATTATCTATAAGGTCCAACGAGGTAAACATAAATGGTAGACATGAATCACAAACAGCCAACAATGATAGATAACGACATAAACACATATAACATGGGCCGACAAGGCTATCGTAAAGTTATATACAACAAAACCGACCGACAAGGCTATCCAAAACTATACATGAGACGACATATGTCTATGAGCGTCTAAAGAAACATAAGTGCTGGAATATTGTCGGAACAAGGCACCGACCTACCCATAACATCTATAACAAAAATGCATACCAAGACCACGGCAAGTCCAGAGAAGGTGTCTCGCCAATAACACTGAACAGAGCAGTCTACCGTGGTGGGGTAGCTTCGTCTACTTTTCTATTAGGACCTGCAGCACGACATGTAGCGTCCACAAATAAAAGAGACGTCAGTACGAACAAAGTACTAAGTATGTAAGGCATGATAATATAATTAAGAACAGTAATGTAAAGAGAGATAAAGAAAATACCACCGGTAACATCTGAGTGCCTTTGAGCACTTCACTGCTTTAGGGAAAAAAGGGATGAGCAAGATAGAGTTTCCCCACGTAGTTGCTGGAGTGTAAATATATGTATCTAATGATTCCCCTCTTTCCCAATGATAAAGTGTCTTAAACACTATGTATATAGAGGATATGTTCGGCTTAAATACATCCCATGACCAAACTATTGCAAAAGTCTATTTCTTAGTGCAGAAGAAGTCAAAGTATTTAGTATATATATATATATATATATATATATATATATATATATATATATATATATATATATATATATATATATATATATATATATATATATCCGGTTGTTTTGAGTGTTAGAACCCTGTTTTCCTAAATAAGACTCCCCGTATGTGCTTTTACTAATTTACGACTTGCGGGGATGGTTGGTTCGGGATTTGCTGGTTCCTTAGTTTGGCTTTAAAAGCCCAAATTTGACTTCGGTCAACATTTTGAGAAAACGACTTCGGAATCGGGATTTGACGGTTCCAATAGGTTCGTATGATGATTTTGGACTTGGGCGTATGTTTTAATCGGGTTTTGGCCGATCTGGAAGCGTTTCGACGTTTAATAGTAAACATCAACTATTTAAAGGTTTAAGGTTCTTTAAATTTGGTTTGGAATAGGTTTTTGATTAATTGAGGCCCGTTTCGAAATTCCGAGCTTGGGAATAACTCTGTATGGTGATTTAAGACTTGCACGCAAAATTTGGTGTCAGTCCGAGTAGTTTAAGTATGTTTTGGCACATTTGGAGTAAGTTTGCAGAATTTTAAAATTCTAAGTTGAATCAATTTGGTTTGAGGTATGATTCTTACTTTTGATGTTGTTTTACATGTTCTGAGGGTTCGAGCGAGTTCGTATTATGATTTCAAACTTGTTGGTATATTCAGGCGGGGCGTCGGGGGACTCGGGGGTTAACCGGACGAGGCTCGGATCCATTTTGGAAGTTGGAGCAGCAGATGAAGCTTCTAGCTTCTGCTGCAACCGCACCTGCGCTTGGGTAGCCGCATGTGCGAACTCGTAAAAGCGAGCCCCAAGCCGTAGATGCGAGAAAAGGGGAGGCTAGTACGAACCACAAAAGCGATCCAGAAAGCGCACATGCGAGCCCGCAGGTGCAAAGACAGTGACCGCAGAAACGGAAAGGGCGCAGGTGCGAAGGGCATCGCCGCAGAAGCGGAACCACAGGTGCGGTCACACCTCCGCAGGTGCGAAAAAGGCTGTTGGACAGAATGTTAAAAAGGGGCTAGGCTCAGTCATTTTTAGTCCGTATTTCCTTCATTTTTGGGCGATTTTGGAGTTTTTTTTAGAGGGGATTTCAACTAGCAACTTGAAGGTAAGTTAATTCTAAACGCTTTGAGTTAAATACATAGATTATGGGTAGATTATAACTTGTAAATCGTGAAAATCAAGGGTTTAGATGAAAAACCTAGGTTTTGATAAAAATGAGATTTTAACCACGAAAATGGATATGGAATTGGATGGAAATGGTATATTTTAGTTCTTCAGGTTATGGGTAACGATTTCCTCCGAATATTTTCGAAATTCGGGAACGTGGGCCCGGGGTGAATTTTAGAAATTTTACCATTTTGGGTTGGGTAATTAATTTAATAGTCTAATTTCGAATTATTGAGCATGTATTAATTATTTTATATAACATTTGGATAATTTCCAAATTTTCAGCATTGAATTGAGACTTTAACGCGGCGTTGTGATCGAAAAGTGGGCTTTGAGACAAGGTAAGTCTCTTGTCTAACCTTGTAAGAGAGAATTTACCCCATAGGTGATTTAAATTAATAATTATTGCTAATTGTGGGGGCTACGTACGCATGAGGTGACGAGAGTCTGTGCGTAGCTACTAATATTACTAAAGTCCGGGTAGTTTAGGACTCAAATCATGAATTACTTGTGATAATTGTATCCTTATTTAATTAAAGCAATAGAATTAATTAAATATCGCATAATTGAAATTTTGTGATAGAGGGAATGATAAAAGATTGAAATCTCGCATAATTGAAATTTTGTTCAGAATATTTAACTGTTGTAGAATTTTGTACATCCTCCTGCGTTAATCTAAAAAGTGTGTGTGTATATATATATATATATATATATATATATATATATATATATATATATTCTCATTCCAGAGGTTCATAAGAAACTGTCCCCCTTTTTTGTGGAGCGGGCCGAACGCCTCGGCAGTATAGATGCATCTATGGATCGTGCCGCACGTCCCTCGGTAGTGTACACCATACTCTGAATCAGACCGTACGACCACGGCGGAAATCGTGCCTAATAATAATAATAAGACGATAGCTTGATATTTTATTGCAGCTTGTGAAGTTAATTGATAAATTAGAAATTATTGGAATTGAACGAGTTAATTATTTTTGCTGGTTAAAGAAAAATTATTGTTATTCCTATAAATCACATTGATTTAAGTATTTCTATTTTAATATTATTGGCCCTTAGTGAGAGCCAAAGTCGACCTCTCGTCACTACTTCTTCGAGATTAGGCTTGATACTTAATGGGTACATGTTGTTTACGTACTCATGCTACACTTGCTGCATATTTTTGTGCAGGTACAGATATGTCTAGCGGCCTTGTGGGCGCAGAGGTGTGGTAAAAATGCAGGGACTTAGGTGAGCTGCATTCTATATTATAATCCGTGGCCAACAGAGTCTCCTTCAGAGTTATTTATATTTTTTCGTATTCTGGACAGATGTTGTATTTTATTTTACTCCCTAGTCAATGCTCTGGCACTTGTGACATCGGATTTTGGGAGTGGTTATGGGTTGTTTAGTAATTTAGTTGCTAAAATATTTATCACTTACTCTATGAGTTCTATCTTTACTATTTAATTGAAGAAAATTTCAGTTCAAAAATACTAAAATGAGTAATTAAATTAATTAGTCAAGGTTGGCTTACCTGACAACGGTGTTAGGCGTCATCACGACCTTTAATGAATTTTGGGTCGTGACAACATGGTATCAGAGCACTAGGTTCACGTAGGTCTCACGAGTCATGAGCAAGTCTAGTAGAGTCTTGCGGATCAGTACGGAGATGTCTGTACTTATCTTCAAGAGGCTACGGGGATGTTAGGAGCACTTCCTTTTCTTGATTCCTTATAGTGCGATTCGATTCCTTTGAGGCTTATGTATTCATTTCCTTCCTATTCAATCTTACGCGGCGTAAAGCGATTGTTATAAATTGGGAATCGAGGAATTTAAATGATACTATAGATGTGGTGCAAGATATTTCTCCCTGCTCATTTGCTTTGGGCCATTGTCGTCGCCTTGTAGAATGATGTTTTGTCGTTTCAGCTCAGTATCAGTATTACTTAAGGTTTTGAGATTAGGCATTAATTGTTATGACGATTCGTGTGTTTCTATCGCACAAGTGTTGTGTAATGGTAGGATGCTTGTCTATGAGTCGAGGCAGTGAATGACTTGAAAGGAGGTTTTACTCAGTGCATGATTCAGAGATTCAGTATTTTATTTCCGGCGGAGGAAAGGCAATTGGACTAAGAATGTTCAGGTTTGGGTTGATGGAGTAATGAGACTTGGTATTTTCGAGCGTGGTGGAATCTTCATCCGTGATGTGGTATCGTCGTCCTTGATTGAATGTGTTAAGTTCGTCGGTGGTATGGTTTTCTTCAATTTTCCTTCAGGGCAGGATATTATGAATGGTGCTGGGGAAGCGGCTGTTAGAGGTCGCAGTGTGCTGTGTTTCAGGATCGAATCGGTGATCCTAATATTGGTGGCTCAAGGAAGATGATCTTCGGGGAGGTTTAGAGTTAGCGGTGATCTGTTGGTTCAGGTTCTACAGAGATGAATTTCTATTTAAAGCATCAACTGGCAACGAAGGATGAGGAAGGACATGTGGGAGGTGTCTTGCGGTGGTTATACTTCTACAAGGCCAAGTGTAAGAAAACAGAAGTCGAGTAGTTGCTTAAAGGAGAGGGGTTGACCAAAGTGGGAGAGTGCCAGAGTATCATATGGGTTATGTGGTAGGATAGCTGCACGCGTTGAGGAAAGTTCAGAGTGATTTGGAACTCATGGTGGACAGTGACTAAGTTTACGAACTTAATTTGGAATATTGGCTGCTATACGGAGAAAGGTTGGATGCGACGAAAATGAGTTGCTTGATATGAAAAAGGATCCAACATGACTTTGGATTGGAATGTATTGTCGCACCTTTAGTTGATGTCCATGAGGAGTGAATAGACTTGTACAGCTGGTGAACGACCACGGGCTCAGGATGGTTTATTGGTTTTGTGGTAATTGTACTCGATGCAGCGTTGTTGGAAGATGTCGGCATGGAATTTCCACATGTGGGTTATTTTCGGTGAGCAGGTTAACGGTTGTGTGGTGCTGACGAAGCTTCTGCGAAGAATTCTACTGGCTACCCGGTATGAGGTCAAATATGTGAATGTGGCTAGGGATTCAGAGCGTTCATGAAATGGTTAGCAGGAAGATTTCGAGGAATTTGGCGGGTCGATTGCACTAGGTCATATCTGTGAGGAAGAAGGAATCTTGGTAGGTTCCAAGGTCATGTAATGGTAGCTTCAAGCTAAGTAGGAGAGCCCGCCGCCTACGATTGGAGTGCATGGTTGTTTAATTGTGAGGTTTCTAGTTATCGGCATATTGGTGGGTTATTACGACTAAGGAAAGAAAACATCAGTGGGTATTTGAGCAAAGTACTTGAGGAATGTGCGCTATATTTGGCCTTATTGATTCACGTTCAGGCTTTGAGAAGACTCAGAGTCTATGCTTCGTGTAGATGTGATGTACAAGGAAGTGAGTCGGCCAGGTGCTTCTTTGAGAAGGCATTCATGTGCTAGCAGGGCCTTGGAGTTTGAGCATATTTAGGAACAAGTCATAGTGGGTGACCCTCAATAATGGTCTTAGTGGATTCAAAAATTTAAGTGAGGTGCCTAAGGATTTCGAGTCCGTAGTATGGTTAAGTATCGAGCTTTTGCAGCAGATTATGAAAGGGGCTTGGAGTGTTCTACGTTATCTTAGGGCAGTGATGTAGCATTGGAAGAATGGAAGAAAATGACTTCGGATTCATAGAGGAGTTATCACAATGGGTGTACCAGTTGAAGATGTAAATGTGCGCACAATGAGGGTATGAGATGGTTCGTGGGTTTTGAGGCAACATGGTCTCGTGAAATAGAGTCCTTCTAGATGAGTGCGGGTTGGGTTCATCATATTTTGAATAGAGCTATTATTATTCCTAAGGCAAGTCCAGAGTAAATTAGAAGCAGTCGGATCGGTTAGCAATGGTTGAATTGGCATGATGGTGGCAATGATCAGTTCCTTCAGCATGTTAAGTTATACATGTGATTTGGGGCAGTACGTGCGAGGCTTGACAACTACCGTCATTGATTTTATTTGGAGGCATTCGAGTATTTTGGCCTATTATGTGTAGATGGATCCCTGAAGAGTTATGCTGGTTTAGACCACTACTTGAGGATTGTATTCTCTGCGGTTATGGGAATTCAGTCGCATGTTGCAATGATTCTCCTGAAATGAGTTAAGTAAAAGGTTGCTATGTGATGGAGTATTTAGTTTATTATTGGATCAGGAGTCATGATGGAATTCTTGCACTCTCATATATTGGTAAGTTAGGTGCATAGAGCGGCATGGGAAATTGGAAGCTGAGGATCAAGGTTACAGTTTGGTGTCGACAAGAATGTCACGCGCTCGGATGAACAGGAAAGAATTCAGATGTTTAGGGTAAACTGGTACTGTCTTCAGCATCACCTGAGATCGGTGTCATGTGTAAGAGGCTTTGTGTACTGATTTGTGAACTTTCAATTCGCTTTACAACACTATATGACTGGTGGTCTGGATGTGCAGACTTTGCTACCTGGTGCGGAAGGTCATGGGAGCGTACCCCACGGGGAGATTGTATAAGTGTGACATGTATTCACTTGATTGATTAAAGATTTAAAACCAAGTATGGAGATTGTGGTACTATCTCTAATGTGAGAATTTATGCCTGAAGGGCGCTCGGTTTATTTGGTTTTGGAATGTGGAAGTTCGTTTCGGATTTGACGGTTGTTCTTGTGTGTCATGGGAAAAAAGGTTATTGTGGATCCTTGAAAGGTTATTAGCCCAGTGCGGTACGATTAGAATCGTCTTGAGGTCCGTAGATGGATCTAAATATGAATGTGGGCTCCATATCAGGCTGGATGTGTTCATTTCAGCATAACATTGTTTTTGGAGAGGTCTTCGGGCCTTGGATGTTATTTCTGTTGTTGGCCCTTTCCGTGTGGCCTATATTTTTCCATGTGGGTTGTGAGGCGGATTGATTATTCGCACTCGTATTGAGATCCTGTATAGTTTGCGGTGTTATATGAGCAGGATGGCTCTTGAGATGCAGGTTATTTATTGCACCTTAGTCGTGCTTGAGTTTTATAGCGTATGGTGCTATCTGATGGTATTGTGCACTTAGCGTGCTTGTGGTTGACATTCAGGTATTTCGTAGGTATAAGCATTTTGGCTTGACGGGTACTTCCCTATTTATTGTCATGAGTGGATCGGGTGGCATGCCGCCACGGGTATATTGTTTGGATCGGGTTGCACGCCGCAACGGTATCATGTGAGGAATGGGGTGTACGCCGCAATAGTATGATGTTGAGTACAGTTCCCCATATCTATTCTTGCGTGTCTTGTTTCTCATGTTATGAGGAAGGTTCATAACACCTTTTTCGGTTGTTTAATCTGTTACGTGGGTTGAGTAGTTCTTTCCAGAGTTTGTTTTCCTTATGTATCACATTCTAGTTTGTGGCTTGTTGGCACATGGTGGCATCATATGACACTTTTGGTAGTGATTGTGGTGGCTTATTACCGGAATTACTTGTATTGGGTGAGGCGAGATTTTTGGATCTGGGATCAGTGCGAACGGATTTATATGAGGCATGTTAAAGAGCAAATATCGTTATTTGGTTCATAATGAGGTAATGGTTCATGTCAGGAGGAGGGACTAAATGATTTGTTGATTATGCAGTTGGTTATGAATTCTACACATTTCTTCCATCGAGGAAGCATTGCCAGAGTTGGAACATGGCTTATATGTGTCATGAGGTGTGTTGTGGGCATCAGATTTGTGAGATTTCGGCTATTGCTATTAGAGGATGTTATTATGGTCGTGTGAATTATTCGGTGCATGGTATGGATTCAGCAAAGGTACGCAATTGTATGTTGGCGCATCGTGTAGTGATTGGAACGGTGTTCGGATATTGGAATTTGGCTCTAAGGCTTATTTGCCTAAATAAAGGGGAGGATCTTTAGATTGGCTCGAGCTAATATGCTCAACTGAGTAGTGGTAGCACGGACAGGTGCACGCGGTGTTAAACAGTGATTTCGGACAACTCCTGAGCAGTTCTTAGCACGTTCGAGGACGAACGTATATTTAAGTGGGAGAGAATGTAACGACCCAACCAGTCGTTTTGACTGTTAGAACTTTGTTCCCCTAAATAAAACTTCTCGTCTGTGCTTTTACTAATTTACGACTTGCGGGGATGGTTGGTTCGGGATTTGGAAGTGCTTGGGTTGAAATCAGAACACTTGGTCCCTTGGTTTGGCTTTAAAAGCCTAAGTTTGACTTCGGTCAACATTTTGAGAAAACGACCCCGGAATCGGGATTTGACGGTTCCAATAGGTTCGTATGATGATTTTAGACTTGGGCGTATGTTCGAATCGGGTTTTGGACGACCCGGGAGCGTTTCGACGTTTAATAGTAAAAATTAACTATTTAAAGGTTTAAGGTTCTTTAAATTTGGTTTGGAGTAAGTTTTTGAGTAATTGAGGTCCGTTCGGAAATTCTGAGCCTGGGAATAGCTCCGTATGGTAATTTAAGACTTGCACGCAAAATTTGGTGTCATTCTGAATAGTTTAAGTATGTTTCGGCGCATTCAGAGTAAGTTTGAAGAATTTGAAAATTCTAAGTTGAATCAATTTGGTTTGAGGTATGATTCTTAGTTTTGATGTTGTTTTACACGTTTCGAGTAGGGGTGTGCATAAAATCCGAAAAACCGAATTTTGAACCGGACTGAATTAATTCGATATTTCGGTTTTGGTTATTTCGGTATTTCGGTACTACTTCGGTATAAATATTTCAGTTATTCGGTATTTCGGTACGGTCCTCGGTATTGAGCTTTCGATATTTCGGTATACCGAAATACCGAAATATTAGGCTTAATAGTTTATCCCAATTTTCAAATAGTCTTGGTTAGCCTAACACAAAGATGATATTGCTGAGTGCTCAGCCCAAATCTAATTTGTTACCCTTAGGCCCAAGTCCAACCCCACTTAGACTAACGATAGAAAATTAGTAATTAGCATACCTAGGGCTCGATAGGATTTTTCAATTTCTCACCTTTCTCTCAATTCTCAAAAGCTCTGCCGCTGACCCACTTGTGACATGTGAGTTCGAGTTCGAGTCATCGACAGCGGATTGTGCGACAGAGACCCACTGCCAATTGTGTGACTCCCACTGTCTTTCTCTTTAATGGACCCGATGTCTTGAATATTTTCAATTAAGTTATTCTTCTCCATTTATTCAGGTGGGTATAATTAAATACCAACTTGAACTGTTGTAGTTTACTATGTGTTTGGTAATGTGGTATTAAGTTTGTTCAAGCTTTTATAATGTAGTAAAAACATTGTGCTAGCTATGAAATTTTCGCCTCTGTGATCATTGTTGTCTTTGCCAATCTTGTTTGTGGGTGAGTATGAAATAATTTTCTTCTCATTCATGGAATTCTACTTCGTGGTGTCAAATTTAAAGAAATGTTTTTCTGCCCTTTAATTATTGTTATTCCTTTTATTTCTTTTATAAAAGGTTGTGTGTAGGAATAATTGGAAGCAGCTGAGCCTTATCCGACGCACAGAACTCCACGTTTTTTGTTAAGATCCTTGTAATCGAGATTTTTGGTAGTGCACTTGGGCTGTTCGGTGTTATTGTGGGAATTATATATAGCATCATATTCCAACACAAATGTTGTTACTATATTTTAGAAGCTTGAACAGCTTGATCGAAGTAAGATTTAGCTCAAGGACACATATTTCACATTAGGCATAATCTTGATTGTTGGGAGATTTGAAAGACTTTGTTATGATACAGAAATTGTACCGAACCAAATAAGAAAATATCGAACCGTGCCGAACTATTTTGGTACGGTATTTGATACGCACAATTGATATACTGAATACCGAATTAACAAACCGTAGTTATTAAATACTGAACCGAAATACCGAATGCCCACCCCTAGTTCCGAGGGTTCGAGCGAGTCTGTATTATGATTTCAAACTTGTTGGTATGTTCGGGAGGGGGCCCGGGGGCCTCAGGGGTTAACCGGACGAGGCTCGGATCCATTTTGGAAGTTGGAGCAGCAGCTGAAG
Organism: Nicotiana tomentosiformis; assembly: GCF_000390325.3. Taxonomy (NCBI): domain Eukaryota; kingdom Viridiplantae; phylum Streptophyta; class Magnoliopsida; order Solanales; family Solanaceae; genus Nicotiana; species Nicotiana tomentosiformis. Next base: position 96,837,083 of record NC_090813.1, on the reverse strand, counting down.
CTTCCAGCTTCTGCTGCAACTGCACCTGCGCTTGGGCAGCCGCAGGTGCGAGCTCACAGAAGCGAGCCCCAAGCCGCAAATGCCTGAAGGGGGGCTGCCACGAACCGCAGAAGCGATCTAGAAAGCGCACCTACGAACCCGCATGTGCGAAGACAGTGACCGCAGTAGCGAAAAGGGCGCAGGTGCGAAGGGCATCGCCGCAGAAGCAGAACCACAGGTGCGGTCACACCTCTACAGGTGCGAAAAAGGCTGTTGGACAGAATGTTAAAAAGGGGCGAGGTTCAGTCGTTTTTAGTCCTTATTTCCTCCATTTTTGGGCGATTTTGAAGTTTTTTTGAGAGAGGATTTCAACTAGCAACTTGAAGGTAAGTTAATTCTACATACTTTGAGTTAAATATATAGATTATGGGTAGATTATAACCTATAAATCGTGAAAATTAAAGGTTTAGATGAAAAACCTAGGTTTTGATAAAAATGAGATTTTAACCACGAAAATGACTATGGAATTGGATGGAAATGGTATATTTGAGTTCTTGAGGTTATGGGTAACGATTTCCTCCAAATATTTCTGGAATCCGGGCACGTGGGCCCGGGGTAAATTTTAGAAATTTTACCATTTTGGGTTGGGTAATTAATTTAATAGTCTAATATCGAATTATTGAGCATGTATTAATTATTTTGTATAACATTTGGATAGTTTCAGAATTTTCGGCATCGAATTGAGACTTTAACGCGGCGTTGTGATCGGAAAGTGGGCTTTAAGACAAGGTAAGTCTCTTGTCTAACTTTATAAGAGGAAATTTACCTCATAGTGATTTAAATTAATAATTGTTACTAATTGTAGGGTCTACGTACGCACGAGGTGACGAAAGTTCGTGCGTAGCTACTAATATTGCTAAAGTTCGGGTAGTTTAGGACTCAAATCATGAATTACCTGTGATAATTGTATCCTTAATTAATTAAAGCAATAGAATTATGTTGCTGATTGTTAGAGAAAATGGTAAAAGATTGAAATCTCGCATACTTGAAATTTTGTTCAAAATATTTAACTGTTGTAGAAATTGTACATCCTCCTGTGTTAATCTCAAATATATATATATATATATATATATATATATATATATATATATATAATTCTCATTCCGGAGCTTCATAAGAAAATATCCTCCTTTCTTGTGGAGCGGGTCGAATGCCTCGGCAGTATAGATACATCTATGGATCGTGCCGCACGTCCCTCGGCAGTGTACACGACACTCTGGCTTCGGTCGTACGACCATAGCGGAAATCATGCCTAATAATAATAATTACACGATACCTTGATATTTTATTGCAGCTAGTGAAGTTAATTGATAAATTAGAAATTATTGGAATTGAACGAGTTAATTATTTCTGCTGGTTAAAGAAAAATTATTGTTATTCCTATAAATCACATTGATTTACGTATTTCTATTTTAATATTATTGACCCTTAGTGAGTATCAAAGTCGACCTCTCGTCACTACTTCTTCGATATTAGGCTTGATACTTACTGGGTACACGTTGTTTACGTACCCATGCTTACACTTGTTGCACATTTTTGTGCAGGTACAGATATGTCTAGCGACCTTGTGGGCGCAGAGGTGTGGTAAAAATGCAGGGACTTAGGTGAGCTGCATTCTATATTACGATCCGCAGCCAACAGAGTCTCCTTCAGAGTCATTTATATTTTTCCTGTCTAGTTTGTATTTCGGACATATACTGTATTTTATTTTACTCCCTAGTTAATGCTCATGCACTTGTGACACCGGATTTTGGGAGTGGTTATGGGTTGTTTAGTAATTTAGTTGCTAAAATATTTATCACTTACTCTATTTATTCTATCTTTACTATTTAATTGAAGAAAATTTCGATTCAAAAATACTAAAATAAGTAATTAAATTAATTAGTCAATGTTGGCTTGCCTGACAGCGGTGTTAGGCGCCATCACGACCTTTAATGGATTTTGGGTCGTGACATATATATGTTGAAATGATTTGTCCTACCAACTCTACTACTTTCTAATTGAGTAAAATTTCATCACTTGTCACGTAGTACTAGGAAGTCTAACAGATTACTATAACTACTTTGATAAAAAAACTTTATTCCAAAAAAAGTTAATACTTATCTAGTAAAATAAGTAGCTAATGTTATTTGCAAACTTATCTATTAATAGGTAATTAGTATATTTGGTAATATTTTTACATTGATTAAAAAAATATATCATATCAAACTCTAATTTTTTCCAACATAACATCAAAATACAAATTTTTCTACTATAAATTCTTAAAACGATAAAAAAATAACTTTCTCGCTTTATGAGAAAATAATTTTTTATTTTTTTAATAAAGAAAAATCTCATTTATAAACTTTCGCATATCACGTACTTAATTTAATGCACATCCGAAAAGTAAAAGTAACAATAACTACATAAAAGCAAACCTATCAAAACTTTACTAAAAGTTGTCAAAATTACGGGGTCTTTGCTAACAATGTCATAAATCCCTTATAACCACATGAGTAACCTTAATCCCTTCAAGTTTATATGGATTTACTACGATGTATCATAACGCCCAAATGTGGTATGTTACATTGCATAATTTTGGGATCAATAGCAAGTAACTTATCTGCAGCTGTGCCCAACATACTCTTGTAAAAATCAGTAATTTCCTTCTCAATGTCTTGATCTGTGTTTAAGAGAATACCTTGAGTAGAAGTGAGATTCCTGATGTAGTTTTGGCCACATCTATTCTTCATATTTGCAAATAAGTAGGCAGAGTTAGAGTCCCCTAATTTTAGCCATTGCACTCTAGATTTTTGTTTATAGATGTTCTCTTGAATTGTGCCCCATTTTTCAAGTTGTTTCCTCAATTGCTTCTCCTCCTCTATTAGAGAGTTTTGGACAATGGGGATATCCATATTCTTTTGCACTTCAGTGAGGTGATTCCTTATTCCCTCTATGGTTTTATCGATCCCCAAATATTCTTTGTTGTTCAATGATTTCAGTTGTTGTTTTACCATTTTAAGCTTTCCCCATACACTTTTACTTTATATAAATTCTTTCCTTATTTATATTATGTGATATAAATATAATATTATTTATAAAATTTGAATGGGAGAGCACTCTCGCGCATGATCTTCGATGAAGTATCTATATTTTTATAACTCTTATGTAGTAATTTTCTAATATTAAAGTTTAATTTGGTTGGTTTTAGTGTTCCCTAATAAGGACGAAAGACGCGAAAAAAATAAGAAAAGTTGCTTCTGACAATAAAAAAAAAGTCCAACATAAATTGATCCCGTATAATTTTAGTTTTCTACAACGGCCTTTTATCATGGGAAAAGGCTAAAATTGTCCCTTTACTGTTGAAAATTAGTCACGTTTATACCCGTTTTTACTTTTCGTCCAAAATCATACCTATCGTTAATATACTACTCCCTCCGTTTCAATTTATGTGAACCTATTTGACTGGGCACGGAGTTTAAGAAAAGAGAGAAGACTTTTGAACTTGTGGTGTAGAATGAAGCACATATATTTTGTGTGGCTATAAATCATTGCATAAAGGTAAATTGTTACCAAATAACGAAAAAGGTCATTCTTTTTGACACGAACTAAAAAGAAAATAGGTTCACATAAATTGAAACAGACGAAATATATAATTTTGTCCCTAGCCCTAATAGAAGTTCACTATGGCATCGGGCCCTTTTCTTAAACTGCCAAGTAGGCAAATATCAACCCAAATGTTAAAGACCCATGCCCATTTCTTTGACCCAACTATCCTAGCACCTTATGGATCTTACCCCTCTCTCTCTCTCAATCTGTCTCTCTTCCAAAGCAGACTCCGACGAACCAGACCCCATCCCCAACCTCGTCATTTCTTCTTTTCTCTTCAAATATGGTGAACTAGGTTTTGGCCAAAATATCGGATGGAGCTGCCCAAAAAAGTAGGGATGTACCGAAAAGACTCGTGTAGATAAATAGTTTCTCACTCGCCGGAGTTTTGGTCGGCGAATCCAGTGACCCCTTATTTTCTCTTATCTTCTATTAGTCATTCTGCTCATTTTTTTTTATTTTTTTTACAGGTTACTAGAAAATAAAAAAAACAGAAAGGAGTACCATCCTCAAATCTCGCCGGAATGTCGGCTATTTTGCAGATAGACCTGCCATCTCCCCTTCCACCCCATTTTTTCTTTTCTTCTTCTCTTTTTTATTGTTCTCAAATCTCAAAATCTTCTAGTATGCTCAAATTGGATGCAACTTATTCTCTTTCCTTATGCTCCTTTTACCCATTTCCTCCTTTTTGGTTTCCTATTCAAGCCTATTTAAGCGAGGGATGTTCAAGCATGGTCAAGAACCATCAGTGAAGAAACTCATCGGAGTTTGGTCGGAAGAAGCTTCGGCGATTCTCCATTCGCTATCTTACCGTCAGTGAAGAAACTCATTGGAGTTTGGTCCGAAATCCGATCTCACTAGTGGTTTAGATCTGTTGGAACCTTTGATCCATTAGAATCTATTTATAAATTCAAGATAACGATTTGAAATGGAGAAACCAACACTATTGATAGGAAAATCATCATTTTATACCCTTTTGTTAGAGCTTGTTCGAAAGAAAAAAGAGAGTATTTTGTCTACATTTTCCGATCGGCCGAAGACCTTTCATCAGAAGTATTCATGAGATTTGCATGAATTTTAGTATTAGTTGGATTCGTTCTAAGATATGTGATAGCATGATGTCATTCCATTGTATATAATTTTTGTTGTGATGGGAATATATTTTTTTGGGACCCATAAGGTGGTTGGATAATTGGGTAAAAATAATGGGCATGGGTCTTTATAATTTGAGTTGATATTTGCTTACTTGGCAGTTTAAGAGAAGGGCCCCGGTGCTTCGGTGAATTTCTGTTAGGTCTAGGGATAATTTTTTCTACTAGGGATGCATTTAGATCAAAATTAAAACTAGGGATAAACGTGGCTAATTTCATAAAGTAAGGGGACAAATATAGCCTTTTTTCCTTTTATTATTATATTTTAAATTTTTAATCACATAAGGATAATTTTGTCCCTTTACTTTTCTTTCATATAACCTATTCACTATTCATAAAAATTAACTCGTAAGTATTTCTCTAAAAATTTCTTTCTTTCTTTCTTCATCTTTCTTTCTCACCGTTTTTCTCTCTCAATAAGGTAAGCCTAAAAATTGTCTTCTACCAATCAACTTATTGAAGTAACCTCCTGTCACGACCCAAAATCTCACTACAGGCGTCGTGATGGCACCTAGTCTCTAAGACTAGATAAGCCAATTTCTATTACATTTTGAAGCCATTTTTTTTTAATTAAATAAGTAATCAAAACTAACAGCGGAATAAATATGAATATACAACCTCCCAAGACTGGTAGTACAGTGTCACGAACTCTAACTAAATACATGGAATAATCAAGAGGGCCGAATATACAATACTGTTTGATTAAAATTTAACAGTACAATGAAATGAAAAGACTCCAAGGGATTGCGACGACAAAGCAGCTCTACCTTGAATCCTTACGGTCTCGCTTTAACTCTGCTCAAGTCTGATATCTCCAATACCTGGCTCTGCACAAAAAATGTGCAGAAGTGTAGTATGAGTAGAGACGAGGTACAGTCAAGACACTCACTAGTCTAATAACATGTGCAATATAATATATAAAATACTAGGAAACAGATAGCAATAAGGGCGGGATAAAACAACCAGTGGTATGCGCAGCAAGACAACAAGAATACCATAAATATCCCTCAACAATTAATAAATGCATGTACGCCTAATTAATTCAAGTTTTTCAAATAAATATCTGTCACATATAATTCTTCCAAATAATTCTCTTTCAAATGTAGTTTTCTCAAATAATTATTTTTCAAATATAATTCTTTCAATTAAAAAGTCACCATGTGACACCTCATTTCATAATCATAAAAATACGGGTCTCGGCCCATTTTTATATGTGATGACCCAAAAGGTCATCTTATGTTTTAGAACTCGAATATACGCTCTTAAGCCTTAAAAATCTTACTTTTACCCTTCTCGATTTACGTGCGTAGTCCGGGCAGGTTTTCGAAAAACTTTTATGTTGAAAACGAATGAAATAAGAATTTTTGCCTTAAAAGTTAATTTTAGTTAACTTTGGTCAATATTTTTGGTAAACGGGCCTGGATCCGTGCTTTGACGGTCCCGGTAGGTCCGTATCGAATTATGGGACCTGGGCGTATGTCCGGAATCAAATTTGGAGGTCTTTAGCTTGAGTAATGAATTTTTGATGAAAATTAAAAGTTTAGAAATTATTTATTTTTAAGAATTGATTGATATTTGGCATTGTTAGTATTGGGTCCGTATTTTGGTTCCGGAGCTCGGTATAGGTTCATTAAGATATTTAAGACTTGTCTGTAAAATTTGGTGAGAAACGAAGTTGATTTGACGTGATTCAGACGTCTAGTTGAGAAGATATGGATTTTGAAGTGTTCTTGAGAATTTTATTTGATTTGGTACTAAATTCGTAGTTCTAGGTGTTATTTTGGCGATTTGATCGCGCGAGCAAGTTCGTATGATATTTTAGACTTGTGTGCATGTTTGGTTTGGAGCCCCGAGAGCTCAGGTGAGTTTCGGATAGGCCACAGGATATTTTGGACTTGGGAAAAATCTAGATTCTGCAGATTCTGGTGTCTGACATATCCTTCTTCGCGTTCGCGAAGGTCCTCTCGCGAACGCGAAGAGTAAACTGGTGAGGATGAGACTTCTTCTTCGCGAACCCGAAGGCCTGGTCGCGAACGTGAAGTGATGGGAGATTTACCCTTCGCGAACGCGACCTGACCATCGCGAAGGTGAAGCATTTGGGGACCTGGGGGAGGGTTGGTCATGTTCTTCTACGCGAACGCGTCCACTGGATCATGAACGCGAAGGCTAGGGGGAGTTTCCTTACGCGAACGCATAGGAAGACTCGCGAACGCGAAGTGATGGGGGATTTAAACCTCGATTTGAGGTCAGATTCCAAAACTAATTACACATTCGGGCTCGAGGGTGAATGGGTAAAACGATTTTGGTCTGAACCTCGGTTTTGACCAAGCGGGTCCGGGGTCGATTTTTCGACTTTTTGGAGGAAAAATTTGAAAAATTTAATTTATGAAATATAATTGATTCCTTTAGCAGTATTTGATATTATTGAGTCATTTTTGAATAGATACGAGTGGTTTGGAGGTGAATTCCAAAGGAAAAGCTGTGATTGAGAATTTAGTGGCGTTCAGAGCGAGGTAAGTATTGTGTCTAACTTTGGCTTGAGGGAATAGGTATTGCGTGAGTATTTTCTACATGTTTTGTTGTTGAATACGACGTATAGTTGAGGTGACGAGCATCTATATGTTGTGGTCGAGTCATAGTACGCGAGTGAAATTCCATTCTTACAAATTTGTAGTCTTAAATCTTGTTATCCATGCTTATTGTTGTTGTTGAAATGATGGGAAACCTGTATCCGGTTCCACCAAGGTCGATAAAAATTGTGAATATTGATTCGAGGTTGAGATGTTAAATTGTGAAAGTAATCATTTATGAAATATTGATTTTCTTGTGAAACTCCTCTCTATCCGTTGTTATTAATTATATTGTGAGGAAGAGTGTAAAGCATGAAGGGTGATGCCGTGCATAAGCTAATTATATTGCGAGGAAGAGTGTAAAGCATAAAGGGTGATGCCGTACATAATTTATTTATATTGTGAGAAAGAGAGTAAAAGCACGAAGGGTGATGCCGTGCAGTCTTATTTGTTATTTGGTGAGGTTGAGAGTAAAAGCACGAAGGGTGATGCCGTGCAGTTTTCCTTGCTGTCTTAATTGCTTAATTCGTTTAAGGATTTCCGGTTTAATTATGTCTTTTCATTATTCTCACTCTTTATGTCGTGTTCCCCCACTGTATGTTCCCCTCCCATTATTTCTGCATTATTGTTTTACTCATTGTTGTTGCCTCTAGCATGATTATACTGTTCAGGTTATATGTGAGTGTCTTGTCTTAGCCTCGTCACTACTTCGTCGAGGTTAGGTTCGACACTTACCAGTACATGGGGTAGGTTGTACTGATGCTGCACTCTGCACTTTCTGTGCAGATTTTGATACCGGCTCAGGTTGATTAAGATTTGCTACTGGTTCTCTGCCTGGAGACTTTAGGTAGATCTGTCGGTGTTGACAGACCTTGAAGTCCCCGTCTATCCTTTATGTCTTACTATTTTCTTTCATTCAGACAATTGTATTTCTTTCAGACCATTACTTGTTGTAAATTCTAGAATGCTCGTGAATTGCGACTCTAGATCCGGGTGGTAGTAGTTAATACAGATTTTGGATATTCTGCACTTGTTATATTTTGTTGTAGTTAATTAATGTTAATTACTGAATGGAATTAAGAAATTGGTAAATAATTCTCTAACGTTGGCTTGCCTAGCAAGTGAAATGTTAGGTGCCGTCATGCTCCCGTCGATGGGAAATTTCGGGTCGTGACAGTTGGTATCAGAGCACTAGGTTGCTTAGGTCTCACGATTCACGAGCAAGCTTAGTAGAGTCTAGAGGATCGGTACGGACACGTCTGTGCTTATCTTCCAGAGGCTATGAAGTTTAGGAACAAGTTTCACTTCTTTCTTCTCTGTCGTGCGATTTTGCTTTCTCAATACTGATTGAACTCTTCTACTCTTATTCTCTCGCAGATGGCGAGAACACGTACCGCTTCCTCAGCTGAGCAGCAGCTAGAGCCTCCAGTGACAGCTCCTACACGGGGCAGAGGTCAAGGCCGAGGCCGTGCCAGAGGCCGAGGCAGGGGCAGGGCTCAGCCTAGGACCCGAGAAGCAGCCCCAGCAGTGGAGCCTCAGATAGAGCTTGACGAGGAGGTTCCAGCCCAGACTGTTCCTGCCGGACCAGCTCAGGTTCCGGAGGGTTCATTGCTACCCCAGTACTTCAGGACGCTTTGGTCCGTTTGGTTGGCCCTATGGAGAGTGTGGCCCAGACTGGCGCATTTCCCATGGCACCAGCAGTATCTCAGGCTGGAGGAGGAGCTCAGACTCCCACCACTCCAGCTCCGGAGCAGAAAACTCCCCAGTATCAGGCTCCAGCAGCTCAGCCAGTCGGATTAATTCAGTCGGTTATTGCGGCACAGGTCGGAGATGGTCCAGCTATGTCTTCTGAGGCTTTATGGAGATTGGACAGGTTTATCAAGCTCTTTCCTGTTCACTTTGGCGGTACTCCTTCAGAGGAACCCCAGGAGTATCTTGACAGTTGTCACGGGGTTTTACGGAACATGGGTATAGTGGAGACCAATGGGGTCAATTTTGCTGCGTTTTAGATGACGGGTTCCGCCAAGAAATAGTGGAGAGATTACTTGTTGACCGGACCAGCTGGGTCACCTGCTCTTACTTGGGACCAGTTCTCTCAGCTCTTCATAGAGAAGTTTCTGCCTATCACATTGAGAGAGGAGCGTCGCCATCAGTTTCAGCGTCTCCAGCAGGGCAGTATGATTGTTACTCAGCATGAGACCTGTTTTGTGGATTTGGCCCATTATACTATTCTTCTGATTCCCACCGAGAGAGAGAGAGAGAGAGAGAGAGAGAGAGAGAGAGAGAGAGAGAGAGAGAGAGAGAGGGTGAGGAGGTTTATTTATGGACTTGCCCAGCCTATCAGATTGCAGATGGCTAAGGAGACGAGGAGTGAGATTTCTTTTCAAGCGGCTGTCAATGTCGCCAGACGAGTCGAATTGGTTCTTACTCAGGGAGGTCAGGGGTCTGACAAGAGACCTCGTCATTCCGGTGAGTTTAGCGGTGCCTCACCTAGAGGCAGGAGTACTTTTGGTAGAGGCCATCCTCCCAGGCCGTTTTATTCAATGCTTCAGGCATCTCACGGTGCCTCAGGTGGTCGTGGACCTCAGATGTATTATTCCGACCAGCTAGCCTACAGTGCACCACCAGCTCCTATTAGTGCACCTCAACTCTAGAGTCATCAGGGTGGTTATTCAGGTTGACAGGGTCAGTTTCAGGGTCAGCAGTCACTGCAGCCAAAGTTATGTTATACTTGTGGTGATTCGAGGCATATTGCTAGATTTTGCCCTCGGGCAATGGGCAACTCACAGCATCAGAGTTCTCGTACCATGGTTCCGGCACCAGTTGCTGCACCACCTACTCAGTCAGCCAGAGGCAGGGATCAGGCAGCCAGAGGCAGAGGCCAGACTGTTAGAGGTGGAGGTCAGGCCGTTAGAGGTGGAGACCAGCCAGCTAGAGGTCGTCCCAGGGACGTAGTTCAGGGTGGTGGGGCCCAGCCCCGGTGTTATGCTTTCCCAGCCAGGCCTGAGGCTGATTCATCTGACGTTGTTATCACAGGTACTATTTCAGTTTGCAGTAGAGATGCTTCAGTACTATTTGATCCGGGATCTACTTACTCCTATGTGTCATCCTATTTTGCTTCCTATTTGGTTGTGCCCCATGATTTTTTGAGTGCTCATGTGTATGTGTCCATACCAGTGGGATATGTTATTGTTGTAGATCGTGTGTATCATTCGTGTGTGGTCACCATTGGGAGTCTTGAGACTCGTGTAGATTTCCTACTTCTCGACATGGTTGATTTTGATGTCATACTGGGTATGGATTGGCTGTCACCTTATCATGCTATATTAGATTGTCACGCCAAGACAGTGACCTTAGCCTTGCAGGGGTTACCTCGATTAGAGTGGAGAGAAAATCTTGGCCATTCTGCCAGCAGGGTTATCTCTTATGTGAAGGCTCGGCATATGGTCGAGAAGGGGTGTCTAGCTTATTTGGCGTATGTCCGTGATTCTACTGCGAAGGTTCCTTCCATAGATTCGGTGCCGGTTGTTCGTGAGTTTCCGAAGGTGTTTCCTGCAGACCAGACGGGGATGCCACTCGACAGGGATATTGATTTCTGCATTGATTTGGCTCCGGGCACTCAGCCTATTTCCATTACGCCATATCGCATGGCCCCGCCAGAGTTGAAAGAATTGAAAGAGCAGTTGCAAGATTCGCTTGATAAGGGCTTCATTAGGCCTAGTGTCTCGCCCTGGGGTGCACCTGTGTTGTTCGTGAAGAAGAAAGATGGATCGATGAGGATGTGTATAGATTATCGGCAATTGAACAAAGTCACCGTCAAGAACAAGTATCCATTGCCGAGGATTGATGATTTATTTGATCAGCTTCAGGGTGCCAAGGTGTTTTCAAATATTGATTTGAGATCTGGCTACCATCAGTTGAGGATTAGGGCATCCGATGTTCCTAAGATAGCTTTTCGGACTCGGTATGGGCATTATCAGTTTCTAGTGATGTCATTTGGGCTGACAAATGCCCCAGCAGCATTCGTGGATTTGATGAACCGGGTGTTCAAACCAAATTTGGATTCCTTTGTGGTTGTGTTTATTGATGATATCTTGATCTACTCCCATAGTCGAGAAGAGCATGAGCAGCACCTTCGGATCGTTCTTCAGACGCTGAAAAATAGCCAGTTATATGCTAAGTTCTCAAAATGTGAGTTTTGGTTGAGTTCAGTTGCTTTCTTGGGTCACGTTGTATCAGCAGAGGGTATTCAGTGGATTCCAAGAAGATTGAGGCAGTCCAAAACTGGCCTAGACCCACATCAGCTATAGAGATCCGTAGTTTCCTGGGTTTGGCGGGCTATTACCGTCGATTTGTGGAGGAGTTTTCATCCATAGCAGACCCGTTGACCAGATTGACCCAGAAGGGTGCCCCGTTCAAGTGGTCAAACGAGTGTGAAGTGAGCTTTCAGAAGCTCAAGACAGCTTTGACTACGACATCGGTATTGGTGTTACCCACAGGTTCAGGATCTTATACAGTATATTGTGACGCATCTCGTATTGGTCTGGGTGCGGTATTGATGTAGGGTGGCAAGGTTATTGCATATGCTTCACGGCAGCTGAAGGTTCACGAGAAGAATTACCTTGTTCATTATCTTGAGCCGGTAGCCATTGTTCACGCGCTGAAGATTTGGAGGCACTATCTTTACGACGTTCCATGTGAGGTATTCACTGATCATCGGAGCTTGCAGTATTTGTTCAAACAGAAGGAACTCAATTTGAGGCAGAGAAGGTGGCTGGAGCTATTGAAAGACTATGATATCACTATATTGTATCATCCCGGGAAGGCCAATGTGGTGGCCGATGCTTTGAGTAGAAAGTCAGTCAGTATGGGTAGCCTTGCATATATTTCAGTTGGTGAGAGACCGCTTGTATTGGATGTTCAGGCCTTGGCCAACCAGTTCGTGAGGTTGGATGTTTCTGAGCCCAACCGTGTTCTAGCTTGTATAGTTGCTCGGTCTTCTTTGTTTGAGTGCATCAGAGATTGACAGGATGACGATCCTCATTTACTTGTCCTTAGAGACACAGTGCGGCACGGTGGTGCCAAGCAGTTTAATGTTGGGGATGACGGAGTTTTGAGGATGCAGGGTCATATTTGTGTGCCTAATGTTGATGGACTTCCTGAGTTGATCTTTGAGGAGTCCCACAGTTCCCGGTATTCTATTCATCTGGGCGCCGCCAAGATGTATCAGGACTTGAGGCAGCATTATTGGTGGAGGTGAATGAAGAAGGACTAGTTGCCTATGTAGGTCGGTGCCTAAATTGCCAGCAGGTGAAGTGCGAGCATCAGAGACCTGGTGGTTTACTCCAGAGATTAGATATTCCTGAGTGGAAGTGGGAGCGTATCACTATGAATTTTGTTGTTGGACTCCCACGGACTCAGAGGAAGTTCGATGCAGTTTGGGTTATTGTGGACAGACTGACTAAGTCAGCGCATTTCATTCATGTTGCAGTTACCTATTCCTCGGAGCGGTTAGCAGATATTTATATTCGGGAGATCGTCCGTCTTCACGGTGTGCCCGTGTCTATCATTTCTGATCGAGGTACGCAGTTTACCTCGCACTTTTGGAGGGCAGTTTAGCGTGAGTTGGGTACGCGGGTTGAGTTGAGCATAACATTTCATCCTCAGACGGACGGGAAGTCCGAACGTACTATTCAGATCTAGGAGGATATGATCCGCGCCTGTGTTATTGACTTTGGAGGTTCTTTGGATCAGTTTTTGTCGTTAGCGGAGTTTGCCCACAATAACAGCTACCAGTCGAGCATTCAGATGGCTCCCTATGAGGCATTATATGGTAGACAGTGTAGGTCGCCAGTTGGGTGGTTCAAACCGGGAGAGGCTCGGTTATTGGGTACAGATTTAGTTCAGGAGGCCTTGGATAAGGTCAAGATTATTCAGAATCGACTTAATACAGCTCAGTCCAGGCAAAAGAGTTATGCTGACCGTAAAGTTCGTGATATTACATTCATGGTTGGAGAAAGAATATTGCTTCGAGTATCGCCCATGAAGGGTGTTATGAGATTTGGGAAGAAGGACAAGTTGAACCCTAGGTATATCGGGCCATTTGAGATCCTTGAGAGAGTGAGGGAGGTAGCTTATAGACTTGCGTTACCTCCATGGTTATCTTCAGTTCATCCGGTATTCCATGTGTCTATGCTCCGGAAATATCATGGTGACCCGTCCCGCGTGTTAGATTTCAGCTCTGTCCAGTTGGACAAGGATTTGACTTACGAGGAGGAGCCGGTGGCCATTCTAGACCGGCAAGTTCGTCAGTTGAGGTCAAAGAGTTACCCTTCAGTTCGAGTGTAGTGGAGAGGTCAGCCTATTGAGGCAGGTACTTGGGAGTCCGAGTCCGATATGCGGAGTAGATATCCCCACCTTTTCACCAGCCCAGGTTTTTTCTATGTCCGTTCGAGGACGAACGGTTGTTTTAGAGGTGGAGAATGTGATGACCCAAAAGGTCATCTTATGTTTTAGAACTCGAATATGCGCTCTTAAGCCTTTAAAATCTCACTTTTATCCTCCTCGATTTACGTGTGCAGTTCGGGCAGGTTTCCGGATAGCTTTTATGTTAAAAACGAATGAAATAAGAATTTTTGCCTTAAAAGATGATTTTAGTTGATTTCGGTCAATATTTTTGGTAAACGGGCCTGGATCCGTGCTTTGACGGTCCCGGTAGGTCCGTATCGAATTATGGGACCTGGGCGTATGCCCGGAATCAAATTTGGAGGTCCCTAGCTTAAGTTATGAATTTTTGATGAAAATTAAAAGTTTGGAAATTATTTGTTTTTAAGAATTGATTGATATTTGGCATTGTTAGTATCGGGTCCGTATTTTGGTTCTGGAGCCCGGTACATGTTCATTATGATATTTAAGACTTGTCTATAAAATTTGGTGAGAAACGGAGTTAATTTGACGTGATTCGGACGTCCAGTTGAGAAGATATGGATTTTAAAGTGTTCTTGAGAATTTCATCTGATTTGGTGCTAAATTCGTAGTTCTAGGTGTAATTTTGGCAATTTGATCTCGCGAGCAAGTTCGTATGATGTTTTAAGACTTGTGTGCATGTTTGGTTTGGAGCCCCGAGGGCTCGGGTGAGTTTCGGATAGGCCACGGGATGTTTTGAACTTGGGAAAAATCTAGTTTCTGCAGATTCTGGTGTCTGGCATATCCTTTTTTCGTGTTCGCGAAGGTCCTCTCACGAATGCGAAGAGTAAACTGGTGAGGCTGAGACTTCTTCTTCGCGAACCCGAAGGCCTGGTCACGAACGCGAAGTGATGGGGGATTTACCCTTCGCGAATGCAACCTGACCATCGCGAACGCGAAGCATTTGGGGACCTGGGGAGGGTTGGTCATGTTCTTCTACGCGAACGCGTCCACTGGGTCACGAACGTGAAGGCTAGGGGAGAGTTTCCTTACGCGAACGTGTAGGAAGACTAGCGAACGCGAAGTGATGGGGGATTTAGACCTCGATTTGAGGTTGGATTCCAAAACTAATTACACATTCGGGCTCGGGGGTGAATGGGTAAAACGATTTTGGTTCGAATCTCGGGTTTTGACCAAGCGGGCCCGGGGTCGATTTTTTGACTTTTTGGAGGAAAAATTTGGAAAATTTAATTTATGAAATATAATGGATTCCTTTATCAATATTTGATATTATTGAGTCACTTTTTAAATAGATACGAGTGGTTTGGAGATGAATTCCAAAGGAAAAGCTGTGATTGAGAATTTAGTGGCCTTCGGAGCGAGGTAAGTGTTGTGTCTAACTTTGGCTTGAGGGAATAGGTATTGCATGAGTATTTGCTACTTGTTTTGTTGTTGAATACGACGTATAGTAGAGGTGACGGGCATCTATGCGTTGTAGTCGAGTCATAGTACGCGAATGAAATTCTATTCTTGCAAATTTGTAGTCTTAAATCTTGTTATCCATGCTTATTGTTGTTGTTGAAATGTTGGGAAACTTGTATCCGATTCCACCAAGGCCGATAAAAATTGTGAATATTGATTCGAGGTTGAGATGATAAATTGTGAAAGTAATCATTTATGAAATATTGATTTTCTTGTGAAACTCCTCTCTATCCGTTGTTATTAATTATATTGTGAGTAAGAGTGTAAAGCACGAAGGGTGATCCCGTGCATAGTTTAATTATATTGTGAGGAAGAGTGTAAAGCACGAAGGGTGATGCCGTGCATAGTTTAATTATATTGTGAGGAAGAGTGTAAAGCACGAAGGGTGATGCCGTGCATAATCTTATTATATTGCGAGGAAGAGTGTAAAGCACGAAGGGTGATGTCGTACATAATTTATTTATATTGCGAGGAAGAGAGTAAAAGCACGAAGGGTGATACCGTGCAGTCTTATTTGTTATTTGGTGAGGTTGAGAGTAAAAACACGAAGGGTGATGCCGTGCAGTTTTCCTTGCTGTCTTAATTGCTCAATTCGTTTAAGGATTTCCGGTTTAATTATGTCTTTTCATTATTCTCACTCTTTATATCGTGTTCCCCCACTGTATGTTTTCCTCCCATTATTTCTGCATTATTGTTTTACTCATTGTTGTTGCCTCTAGCATGATTATATGTTCAGGTTATATGTGGGTGTCTTGTCTTAGCCTCGTCACTACTTCGCCGAGGTTAGGTTCGACACTTACCAGTACAGGGGGTCGGTTGTACTGATGCTGCACTCTGCACTTTCTGTGCAGATTTTGATACCGGCTCAGGTTGATCGAGATTAGCTATCGGTCCGCTGTTTGGAGACTCAAGGTAGATCTGTCGGCGTTCACAAACCTTGAAGTCCCCGTCTATCCTTTATGTCTTACTGTTTTCTTTCATTCAGACAGTTGTATTTTTTTCAGACCATTACTTGTTGTAAATTATAGAATGCTCATGAATTTCGACTCCATATCCGAGTGGTAGTAGTTAATACAGATTTATGATATTCTGCACTTGTTATATTTCGTTTTAGTTAATTAATGTTAATTACTGAATGGAATTAAGAAATTGGTAAATGATTCTCTAACGTTGGCTTGCCTAGCAAGTGAAATGTTAGGCGCCATCACGGTCTCGTCGGTGAGAAATTTCGGGTCGTGACATCATATTTCCACAGCACCTCGTGCCCATAATTAAATCATCATATTTCCCCCGCACCTCGTGCCTTCATTTCATATCCCAACTGCACGGTTAATTCACGTGTCAATTATCATTATTATTTTATCATAGCACCTTGTGCCCACATTTTATATCATAACTGTACGGACAATTCACATGCCAAATATCCTCATTATTTACTCACGGCTCCTCGTGCCCACATTTCATTTTATAATCCGCCTGGCAATGGCCACAGGCTCCCAATTTCAACATAAATCAGATTGTTATCAATTTACCAACAACAAGACAAATTGCACAAGGTATAAAAATAAACATAAGCAAATCACAACATCACATGAAAATTATCAACACCACAACCCCACATCATTACATATCGCCCCTGACAATAGCCACCCTTATCGCTCATATTGCCACCCTTATCACTCCTATAGCCACCCGTATCGCTCCGCCCAGACAATATCAATAGCCACCCTTATCGCTCCTATTTCCACCCTTATCGCTCCGCCCAGATAATATTCCAACAAACACAGCCACAGTGAAATGCCACCCTTATACCCACATAATATCAGCGGTGAAATGACACCCTTATATCTTCAAAATAATAATTAACACAATACAACAATTTACACGGGAAATTATCACGGTAACATAATAAAATCAATTCAAATCACAATTTGCCCACTAGCTACAACCAAAATTCCAAAGATACAACCAAATCAATTAATTTCACAACAAATAGCCGAAGGCTCCACACAATGTGTACAACACCCAATAACAATCAACAGAGATAGAAATTACTCAACATCAAGCAAAGTCTTCATTAACTCCAAATTTTCAATAATTATATAAATACCTCTTCTTATGCTCATTTAATTAATTATTTACAAAGGGAAATCTATAATGAAATTAAATTCCAATAATTATCAAACCAGCAAATTCACGGAATTACATAAATAATCAAGTAACAATCACATCAAATTGTCATATAAAAACAAATTCAACAATAAGTATTTAGGTATGGCAAACAGACGATTTAATAATTTTCCACAATTTTCTAATTTACTACACAATAATGCCTAAGACTTTAATTCAATAAATTTTGTACGTATAAGCCCGAGTACGTACTCGTCACCTCACGTACACGGCTTTTTACATTTCACAAATGGAACATAAGACTCAATGCCTAAGGGGTAATTCCCCCACTCGAGGTTAAGCAAGACACTTACCTTTTTGAAGTTATGCCGATATTCCAAAATCGCCTTCTTGCTTGAATTGACCTCTAGACCGCTCAAATTTATCCAAATTAATTGTATAACTTTATTAAAATTCATCGAAAATAATTTCGAATAGTAATACGTCGACTTAAAAATTTATTCCAAAAAGTCAACAAAAGTCAATGCGGGACCCGCCTCTCGGAACCCGACATTATTTTCATGAAATCTGAACACCCATTCCGATACGAGTTCAACCATACCAATTTTATTGAATTCAATATAATTTGATTATGTATTGGTTACGTGATAGACGTGCATGTAGTGGTGTTCGTTGGTCGGTACGGTACGATATTTAAACATTTCGGTTAGGTATTTTCGGTATTCGGTTTCTTAAAATGCTATACCAATACCGTACCTAATTAAATTTGATATGGTTCGGTTTTTCTCCTTTCGATTTCGGTTTATTCGGTTCGGTAACTTTTGTTTGAATATTAACAAGTGCATAGAGTCATAAACTATAATATTCTTAATTAAAGTACTTAAAAGTACAAAACTAAAAATGTTTGTTGACAAAAATTTTGTCCTAAACTAGCAAATATCAACCTAGAGAGAGAAAATTGCACATAAAGGAATAAATTTGATCATTAGAAATATTTTCTTACTTGCTTAGAGTTAATTGATGAACTTAGAGAATCAAGGAAAGTAAAATTTTAGTTTTTTTATATTTATGTTATAATTAATAATATGTGTTTTATGTAATATAATATATATTTTGGTACGGTATCGATATTTTAGTATTTGATTTTAAAATACCAAATACCATACCTAATACCATATTTTTTTACTTATCGACATTTTTGACAATTATATTCACAAGTTATTTGGTCAAATTACATAATCAAATTTTACCCTCAATGAAAGTATAGTCAATTGAGACTTGGAATGTAATATTGAATTAGTCACATTGAATTTGATTTTGTAATATTGAATTACAACTAACTATACATTATACACTTATTTATAACTAATCTACAATTTATCTATAACTTTCATACATTATTTCTACCCAGTTAAATACAATTACAATATAATACAACTTAAATACAATTATTATACAAATTTTATACAATATGTCTTTTGTATATTTTGTATCTGATTTGTATATATTTTGTGTGTGGTGTATTCTTCTTCCCCTCTAGAATTCCAATCAAAACTTACTCTCTTAATACAATTTTGATACATATCAACAACTTTAAGTAAAAAGATAGTATTGATAACTTAAATACAAATTTTATATAACGATTCATACACAATACAACTATTTTTCAACTTTCATATAATATTCAAATATATATAACTACAACAGAATACAATTTACCTACACCTTTACTACAATTTCGTAAGTACATTGTATGTCATGTCTTATTCTTCTTCTTTTTTGAGTTTCAATTTGAAATTCATCCAAAATCAAGTCTAATCTTCACCAAACACCCTAAAAATTGAGTTATAATGTGTCACGGCCCAATTTTCCCTCTGTTGGGTATCGTGATGGCACCTGGTCTTAGGGACTAAGTAAGCCTAATATTTATTAAATAACAACAATAATTAAATAACATCTAACAATCTTTGAAATGGAAACCTCCAAAATAAAATTACAATTCCCTAAAACTGGTAGTACAAGTCATAAGCTCTACAGAGTGTTTGCTAGAAAGTTTCTAAATACAACTGTCCATAAATAAGAATAAACAGTGCAAAATGAAAACTTGAAGGTGACTCCGAAGCCTGCGAACACAGCAATAGGTTTACCTTGAGTCTCCACAGCAATGACCCGCACAGCTGCTAACGAACAACACCTGGATCGCAGAAGTGTAGAATGAGCACACCACGGCGGTGCCCAGTAAGTATCAAGACTAACCTCAGTGAAGTAGTGACGAGGTACAGTCAAGACACTCACTAGTCAAATAACCCGTGTCATACTAAAATAATCGAGAACAAACAGCAGTGATATAAACAGTAAGGCAGCAAGAACACCACAATTATTGCTCTGACAAATAAGAAAGAACACAAGTACAACCAATTAAACAAGTCTTTCACATAAGAACCCTTTAAATAAAATACCCTCCAAATATATATATTTCTTCAAATAAGTATCCTTCGAATATAAAACTCTTTCAAATAAATATCTTTAAAAATATAATTCTTCAATTTAAAAGTCACCCTGTGACACCTCATTTCAAAATCATCAAATACGGGTTTCAACCCACCTTTATATTTTCTACGGCACCTCGTGCCCAATTTTCTATCACAACTGCACGGACTACTCACGTTCCAATAATATCAATGTATGTAAGATCCACATGATCAATTTATTCCCAATAAGGTAAGTTTAAAAAAAAATTAAATCAAGTAGGAAATCAACAAAAGAATGAATTTATTTTAGAAATCGTTTGGGCAAAGAAAATAACATTTCAATAAAAACGAAACACCTGATAGTTGCTAATTTGGATGTGAAACTTATAAGAATTAAAGCATACAATAATTTCTTTTATTCAAAACAACTTAACCTTAAAAATTAGTAAAAACTAGAAACACAAATCCTCAGAGTCTCGTACAAGAACCAAAGCCAACATATTACAACAAGGAATACAAACACACAGGGATTTACATATCACAGAAAAACAAAATAACCAAAAGCAAGTGCAACCATAGAAAATATCAACAAAAAGAGCACTCCCGAGGTACCGCCTCGTAGTCCCAAAATGTCACGACCCCAAATTAACCCTCTGTAAGGTGTCGTGATGGCACCTAGTCTTTACGACTAGGTAAGCCTACTATTGCGAAAAATATAAAGGAAACACAACATTTTTAAGATAAACAATATATTTTACATAGCCAAGAGTAGTACCACTCGGCATACACAAAATAATTTCCCAAGACCCGGAATATCACTAAGTCACAAGCTGCTATAATCTATGTAGCTCTATACAAAAGTATGAGGATAGTAAAGAAAGTATCTAGGCGATGGATTATAAGGGGACTCCAAAGATCTACAGACGCAAGTAGAAGTACCTTGAAGTCTCCTAGAATCAGCAACACGTACTAACCCCGAGGCTGATAGCTCGCACCTGGATCTGCACACGAAAACATGTGCAGGGAAGGGTATGAGTACACCACAATGGTACCCAGTAAGTGCCAAGCCTAGCCTCGGTCGAGTAGTGACGAGGCCAGGTCAAGGCCCTAACGGAGTAAATATAATAAATTAAGCAGTAAAAGATATAAGCAGAATTTACGGTAACATAGTTAAAGAAATTTTCAAAAATTTAACAGTCAAGGGAGCCTCGGCTCAAAATAAGGTAAACACAGTGGGAAATCTCTCGGGATACCGTCCCGTAGTTTCAGATGAATATGCAGTACAGGGGGATCTCCCGGAATACGTCCGTAGTCCCAAAGTAAATATGCAGTGCAGGGGGATCTCCCGGAATACGTCTGTAGTCCCAAAGTAAATATGCAGTACATGTGGATCTCCAGAATACGTCTGTAGTCCCAAAGTAAGTATGCAGTACATGGGGAATCCCCCGGAATACGTCCGTAGTCCCAATTTAAATATGCAACGCAAGATGAAATGACAGGCATGACATCGAGTTATACAGTTTATACTGGACATAGATAAGGCAAATAAGGACTTAACTGAACATGACGTACAGAATGTCAATTAGGCAGTTAAAACACGTAAGCATGCTTTTCTAGTCTAAACTACACAATTAAACATATTAGTACAATTAATAAGAGAAGCAATTTATGATTTAAAAAGGTTAAACATGATTTTTGCAATAATAGCCCGTATACGTACTCGTCACCTCACGTACACGGCGCCCACACACCAAATAATATCAAGATATCCTAAGGGGAAAGTCCCCAACACAAGGTTCGGCAAGCCACTTACCTCGAACCGCTCAAATCAACTTGATAACACGTTCTTACCACGAGTATCCGACTCCAAATGTCCAGAATCTATTCAAAATAGTAAAATACAATCAATGCGCGCTAATGGAATGAATCCCACAAGAAAATCTACAAAAATTAGGCCAAAACTCGAAATTGTCTCAAACCCGGCCCCCGGGGCCCACATCTCGAAACCCGACAGAATTCATGAAACTAGAAAGCTCATTCACTCACGAGTCTAACCATATCAAATTTCCTAAAATCCGACACCAAATGGTCCTCCAATCCACAATTCAAACTCCTAAATCCCTAGTTTCCAACTTCCAATTTCCACCTCAAATACACATTAACTAGGTGGGAAAATACATGGCAAGGCAAGATTATTGACCAAAAATAAGCACAAGGAACTTACCTCAAGAAATGACTCGAAAATGCTCTCAAACATCGCCCCAACCCAAGTTTGCAAAGCCAAAAATGATAAAAATCGCGAAGCCCTTCGGTTTTAATCA
This sequence comes from Nicotiana tomentosiformis, assembly GCF_000390325.3. Lineage (NCBI taxonomy): Eukaryota > Viridiplantae > Streptophyta > Magnoliopsida > Solanales > Solanaceae > Nicotiana > Nicotiana tomentosiformis. The sequence goes on along the minus strand of NC_090813.1, from coordinate 96,814,926 downwards.
CTGCCCAGTTATTTCCGCACCTACGGAACCTGGGCTCGCACCTGCGGGTGCGCTTGTGCGGAAAACGTGCGCATTTGCGCAACTCACTTACCCCCTCTACCTTCGCACCTGCGACGAAAGGGCCGCATTTGCGCCCTAGCGCCTGCGGAGTCCCTTCCGCTTCTGCGCATCTTGCGCATGTGCGAACATCCTTGCGCATTTGCGAGGATCGCAGATGCGGAAACTTCCTCGCACCTGCGACCCCAGGCCAACTCTCGATTTATCTCATTTGCGCTTCAATCTCCGCATGTGCGGCTCACGCACCTGCGGTCTCGTTTCCGCAGGTGCGAAAACACCAGAACCAGCAAAGTTCAGAAATTCCTCGAAGTCCAAGTTTTCACCCGTTAAGCATCCGAAACACACCCGAGGCCCCCGGGACCTCGACCAAACATACCAACTAATCCTAAAACACCATACAAACTTAGTCGAGCTCTCAAATCCCATCAAACAATGCTAAAATCATGAATCACCCTCCAATTCAAACTTAAAGAACTTAAAACTTCAAAATTCTACAACCGATGTCGAAACCTATCAAATCACGTCCGGTTGACCTCAAATTTTGTGCACAAGTTATAATCAACATTACGGACCTACTCCAACTTCCGTAATCGGAAAACGACCCCGATATCAAAATTTCCACTACCGGCCCAAAACTCCAAAAATTCGACTTTCGCCGTTTCAAGCCTAAATGAGCTACGAACCTCCAAAACACAATCCGGACACGCTCCTAAATCCAAAATCACCTAACGGAGCTAACGGAATTCCATTCCGAAGTCTTCTTCACATAGTTCCAACTACGGTCCAAATCCTAGGGCTTAAGCTCTCATTTAGGGACTAAGTGTCCCAAAACACTCCGAAACTCAAAACCAATCATCCCGGCAAGTCACAATAGCAGAAAAAGATTTTGGGGAAAGCAGTTAATAGGGGATCGGGACTATTACTCTCAAAATGACCGGCCGGGTCGTTACATCCTCCCCCTCTTAAAACAATCATTCGTCCTCGAACGAGTATAAAGACATACCTGAAACTGTGAAAAGATGAGGGTATTGGCTGCGCCATATCCTGCTCGGTCTCCCAAGTCGCCTCCTCGACCAGCTGACCCCTCCACTGGACCTTTACTGAAGCAATATTCTTTGACCTGAGCTTTCTGACCTGCCTGTCCAAAATGGCTACTGGCTCCTCAACATAAGATAGATCTTTGTCCAACTGGACTGAGCTGAAATCCAATACATGAGTCGGATCACCGTGATACTTCCGGAGCATGGACACGTGGAATACCGGGTGAACTCCTGCTAGGCTGGGAGGCAAGGCAAGCTCATAAGCAACCTCCCTAACTCGCCGCAATATCTCAAAAGGACCAATAAACCTCGGGTTCAGCTTGCCCTTCTTCCCGAACCTTATGATACCCTTCATAGGCGATACCCGAAGCAAGACCCGCTCACCAACCATAAATGCCAAATCACAAACCTTACGGTCTGCATAACTCTTCTGCCTGGACTGGGCTGTGCGAAGTCTCTCCTGAATCACCTTCACCTTATCCAGGGCATCCTGGACCAAATCTATACCCAACAATCGGGTCTCGGCCGGCTCAAATCATCCCACTAGGGACCGGCACCGACTACCATACAAAGCCTCATACGGTGCCATTTGAATACTGGACTGATTTGAAACTTCAAAATTCTACAACCGATGTCGAAACCTATCAAATCACGTCCGGTTGACCTCAAATTTTGCGCACAAGTTATAATCAACATTACGGACCTACTCCAACTTCCGGAATCATAAAACGACCCCGATATCAAAATTTCCACTACCGGCCCAAAACTCCAAAAATTCGACTTTCGCCATTTCAAGCCTAAATGAGCTACGAACCTCCAAAATACAATCCGTACACGTTCCTAAATCCAAAATCACCTAACGGAGCTAATGGAACCGACGGAATTCCATTCCGGAGTCGTTTTCACATAGTTCTGACTGCGGTTCAAATCCTAGGGCTTAAGCTCTCATTTAGGGACTAAGTGTCCCAAAACACTTCGAAACTCAAAACCAATTATCCCGGCAAGTCACAATAGCAGAAAACGATTTGGGGAAAGCATTTAATAGGGGATCGGGACTATTACTCTCAAAATAACCGGCCGGGTCGTTACACAAAAGTAAATATGCAACATCAACAATGCCCCCAGGCCATCACAAATCAATCCCCGACATAGCCCACCTTGTCTCGCCACGTGTGCAATAATAAAGTAAGTGCTCGCCTTGTCTCGCCATACGTGCATAATAATATTCCCACTTTGTCTCGCCACATGCGCAAACCCACATACATATATAAATAGCCCTCCTTGTCACGCCGCATGCGCATAAATCAATAGTAATAATAGCACGGCAGAAACCTCGTGCAAACACCCGAACATAACTCCCACAATATAATGTGCCAATATCACATCTCATAAACTGCATCTCAAGTTCTTAAATATTACAACATAGCACAAAAATCAACAATACCTTATTTTCCACAATAAGGAGCCCATGGCTCGACCATAATGTGCACAAAAAATCTTAACAAAATATCCGGAAGTGAACAACTCAACAAAATATATTTCACATAAAAATCAAGGTGGCAATCACACTAAATCATCATGTAAAAACAATTTCAACAAACAAGGATCTAGGCATGACAAATAGAGGATTTAATAAGTGTCAACAATTTCCAATTTAATACATAAGGGCGTCTAAGGATTTTTAATCAATGAAATTTGCACATATAAACCAAGTACGTACTCGTCACCTCGCGTACATGGTTTTCAATTACACAAATTGCACATAAGACTCAATGCCTGAGGGGTAATTCCCCCACTCGATGTTAGGCAAGATACTTACCTTTTTGAAGTTAGGTCGATATTGCAAAATAGCCTTCTTGCTTGAATTGACCTCCGGACCGCTCAAATCTATCCAAATTAATTGTACAACTTCATTAAAATTCATCAAAAATAATTCCGGATAATAATACGTCGACTTAAAAATTTATTCCAAAAAGTCAACAAAAGTCATCGCGGGACCCGCCACTTGGAACCCGGCATAATTTTCATAAAATCCGTACACACATTCCGATACGAGTTCAACTATACCAATTTTATCGAATTTCAATAAAAACTCGACCTCCAAATCTTAAATTTTTATTTTTTGGAAGATTTTACAAAAATCTTGATTTTCCTTCATTAAATCCGAATTAAATGATGGATTCAAAGACATAATCATGGAAATTAATCAAAACTGGATAAGAATCACTTACCCCAAACACTCACGCAAGAATCTTTCCAAAAATTGCCTCCTACCGAGCTCCAAATTTGATTTTGAGTTATGAACTCAAACCCCGGTTTTTGGGACTTTTATTTCTGCCCAGATAGGCCTTCTTCAGCAACGGCAGTCCAAACAGCTCCAATTTGGTCTGAAACCACCCTGAAACATACCCGAGCCCCTCGAGACCCCGTCCAATCATATCAACCTGTCCAATAACACAACACGGGCCTGCTCGAAGTCTCAAATCACATTAAACAACATCGAAATCATGAATCGCACCCTAATTCAAACTTAATGAACTTTGAAATTTCAACTTCTACCATAAATGCCGAAACCTATCAAATCATGTCCGATTGACCTCAAATTTTGCACACAAGTCACGTTCGACATTATGGACCTACTACAACTTCCAGAATAGGATTACAACCCCGATATCAAAAAGTCAACCCCCGGTCAAACTTTCCAAAATTTTGAGTTTTGTCATTTCAAGCTTAATTCCACTACGGACCTCCAAATAATTTTTCGGACACGCTCCTAAGTCCAAAATCATCATACAGAGCTAACGGAACTGACGGAACTCCATTCCGGAGTCGTCTTCATACAGTTCTGATTACGGTCAAAATCTTAAGATTTAAGCTTCCTTTTTAGGGACCAAGTGTCCCAAATTACTCTGAATCATCCGGTAACTGAATTCAACCATGCTCGCAAGTCAATACGTGTAATACGAAGCTTCTCTGGGCCTTATGCCGTCGAACAGGACTTAAATTCTTAAAACGACAAGTCGGATCGTTACATTCTCCACCTCTTAAACAAACGTTCGTCCTCGAACGTGCTAAGAATTTTTCTGAGGACTTTAAATTACTGAGTACATTCTTGCACACATACTTGTGGATGATTCTACATTCCCGCAATTTAACACGGGTCCGACAACACCATCTCAATTGAGATTATTTATTTTCTCCATTCTTATAAGCTTTAAAGCAAAATCCCTAACCCTTCCAATAATTTCCAAAATGCCTGATTTTTACTTCGACGTACGGTATTAGTCTCAACTGGCTATAGCAACTCGTGCCTATACACATATCAACTATCTTAATAGTGTTGAAGTACTTCAAAAATTTTCTGGGGTGTTTCATTCTCCCCCGCTTAGGATCATTCGCCCTCAAACACATAACATAACTTATCTCTTCCTTTGCAAATCTCAATCCTCCAAATTTTACTAACTCCCAATTTTTTTTCCAGAAATTTCGGCAGAGTCTCCCCTGTAATTGGGCCTATCCACCTGCCATAGTAACACCAAAACAACACCTAACAACACATCCACAACCCAACACAATAACACAAGGTATATATCAATGACACCAATCTCAGCATTACAAGCATTGCATTATCATAGTGATATCAGGACATGAAGCACATCATATGTATGCTCATCACCACATCTCTGGTCTTAAAAGCTGTTCATAATTAATTCCAGCATCATCAATTAATCTCATATTAACCACCACCTCATTTCGAATTTTCACAACACTTACAATAGAATATGAGGCATGAAGACCTCATGATTGCTTACTCGGATTAATGAGTCACATTTAACGCCACTTGGGCACTCATCTCATAGGTTAAAACTCAATATTTATAGCACGAAAATAACTGAATATGAGCAAAAAATATACAAGAATTATCAAAATAAGCCTAACAGGCATGACTCCCTATTAATATTATTGTACAAATTAAATTTCACAAAGGGAGAATTTTCAACTCATAAATATTTCACCACAAGGGCCTCATCCTTATATACTTACATCGCGACTTGCAACCCGGTTTAAATATTTCACATCATATAAGAAAAATGCGAGGATCTCGTCCTCAACTCCGAATCCCAAGTATTTTGCACATTGTGCTAACTGAAATTTCAATTTCCTTTCTTTCTTCCTTTCAATAAATTTCGTAAACAGTTTTCACAACACATAATGAACCCTCATACCGGTAGGGCATATAATTCATAAAAATTGGAATCAATTCTTCCAAAACACATTTAACCCATTGTAAAGAATAATAAAAAATTTACTTTTGGACTTATAGCCCTCAATGGTGTACAAAATAAAATGACAGGCACGGGTTCACATCTTTAAATCTCCCAACAGGGATAAACATATAAGTGGGTCACAAATTTACGAAGCTCCCCCATAAGTGGAGCATAATGGGAGGACTCACCTCAATATTCAAAACCGAATCAAATTAAGGGAAAAATATCCTTTTATAACAAAAATCAGGACCGTACCTGTAACGTCACCATCTGGTGTATTTCCCTCAGCCAAATCATAGCAATTATATCAACGAGTCGGGTCTCCACCTCTTAGGTGCCCACTACCCGCCTGTCCTCCACCTCTAGCTGACTGTGCACGTGGAGTATTAATTGGAATAAAGCTTGTAGCCTAAATATTCTGATGAAATCCGTCTCTTCCAAATCTGGGATATTCCTCTTGATGCGTGTGGTACAATCACACTGATAACAACCCCTCTGAGGTCGCGGCTGCTCGTACTGAGTCTATGCCGGATAATTGGAATAACTACAGTAAGAATCTTGTGTCGGTGGTGCATTGAAAGAACTTACTGGAGCACCCCGAGTAATCTGATGTGCAGACTGAGTTGGCCGACTGTTCAAGCCTCCGCTATAATGGGTCCTAGATAAAGAGTAAAATTCATTGAACCGTCCAGATCTTCGAGACCTTTTGGCCTCCTTAGACTCCCTTTCCTCTCCTAAAACACCCTCAATCTCCCTTGCAATCTCCACTACTTGTTGAAATGGAGTATCAGTTTGCAACTCTATAGCCATGCATATTTTAATATCATAATCGAGCCCCTCAATGAATCTGCGGACCCGTTCTCTGATTGTAGGAACTAATATAGGTGCATGATAGGCTAACTCACTGAACCTGATAGCATATTCTGACACTGTCATAATGCCCTGACGCAACCGTTCAAACTCTGTGTGCCACACATCTCGGAGAGTCTGGGGAACAAACTCTTTCAAGAACATTTTCGAAAATTGAGCCCAAGTTGGTGGTGTTGTATCGGCTGGTCTACCTTCTTCATAGATTTGCCACCACAGATACGCTGTGCCTAACGGTAAAAATATAGTAAAGGCAACTCCGTCCACTTCCACAATACCCATGGTGCAGAGAATACAGTGACACTTTTCTAGAAATTCTTGGGCATCCTCTGAAGCTGTGCCACTAAAAGTAGGTGGGTCATACTTCTTAAACCTCTCAAGCCTCTTTTGTTCTTTTTCTGATGCCTCTGGCCTGACCTAAGGCTGAACTGGAATAACAGGTTATACTAGTACTATACCTGAAACTTGACCAATGTGAACCTGCTGCTCTGGAGTTACTCTGGCAGCGACACGTGCTCCTCGTCGGCCTCTGCCTCTGCCCCTAGCGACATCCACTCCGGGGTAACGTTATCAGCAACTACAGCTCGTGTCCTCACCATCTGTGAGAGAATGGAATGATAAAAGTTCAAACTTCGAGATCAATGAACTCGCATGATGGAATGAAAGAAGGGAGATTATCCTAATAGTTCTGAAGGCTTTCGAAGATAAGTACAGACGTCTCTGTACCGATCCGCAAGACTCTACTAAACTCGATTATGACTTGTAGCACCTATGAACCTAGAACTCTTATACTAACTTGTCACGACCCAATTTTCCCTCTGTTGGGTATCGTGATGGCACCTAGTCTTAGATTAGGCAAGCCTAACATTTATTAAATAATAACAATAATTAAATAACATCTAACAATCTTTGAAATGGAAACCTCCAAAATAAAATTATAATTCCCCAAAACTGGTAGTACAAGTCATAAGCTCTACAGAGTGTTTGCTAGAAAGCTTCTAAATACAACTGTCCAAAAATAAGAATAAAAATGAAAACTTGAAGGTGACTCCGAAGCCTGCGAACGCAGCAACAGGTTTACCTTGAGTCTCCAAAGCAACGACCCGCACAACTACTAACGAACAATACCTGGATCTACACAAAAATGTACAGAAGTGTAGAATGAGCACACCACGGCGGTACCCAGTAAGTATCAAGACTAACCTCAGTGGAGTAGTGACGAGGTACAGTCAAGACACTCACTAGTCAAATAACCTGTGTCATACTAAAATAATCGAGAACAAATAGTAGTGGTATAAACAGTAAGGCAGCAAGAACACCACAATTATTGCTCCGACAAATAAGAAAGAACACAAGTACAACCAATTAAACAAGTCTTTCACATAAGAACCCTTTAAATAAAATACCCTCCAAATATATATATTTCTTCAAATAAGTGTCCTTCGAATATAAAACTCTTTCAAATAAATATCTTTAAAAATATAATTCTTCAATTTAAAAGTCACCCTGTGACACCTCATTTCAAAATCATCAAATACGGTCTCAACCCACCTTTATATTTTTTGCGGTACCTCGTACCCATATTTCTATCACAACTGCATGGACTACTCACGTGCCAATAATATCAATGTATATAAGATCCACATGATCAATTTATTCCCAATAAGGTAAGTTTTAAAAAAATTAAATCAAGTAGGAAATCCACTGTAACGACCTAAACGGTCGTTTTAAGAATTTAAGTCCCGTCTGGTGGCATAAGTCCCTGAGCACCTTCATATTATGTGTATTGACTTGCGTGCGTGGTTGAATTCGGTTACCGGATGTTTCAGAGTGATTTGGGACACTTAGTCCCTAAAACGAAAGCTTAAGTCTTAGAATTTTAACCGTAGTCAGAACTATGTGAAAACAACTCCGGAATGGAGTTTCGTCGGTTCCATTAGCTTCGTTGGGTGATTTTGGACTTAGGAGCGTGTACGGGCTGTAAATCCGAGGTCTGTAGCTGATTTAGGCTTGAAATGGCGAAAGTCAATTTTTTGGAGATTTGGACCGGAAGTGGACCTTTTGATATCGGGGTGGGAATGCGATTCCGAGAGTTGGAACAACTCCGTTATGTTATTTGGGACTTGCATGCATTGTTTGACGTCATTCCGGGTTGATTTGATAGGTTTCGGCACGGGTTTTAGAAGTTGAAAGATTTGAAAATTTATAAGTTCGATTCAGGGTGCGATTCGTAGTTTCAACATTGTTTGATGTGATTTGAGACCTCGAGTGGGTCCGTGTTAGGGTATAGAACTTGTTGGTATATTTGGACGGGGTCCCCAGGGCCCCGGGTGTTTTTGGATGAGTTGCGGATGATTTCCATGGTTTTGGGGAGGTTTGAGTTCTGGTGTAATGACACCTGCGGACCTTGGGCGCAGGTACGATGGTCGCAGGTGCGGAGATGGAGGCGCAGGTGCGAGAAGAGCTGGACTTGGCAGTCTCCGCATGTGCGGAGAATTTGTGCGCATCAGCGGACTCGCATGTGGGGAGATGGAAGTGCAGATGCGAGAATTGAGAGTTGGCATTGGGTCGCAGGTGCGAGGAAGTTCCGCATCTGCGATGCCCGCGGATGCGCAGAAGGCTCGCAGGTGTGGAGACTGTGGGAGTTAGTGACTTCCGCAGGTGCGACTGGTTAGACCGCAGGTGTGGTAGGCGCAGGTGCGAGAAATGGTCGCAGGTACGAGGATCATTGGGCAGAAAGGGGTTGGAATCGAGGGTTAGTTCATTTTCACTCTATTTTTTATTTTTAGCTCGGGAGAAGGCGATTCTTTGAGAGACTTTCAGAGGAATCTTGTGGGTAACGATTTCTTACTCGAATTTGGATTTATTACATTAATCTATAGTTGTTTCTCCATTTAATTTCGGATTTTTGGGGTTGAAATTGGGAAAATTTGGAAGAACTTCTTCAGTAAAGATTTTGAATTTTGAAGGGGGATTTGTGGTCGGATTTGAGTAATTCTTATATGGTTGGACTCGTGAGTGAATGGGTGTTCGTATTTTGTAATTTTTATCCGATTCCGAGATGTGGGCCCGGGTCGACCTTTTAGGGTGAATTTCGGAATTTTTGTTAAAATATTGATTTCATTGATTAGATGAGTATATTATTGTTGTATTCATGTTATGCAATTGTGTTTGGCTAGATTTGGGCCATTCGGATCCGGATATTCGTGGAAAAGGCATTGTGACAGATTGTTTGAGCTTGATTCGAGGTAAGTATCTTGCCTAACCTTGTGTGGGGGACTTGCCCTTAGGATTTGAGTCTTCTATGTTGATTGTAGTCCATGTACACGAGGTGACGAGTGTGTGCACTGACATATTTATGGGAAGTTGGCCTTTTAGGGTTCTTAGGTCCTTGTATTCATTGAATATGCAGTTGTTCTTATTATAATTATATATATCTTAATTACTAGATTCACATCTACATGCTTAATTAGAATCAATTGCTTCATGATCCACTATTATTGTTACTTGATTCATATGTGCCTTAACTGAAACTGTTAACTCTTTTATAGCCATGCTATCTTTTCATAACTGCTTATCTTTATTTGGAATTTATATTATTTCATCCTATAATTGTTCAGTCTTAATTGAGGTTATGATTATTTTTCCGCTGCTTATCCTTAATTGAATTGTTGAATATCCTTCGTAATTTCCTCAACCTTAAAAGAAGTTTAGATATCCTATATCTTAGTCGACTTGTTTTATTTGGCATTATTTGATTCGTGTTAGCTTCCCTATTGTTGAAGTGTATATTGTGGGATCGTTGCTATACATTAGTTTTCCCTTTGTTGAGATGTTCTCTTTTTGCCTAGCATTCTTTACTCTGGCTATTCCTTGTGAATTGGTTCTACCGTTTCTTTGTGAATTAAAGTTCTTGAGTTGATTTACTTGTCGTACTTTGTATTATTGCCATTGTTGCTGTTGTACTTGTTATTATTGTGATGCACGAGGTTTCTGTCGTGCGGTTGTTATTATGGGGTTGCACGAGGTTTCTGTCATGCTATTGTTACCATTGATATTTGCACATGCGGCGTGACAAGGCGGGATATGTATGTATGTATGTATGTATATATATATATATATATATATATATATATATATATATATATATATATATATATATATATATATATGTGTGTGGGGGGGGGGGGGGGGTTGCGCATGTGGCGAGACAAGGTGGGAATATTATTATGCACGTGTGGCGAGACAAGACGGGCATTTATATTACTATTGCACACGTGGCGAGACAAGGTGGGTTGTGTCAGGGATTGATTTATGATGATTTGTGGCCTGGGGGTATTCTTGTTGTTGATATTTGTGAAGTGGTATACATACTTGTGTGAGCTTTATCTTGTGAAAGCTGTGAGAAAATATTCTACGTGTTGTTCGTTCTTTTCCCTTATGCTTATTTGCTAATATGGACTATGGTATGACACTTGCACAAGCATACACGTAGTTAAGCACTCTTATCGGATAAGAGGTGTTCTTGATATTGTTGAGCATAGATGCTCACCTTTGTTTACTTGCCTTCTATGTGAGAATGGCTCTATTGGCACGTGAGTCGTCAGTGCGGTTATGAGGTGTTATACGAGAACATGATGCCAAGTGTTAGGGTTCAGGTATTGAGACCCGTGAGTTGTGAATTGTCCAAGGTTCGGTACCTCGTGGAGTTGTTGGCTAAAACCTTATGTAAAAGCGGTTGTAGTTGCTGAGTTATTACTTGTCCTTGCTGTATTTGTGATTCCAGATTTAGGTTGGGTTCCATTCATTTTTCTGTGTCATTTTCATGATATTTCGCTGACACTGGTTGTTTCCTTCCTTATTTCCATTACTGTACGGTGAGCCATATTACATAGTCTTTATGTAGACATCATACTTCTGCTGCTCATATACTTGTACCTGTTTAGTTTATTAGACCAGTGAGTGTCTTGACTGTTCCTCGTCACTACTCCACCGAGGTTAGTCTTGATACTTACTGGGCACCGCGGTGGTATGCTCATACTACTCTTCTGCACATTTTTTTTGTGCAGATCCAGGTAATTGTTCGTTAGCTAGCTGTGTGGACTGTTGCTGCAGAGACTCAAGGTAAACCTGCCACTGCGTTCGCAGGTGTCATGCCCCAAACTAGGGGAGGCACGACTAACACTCGATACTGTATTCGATCGAGTTAGCCACTAAACATACTAGCTAACTAGACTGGGGGCCCAACAGATCAGGCAGCACAACATCTGAAATACTAAGCCTGGACCGTAAGGTTATGACATGAATAACAATAAGCCATATAAACATAGGTAGACAAGCCAAAATAATAAAATACTAGCTGGCTGACGAGGCCGCGACTGAAGACATACATGCCTACACACCTATATATACATGCCAAGCCTATAGGCTGGAGACTGAAAGCAGCAAAAAGAAACCCAGAATATTGTGTCCACAATAGCCTCTAAGAGTGTCATAAGCACTGTCGGGATAAGGCCCCAACTATACCCAAAATGTACAACAAAAGTAACCATCCTATGAAAGCTCCAGGAAGAGGTGGAGCTTACCAACTCACAGCTGAACCCCAAAATCCTAGCGGAGGGGTCGATCAGAGTCCCTACCTGGACCTGCACGCACGAAACAAAAATGTAGTGTCCCCAGGCAACGGGACATCAGTACGAATAAAAATGTACTGGTATGTAAGGCAGAAGCTCTGGTATGTAAGGCAGGCAACGGGACATAGCTGATGTAAAAAGGTAATAAAGATACCACCTGACACTGAAACTCTGATAGCCTCCATGGCCGACATCCGACCTCATAGTAATAAAATATGCATGGTATGCTCGTGTAATCGTATGTCATGAATACATATATATTGATGTAAATGCATGACATACCCAACCAAATGCTAGCAATGGCGGTCTCTCCCGGTAGCTAACCGGTATCATATTGCCAACCTGTGGCCATCTGTACAATATATATAGTCTTTCGGGCAAATAGGCCCCTTACCTCCGATTATAGCTCGAAGTCCATGCATAATATGTCATGTATGATATGAACTTTGAATGCACATAATAATCCATAACAAGAACTTAGCAACCTTGGCTCATTGGTACTCTTATTCTCATAATCTCATAATCACCTTCGTATCGCATACAAATGTCTCGTGGAACCTCGTATCTTTTTTAATAAGTTTGAAAACTTAACTCGACTTTTAGAAAGATAACTTAACTCTGAATATGTTCATAAAAAGCTTAAGGTGCTTCACTTAGTCCTTATACCTGATTTCTTGATAATTAGTAAAAGAAAGTATTTCAAAAAAATCAAATATTTTAGTAGTTTAAACATAAAAATTATATTTGAGAATTTTGAAATCGACGTGTCACTTTAGAGATTTTAAAATACACTTTAACAAGGAAGAAGGACTGATCGCAAATACTAGATGCCTTTATTTTTAAGTCACACAACCCAAAGACGAATAAGAATTTATATATATGGACATATATTTAAGAAAGCCGACAAAATGACATATAGATGTCGAATACCCTTTTTAACCGAACGGGTGGAATATCAACCTAATAGCATCATGAAAATACTTCAGCTACGATACCAATGCCTTTCACAAAAGGTCTTTCAAGCAACAGAATAGTAAAATATCACATTTGGCGTCTTAGGAATTTCCCAAAATTCGTGCTAAAAGGAAGGACGAAGCTTAGCCTTAACATACATCTCCAACGAACGTCTGAATGCATGTAGTTCCTTCACGAAAGTTGTTCCTTACGTCCTAAGCTTCGAAACCACTATATATATGCAGCTTATATGCACTTATATATAGTTCATAAATGAGTTTAAATCGGCAGATTTGCCATATGACCCTAACTTGACGAAACGCCCGTAGAACTTTGTAAAAATGATCATAAAAGAGTCCCAAGATGATTACCTTGGAAAACCAAGTATAAATCCTGAAGAACCAGCAAGAACAACAATTCCTATCTTCCAAAAATAGCTCCAAACACAGCTAATAGAAGGGGAAAACGATTGCAAAGCGTAGAGATTGCGCTTCTAGGCACTGGGGCAAACTTTAACGATAGAAATCAATAAAAACACACCTTAATCACTCAAGAACACCATGAAAACCTCTCTTTAGCTTTCTCACTATTTTGGGATGAAGATGAAATGTTTTGGGGTCTTAAAAGTCGGATTTTCCGATTTATACCACTTGTTTGACCCGACCCAGTTCGCGACCCGATTTTAGCCCGGACAGTCCGCAGTAAAACAGTCATAACCTTTTATTCCAATTTCGGCTTGATGTGAGATTTCTTTGGTTGCAAACTAGACTCGTAGACCTTCGATTTGGTAGGTTGTGGGTCCCATAACTCTTTATATATTGGGAGAAATGATCTGATACATTTGACCCAAAGTTTAGAAAATTTATTAGAGAAATTTACGATAACTTTTGCCGACCTTTATTTCGCAACTTGCTTGACTCCAAAACTTAACATGTGACCAGTGTGATATTATAATACCTCATAACACATTATTCTTAGCATATTATACACTCTTAGTCTTATCCCACAGGTGCAAGTTAACTTAAACTTTCCGAACGCGCGGGGTGCTACCCGAGCCATTTCTTTAACCATGAACCTTTGTTTAAGGGATTCCTTTGACTTAAAGTTTTAGTTTAGTTCCTTGATATTACCACACATTTTCAGTTTTATTCTCACAATGTGTTATACCCAATCATATATACCTAATATAACCACGTCACGTTACGTATATTACGTAAGAGAAGAGAGAAACACCTGGGGTCTCACAGCAGGCTTCGGAGTCACCTTCAACTTTTCGCTTTGCACTGTTTATTCTTATTTCTGGACAGTTATATTTAGAATTTTCTAGAAAATACTCTGTAGAGCTTATGACTTGTACTACCAGTTTTGGAAATTGTGAGAGATTCTATTTAAATAATGTTGTTATTTTAATTATTATTAGGCTTACCTAGTCCTTAAGACTAGGTGCCATCATGATACCCAAACGGAGGAGAAATCGGGTCGTGACATTAACAAAAGAATGAATTTATTTTAGAAATTATTTGGGCGGAGAAAATAACATTTCAATAAAAACGAAACACCTGATAGTTGCTAATTTGGATGTGAAACTTATAAGAATTAAAGCATACAACAATTTCTTTTATTCAAAACAACTTAACCTTAAAAATTAGTAAAAACTAGAAACACAAATCCTCAGAGTCTCGTACAAGAGCCAGAGTCAACACATTACAACAAGAAATACAAACACACAATAAAATCAAATAATACATCGCGGAAGAACACATGGATTTACATATCACGGAAAAACAAAATAACCAAAATCAAGTGCAACCATAGAAAATATCAACAAAAAGAGCACTCCCGAGGTACCGCCTTGTAGTCCCAAAAGTAAATATACAACATCAACAATGCCCCCAGGCCATCACAAATCAATCCCCGACATAGCCCACCTTGTCTCACCACGTGTGCAATAATAAAGTAAGTTCCCGCCTTGTCTCGCCACACGTGCATAATAATGTTCCTATCTTGTCTCGCCACATGCGCAAACCCACATACATATATAAATAGCCCGCCTTGTCACGGCGCATGTGCATAAATTAATAGTAATAATAGCACGGCAGAAACCTCGTGCAAACACCCGAACATAACTCCCACAAAATAATGTGCCAATATCACATCTCATAAACTGCACCTCAAGTGCTTAAATATTACAACATAGCACAAAAATCAACAATACCTTATTTTTCACAATAAGGAGCTCATGGCTCGACCATAATGTGCACAAAAAATCTTAACAAAATATCCGAAAGTGAACAACTCAACAAAATAATATTTCACATAAAAATCAAGGTGGCAATCACACCAAATCATCATGTAAAAACAATTTCAACAAACAAGGATCTAGGCATGACAAATAGGGGATTTAATAAATGCCAATAATTTCCAATTCAATACATAAGGGTATCTAAGGATTTTTAATCAATGAAATTTGCACATATAAATCAAGTACGTTCTCGTCATCTCGCGTACATAGTTTTCAATTACACAAATTGCACATAAGACTCAATGCCTAAGGGGTAATTCTCCCACTCGAGGTTAGGCAAGATACTTACCTTTTTGAAGTTAGGTCGATATTCCAAAATAGCCTTCTTGCTTGAATTGACCGCCGAACCGCTCAAATCTATCCAAATTAATTGTATAACTTCATTAAAATTCATCAAAAATAATTCCGGATAATAATACGACGACTTAAAAATTTATTCCAAAAAGTCAACAAAAGTCAACGCGGGACCCTCCCCTCGGAACCCGGCATATTTTTCATGAAATCCGAACACCCATTCCGATAAGAGTTCAACCATACCAATTTTATCGAATTCCAATAACAACTCGACCTCCAAATCTTAAATTTTTATTTTTTGGAAGATTTTACAAAAATCTTGATTTTCCTCCATTAAATCCGAATTAAATGATAGATGGAAAGAAATAATCATGGAAATTAATCAAAACTAGATAAGAATCACTTACCTCAAACACCCACGTAAGAATCTCTCCAAAAATCGCCTTCTACCGAGCTCCAAATTTGATTTTGAGTTATGAACTCAAACCCCCATTTTTTGGGACTTTTAATTCTGCCCAGATAGGCCTTGTTCGCGTTCGCGACCATTGCTTCACGTTCGCGAAGGCCAAAATCCAACTGCCTCAAATCCTTCATCGCGTTCGTGACCTCCTTGTCGCGTTCGCGAAGGCCAACTGTTTCTGCCTCATCATTTCCTCTTCACGTTCGCGACCTCCTCCTCGCGTTCGCGATGACTAGCTGACCATCTCCTTCGCGTTCGCATTCCATGCTTCGCGTTCGCGAAGGCCAAACGACCTCAAGCCTCTCTTTTCCTTTCTTCTTCACGTTCGCGTTGCTTTGGACGCGTTCGCAAAGGTTTTCCCAGCTCCTTCTTCGCGTTCGGGTCCCCTGCTTCGCGTTCGCGAAGGCTAAACCAACCGCCCCTCAAATTCCTCTTCGCGAACGCGGGACTCCCTTCGCGTTCGCGAAGAAGGAAACTAGACTTCAGCAACATCAGTCCGAACAACTCCAATTTGGTTCGAAACCACCCCGAAATACACCCGAGCCCCTCGGGACCCTGTCCAATCATACCAACATGTCCCATAACACAATACGAACCTGATCGAAGTCTCAAATCACATTAAACAACATCGAAATCATGAATCGTACCCTAATTCAAACTTAATGAACTTTGAAACTTCAACTTTTACCATCAATGACGAAACCTATCAAATCACGTCTGATTGACCTCAAATTTTATACACAAGTCACATTCGACATTACGGACCTACTACAACTTCCGAAATCAGATTCCGACCCCGATATCAAAAAGTCAACCCCCCGGTCAAACTTTTTAAAATTTTGAGTTTCGCCATTTCAACCTAAATTCCACTACGGGCCTCCAAATAATTTTCTGGACACGCTCCTATGTCCAAAATCATCATACGGAGCTAACGGAATCGACGGAACTCCGTTCCGAAGTTGTCTTCACACAGTTCCAACTACGGTCAAAATCCTAAGACGTAAGCTTCCTTTTTAGGGACCAAGTATCCCAAATTACTCTGAATCATACGGTAACTGAATTCAATCACGCTCGCAAGTCAATACGCGTAATATGAAGCTTCTCCGGCCTTATACCACCGAACGGAACTTAAATTCTTGAAACGACAAGTCGGGTCATCACATAATGTAACGACCCGGTTAGTCGTTCTGGGAGTTATAACCCGTTTTCCCCATTTCTGCTTATTTATGTGTTGTTCAGTTGTGTTGAGTTGTATCGAGTTGGTAGGTTTGGGTTCGGAGTAGTTTTGGAGTTAAATGAGACACTTAGTCTCTTTGTTAGAAAGCTAGGTTAGAAAAGTCAACCGGAAGTTGACTTATGATTAAACGAGTTCGAACTTGGATTTTTATGATTCGTTTAGCTTCGTTGAGTGATTTTAGACTTAGGAGTATGACCGAAATGTAATTTGGAGGTCCGTGGTAGAATTAGGCTTGCATTGGCGAAAGTTAGAAATTTGGCGATTTTGGTCGGCAGTGGAAAATTAGGTATCAGGGTCGGAATGGAATTTCAGAAGTTGAAGTAGGTTCGTAGCGTCATTTTGTGACGTGTGTGCAAATTTTGAGGTTATTCTGACGTGGTTTGATAGGTTTCAGCGTCGTTGGTTCTTAGGCTTCAATCCGAGGTTGAATTGGTGTTTTGGTGTTGTTTTGGGCATTCTGAAGGTTCGACTAAGTTCGGGTAGTGATATATGACTTGTAAGAATTATTGGTTGAGGTCCCGAGGGGATCGGGATGATTTCAGATGGTTAATGAAAAGTTTGAAAGTTGGGAAATGCAGCTGGAAGCTACTGGTGTGGCCACACCTGCGGATGGGGAGCCGTAGGTGCGATGATCGCAGGTGTGGATGGCATGTCGCAGAAGCGGAAAATGGAGGCCTGGCATTGAGCGCAGGTGCGGAAGAGAGGATCGCACCTGCGTGCCAGCAGGTGCGAAGGGGCAGCCGCAGGTGCGAAGCTTGGCGTTTAAGTGACTTTCGAAGATGCGCACTTGGGACCGCATATTCGAGTCCGCAGGTACGAGAAAGGGTCCGCAGGTGCGGAATCCCTGGGGCAGAGCCTATATAAGTTGTACTTCGTGATTTTTGCCCTTTTTCCACCATTGTTGAACGGTTTTGAGCTTTGGGGCAATGTTTTTTCAAGGGAGAATCACGAGACATCAGTGAGGTAAGTCGCTTGGGTTTTTTTACACGTGTTTATGATATTTTTTCCACTGATTAGCCATGAAATTAGTAGGGGTTTAGGGTGAAATTGAGAGAGTTAGAGTTTAAGTTTTGGAGAGTTTTAAGTGAGGATTTGAGGGACCAAACGGAGTCCGATTTTGACGAATTTTAGATGGTTAGACTCGGGTGAGGACGAGGTTTGTTATTCTGCTATTTTTGACTGGTTTAGGGACATGGGTCCGGGGGCCGAATTTTGGCCGATTTCGGATTTTTGGCCTATTTATGTAGTTTTTATTGTGGAATTCGATTCTTTAGACTATGTTGATAGTAGTATTCTGATTTTGGTTAGATTCAGATCTTTTGGAGACTGAGTCCAGAGACGAGGGCATCCCGGAGTAGGATTTTACGCTATTAAGGTAAGTAACAGTTTTAACTCTGGCTTTGAGGGTATAAACCCGGAGATTTAACATCACATGATTGTTTGGAAGTGATACCTACGCTAGGTGACGGGCGTGTGGGTGTGCACCGCGAGAGATTGAGACTTGGTCCGTCCCGTGAGGCTGTGAGGCCTAATGGCTATTATCTGTGGTTATGTGTTTATTTGTTATTGAACTTGTTTGCCTTCATGTTAGAGATCATGCTTAGGCTTTATTCATGCACACATTATTTGCACTCAGTCATAAATATTATTGTACATGTTTACCTCAGTCCCTATTATTTTGCTGATATGTTGTGATACTTGACGTGGGCTGTGTTTCCCTTATTTGTTGATGATGGTGAGGCTAGAGAGGTACATGACTGAGTGAGGCCGAGGGCCTGTTGTGAGGTATTTGATTGAGGCACGTGAGTTGTCTGTGCAACACATGAGTTATCTGTGCAGTACGTGAGTTGTTCGTGCGGATCCAGGTATTGATATCATAGAGCGTGAGCTGTCCGCGTAGCACGTGATTTGACCGTGTGGATCCAGGGATTAATATTATGGCACATGAGTTGTCCGTGCAACATGTGAGTTGTCCGTGCTTAGCGCTTGGGCTTTGGGAGGCCCTCCGGAGTCTGTACACATCCTCAGTGAGTGCAAGTACCTATTAAGTGTTGAGTGCTGAGAGCGAGTGCCGAGAGCCGAGTGCTGAGTGATGGAGTGACATTGCTGTGAGGATTCATTGCTTTTGCTGTTGTTGCATTTTACCCGTAAATTTCTTTGTAGCATTTATTGAGTGATGGAATTTACATGTTTATTCATGTTTATTGTAAATTGTGAAAATAAATAATTGAATTGTTCTACTTAGCTCGTCACTACTACTCAGTTCCTTAGTTATTTCTGATACTACTGAGTCGGTTATACTCATACTACACCCTGCACTTTATGTGCAGATCCAGGTGAGTTAGAGCGCGGCGATCGTTGAGTTCAGGTCGGCTATCGTTGGAGACTGCAAGGTAGCTGCTAGCGTGCTCAGGACCTTGTTACTCCTTTTATCATTTCTTTTTTTGGACTGTATTGACAGTTATACAGTTTTATTTCTTAGTTCATAGATTTAGACGCTCATGACTTAGTGACACCCCGATGTTTGGGGCTCGTTTCCGTATTTTCTATAATTATATTTAGAGTTGATTTAGTTTATAAAAAATTCAAATGTTGGAAATATTTTATTAAATTCTTATAATCGATTTAGTAGTAATATTTTGGGAAATAGGCTTGCCTTGTAACACGATAGGCGCCATCACGACCATTGTTAGATTTTGGGTCGTGACATATAAACTCCAAATAATATTCCTAATTGTTTGCAATAACATCCAATCCAAACAAATAATGATTTTTGAAAACCCAAATTCAATTTCAAAGTTTCAAAGCTTTTTAATGATTGTCAATGGTGGAAACTCTATACAGCAAGAAATCCATTGATGAATTACTATAATATCTTTGTCTTGAATTTAGTAATTCTTTTCAATATTTGTGATCCGCACTTTTGAGTTGCAATCTTTGTTCTGTGAACTCTAAATTTTATAATAACCAATTAAGTGTGGAAGTTTTACTACCATAAATCATATTCTTTTATTAAGATCACACTACTGGAAAGAAAGCTACACGATGGGTACACTGGAAAAAGCAGAGAGAGACACGGAGAGAGAGAGACATGGAGAGAGAGAGAGAGTGGACAGGTATAAAGGAATAAGGAAATAATTGATATTCTTTATTCAATTCCTAATATAAAGGGATACTCATTTAAAACTTATTTGTATATAATTGATAAATTGTATATGACCATGTAATTAAATTGAAACTTGAGCAGAGAGGGTAATAAGGTTTCAAATAATGTATAAGAATGTAAAAATCCCTATCTATTATTAGGTTTACAAATAGTAGTTATTTCGGTATTCATAATTTTTTATCTGTAAGTGTTTCATTAAATTAAAAGATTGGATTTTTAATGACATTGTATCTCTTTCTTCGTAATTCAATAATTTGTAATAAAATATTTATACAAATTTTTTAAATCTTATACTTATACACGCGTAACGCGAGTATGCTTAGACTAGCAAAAGAAGAAGAAGATACACCAAAATTAAGTTGGTATATTTTGCTCATATTTTTTCATCTCCCACTTTCTTCTTAAAATATTTTTCTGTATTGTATTATGTCATAAATACCTATTAGTTACTTAATTATGCCATTTCCCAAAATGTGAGTTTGTATTTTGTCTATTGTTTTGTATCAATTTTTTTTAACGAGACTTCTTAACTTAATTTTTTTTTTGTTTCCCAGGAAACATTCCACTATTTGTCCAATTTAGTTGCGTACGCACCACCAAGCAGCGGATGCGGTTGCTCTTCCCTTAACCAGAGATCTCGGGTTCGAGCCTTGAGTATGGAAGAATTATTGGTAGGGAGCGCTTCCCCCGAATGGGGCCCTACACGGCACTTCTCTATCTCAACTAGTATATAACACCGAGTAGATATTTGAACAATTTATTTATTAATTTTTGAAACTGAAACTTATATTTATTTTAGAAAATTATTTCCTACAATACATTAAAGAAAATTAATCAAAAACTTGCTCTTTTTTAATTTTACAGAAATACTTTAAATCTAGTTTATGGGCATTAATTCATTCAAATTAAAAAAGAATAGATATTGTTTATAATTCCAAGACTAATTATCAAACATGCACTTTACGGGATAATTAGTTGTTTTTGCATAAGCAGCATATGTTGTAATTCAAAAAATTGAGGACAAAGAAAAAAAAAAAACATAAAAGATCAAAAGAGTAATTTAGGGTAAAAACAAAAGGGATTAAAATGTTTTAAAAACTATAAACTTAGGTAGAAAATACAAATGTTAATAGATTGGGTTGCCAGTACCCAATTCCAAATTGTTCCAAATTGAAGAGTGAGCGAAGATGATGAGAGCTGCAGTGCATTACTCCCCCAATGGTAATCCCTCTGTCTCATTTTTTGCTATTTCTCGTCTCAATGCTGTGATTACTCATTCTGCTTCGGCAATTACACCCAGAGATTATTCTTCCTCCATTTCGACAAAGGGGAAACCTTGGGTTCCTAAAGGGTTTGAGAACGTCAAGTGTTTAGATGATGCTCTGAGTCTGTTCCGTCAAATGGTCGAAACAAAGCCTCTTCCCTCTCTCGTCTCCTTCTCGAGATTGTTGAAGACTGTTATAAATATGAAGCATTACTCTGCTGTTGTTTCTCTTTTTGGAGAAATGCAGAAATTAGGAATTCCAGCTGATGTATTCATATTAGGTACTGTGATTGACAGTTGTTGCCTGATGCATCGTACTGATCTTGGATTTTCTGTATTAGCCATTCACTTGAAGAAAGGCATTCCATTTAATGTTGTCATCTTTAATACCTTACTAAGGGGACTCTTTGCTGAAAATAAGTTAAAAGATGGAGTTAATTTGTTCAAAAAGTTAGTCAGAGAGAATATCTGTGAGCCTAACAGATTCATGTATGAAACAATCATGAATGGGCTTTGCAAAAGGGGACATACTGATGAGATCACCTACAATGCGATAATGGATGGATATTGTTTGTGTGGTCAAATGGATAGAGCAAGATTTTTTTTTGATTTCATGGTAGATAAGAGCATTAAGCCTAGTATTATTAGCTATAACATTCTAATAAATGGATATTGTAGGAACAAAAAAGTGGACGAGGCCATGCAATTATTTCTTGAAATTTCTCAAAAGGGATTGAAACCTAATATTTTTACTTGCAATATTGTCTTGCATGGTCTTTTTGAACTTGGAAGAACTAGCTCTGCACAGAAATTCTTTGTTGAGATGCTATCCGCGGGGCACATACCGGATTCGTACACTCATTGCACTTTACTTAGTGGTTATTTTAAGAATGGACTTGTTGAAGAAGCTATGTCACACTTTGATAAGTTGGAGAGGAACAGAGAAGATACATATATTGAGATTTACAATGTTCTCATTGATGGATTGTGCAAAAATGGTAAGCTTGACAAAGCTCTTGCTATTTTTGAGAAGCTTTCCTTAATAGGTTTACATCCTAACGTGATAACATACACTACAATGATTAATGGATTTTGCCGAGAAGGATTGTTAGATGAAGCTAAGGATATGCTAAGAAAAATGGAGGACAATGGTTGTTTGCCAAACAACGCAACTTATAATGTAATTATGCACGGATTTCTCCAAAGTAACAAAATTAGTGAAATGAAGGCATTTTTAAGGGTAATGACGGTGAAGAGCTTCTCATCTGATGCAACTACAGTAGAGTTATTAATAGACATTATAGCGGAGGATCCTTCTTTGCTTGACATGATACCCGAGTTTCACTTGGAAAATAAGAAGTGAATTTTTTTTCACTTGGTTTATTCGGCTATGCTATCATGTTATGCAATTTCCTTTCACCTTTGCAAAAGAAATCACATCCTTTGGAATTGCGGGAACTGAGAAAATGACAATTAGAACATTGGTTGAGCTCTCCAGGCAAGCTCATTGAGGGAGGTAAATTATTTTGATTGTTTTCCCGCTTTTCTTTATCTTGGAAGTCAAATATTGTTGCGCACTATATCAGAAATAATTTGAGTTTCCTTATTTGCACGCGTTATAAGTCTAGGAATCAGTTTAAGTGGTATTTAGTTATCTTGAGATACTATCACAATCTATCTTTTTAGAATCAATAACTACTCTCTGTAGCATAGAAACTGCTGTAGAGACAATGTTTTCTACAATATATTAGGTCTTGGTAACATCAACCATAAATGGAATACCAGAGCTAACAAGATCAAAACCAAACTTCTATCCCTGAACCATATGGTATGTATATTTGGGATTTTCCTGCAATTGACACATAAGTTGTTAAGCCTGACATATTATTACGGAACTGTATCCAAATTATAAAGTTATGTTTTTGGAG
Source organism: Nicotiana tomentosiformis (assembly GCF_000390325.3). Lineage (NCBI taxonomy): Eukaryota > Viridiplantae > Streptophyta > Magnoliopsida > Solanales > Solanaceae > Nicotiana > Nicotiana tomentosiformis. The sequence continues at coordinate 96,791,456 of NC_090813.1, read as the reverse complement.
GTTTTTCTCTGATCTAAAATACTGAATGCTTTGTTGGGAATCAACTTTTACATAGAACAATAATAATGTTAAGAGTAATTAATTTTATTGGTCATTGGACTAATTGTCATCAGATTTCAAAATGGTTGTAGTCCATATTGTTATTGTCAACTAAAATATATAGAAGATGGAGGAAAGGGATGCCCTTCGAAGATGTACAAATCTGTTTGCAATTCTCTCCTGTAATTGTTTGTTTCTTGATTTTAGATCAGTGTTATCAAAGGCGAAAAATGCAAAAAAGCTCTAAGGTCCATTGGGGCTTTAAACGCAAAGCACAAATAAAGCATGGGCTTTAATGAAAAAAGGGGCAACTGGAGAAAAAGTAAAAATATGTATATGTAGTCCAAGACCAATAATTATTATAAACATAAATAATCCTTATCAAAAAACAAAGAAATTGAATTGTTTTTACGATAAAGTGAAATATCAATTGTTTAATGTCGCATTTTCAGGATCACAGTTATTGGCAAGGAAAAGTATGTCTTAGAGCCTTGATGGGACACTGAAGCGCCCACAAAGCGAGGCGAAGCGCTCAACATGTTTTTAGCCTCGCTTCAGGGCTTAAGCGCGCCTTTGACAGCACTGTTTTAGATTATGGATTTTAACTTTTTAAGTATTGTCATGACCCCGGAATTCCCACCTTCGGGACCGTGATGGCGCCTAACATTTCACTCGCTAGGCAAACCAACGTTAGAGTAATTCTTTTGCCGATTTTTAAACACTTCGAACAATTTAACCAATTAAACAGAAATGAAGCTAAAACAAATACGATATAGCATAATAACCCTATTATCTAAGTACAACCCGGATCTGGAGTCATAAGTACACGAGCTTCTAAAGGTTCTACAAATAGAGTTTGACATAAATACAACTGTCTCGAATGAAATGAACAGTAAATAAGAAAAGAGGAAGGGGACTTCAAGGTCTGCGGACGCCAGCAGATCTACCTCGAGTTTCCAAATAAACTAATCCGAGCTGATGCATCTCACGGACAGCTGGGACTAGTACCAAAATCTGCACAAGAAGCGCAGAGTGTAGTATGAGTGCAACCGACCCAATGTACTCCGTAAGTGTCATGGTTAACCTTAACTTGAGGGATTAGGACTTGTTTGCCTATTTGCTTCGTGTTTAAATGTTTGGGTACAACGTATATGTGAGGTGACGAGTACTTATGCCTTGTTGTTGGGTTAAAGCATGTGGATGAGACTTGTTTCCTTGTAATTTATTTCCTTATTTGATTATGATATCCATGTTTAGACTAGTTTGTTTCTTAATTGATCGTTCTTTCCGTATTTATGAATTATTGTGATAATTGAGTACTTTTGGAAGTTGAGGTTTGGTATTTTGGAACCGTTGTTGACGTAAGGTTTGTTCTTGCTTATTCTACCTCCCAAATGTTATATATTCATTGCTACATGATAAGGGAGAGTGTTAAAGCACAGAGGGTGATACCGTGCCGATTATTGTTTCGTTTATTGATTAATACATGGTGAGGAAGAGAGTTAAAGCACGAAGGGTGATGCCGTGCCATGCCTTATTTATCGTTTCATGACGAACAACAACAACAACAACAACAACAACAACAACCCAGTATAATCCCACTAGTGGGGTCTGGGGAGGGTAGTGTGTACGCGGACCTTACCCCTACCCTGGGGTAGAGAAGCTGTTTCCGATAGACCCTCGGCTCCATCCCTCCAAGAACTCCCCACCTTGCTCTTGGGGTGACTCGAACTCACAACCTCTTGGTTGGAAGTGGAGGGTGCTTACCACTAGAGCAACCCACTCTTGACGAAAATGAGAGTAAAAGCACGAATGGTGATGCCGTGCCATTATTATTGTTTCATGGGGAGGTTAAGAGTAAAAATACGATGGGTGATGCCGTGCAGTCTTTATTCATTATGTTATCCGTTTTCATTGGTTGGCGATTAACTTGACTGTCTTATGTTGACATTTCCGTTACAACTATCGTATCATGTTCCCCTTCGCATGTCCCCTCCCACTAGTACGTGTTTAATCTCTATTTGTTGTCATGTTGCGCGTATATCTTTGTTTGTACATGTTTAATTACGTGGGTGTCCTGTCATAGCCTCGTCACTACCTCGTCGAGGTTAGGCTCGACACTTACGGAGTACATTGGGTCGGTTGTACTCATACTACACTCTGCACTTCTTGTGCAGATTTTGGTACTGGTCCCAGCTGTCCGTGAGGTGCATCAGCTCAGATTAGCTTATTTAGAGACTCGAGGTAGATCTGCTGGCGTCCGCAGACCTTGAAGTCCCCTTCCTCTTTCCTTATTTACTGTTCATTTCATTCGAGACAATTGTATTTATTTCAGACTCTATTTGTAGAACCTCTAAATGCTCGTGTACTTGTGACTCCAGATCCGGGTTGTACTTAGATAATGGGGTTATTATGCTATATCGTATTTGTTTTAGCTTCATTTCTGTTTAATTGGTTAAATTGTTCGAAGTGTTTAAAAATTGGCAAAAGAATTACTCTAACGTTGGCTTGCCTAGCGAGTGTAATGTTAAGCGTCATCACGATCGCGAAGGTGAGAATTCCGGGTCGTGACAAGTTGGTATCAGAGTACTAGATTACCTAGGTCTCACAAGTCACGATCAGGCTCAGTAGAGTCTGGAGGATCGGTACAGAGACGTCTGTATTTATCTTCCAGAGGCTATGGAGGTTAGGAACAATTTCACTTCTATTCTTCTGTGTCGTGCGATTTTATTCCATCATTAATGATTGAACTCTTCCATTCTCTCTCTCGCAGATGGCGAGGACACGTATTGTATCTTCAGCGGGACAGCAGCCGGAGCCCCCAGTGGCAGCTCCTACGAGGGGCAGAGGTCAAGGCTGAGGTCGCACCAAAGGCCGAGGCAGAGGCAGAGCCCAGCCTAGAGCTCGAGCAGTGGAGCCTTAGGTGGATTTTGATGAGGAGGTTCCAGCTCAGACTGTACTTGTTGGACCAGCTCAGGTCCCAGAGGTGGTTCATCGCCACTCCAGTGCTTTAGGACGCTCTAGTCCGTATGGTGGACCTTATGGAGAGTGTGGCCCAAGACGGTACATTTCCGGTAGCACCAACCGTCTCTCATGTTGGGGAAGGAGCACAGACACCCGCCACTCACACTCTGGAGCAGATGGCTCCCCAGTATCAGACTCCAGCAGCCCCTCCTGTTGGGGTAGTTCAACCGTTTGTTGCGACACAGGCCGGTGATAGGCCCGCCATGTCTTCTGAGGGCTTATTGAGATTGGACAAGTTTACAAAGCTCTTTCTAGTTCACTTCAGTGGTGCACCTTCTGAGGACCCACCGGATTATCTTGACCACTGCCATGAGGTGATGCAGAACATGGGTATAGTTGAGACCAATAGGGTCGATTTTGCTGTGTTTCAGATGACGGGTTCCGCCAAAGGTGGTGGAGATTATTTGTTGACCATACTAGCTGGGTCGCCTGCACTTACTTGGGACCAGTTCTCTCAGCTATTTCTAGAGAAGTTCCTTCTTATCACTCTGAGAAAGGATTACCGCAGGCAGTTTGAGCGTCTCCAGTAGGGCAGTGTGACTGTTACTCGGTACGAGACCCATTTTGTGGATCTAGCTCGTCATGCCCTTATCTTGCTTCCTACTTAGAGAGAGAGGACGAGGAGATTTATTGATGGTCTCACTCACCCTATTAGGCTATAGATGGCCAAGGAGACCGAGGGTGAGGTTTCCTTTCAGACGGCTGCAAATGTTGCTAGGTAGATCGAGATGGTTCTTGCACATGAGAGGGGGCAGGGGTCTGATAAGAGGCCTCGTCATTTCGGTGGGTTCAATGGTGCCTCGTCTGGAGGCAAGGGTACTTTTGGTAGAGGCCATCCTCCTAGGCCGTTTCAGTCAGCGCTCCAGGCATCCCACATTGCTTCAGGTAGTTGCGACCCTCATATGTCTCATCCCGACTAGCTAGCCTACCGTGCAACACCAGTTCCTATCAGTGCACCTCCGCTCCGGAGTTTTCAGGGTGGTTGCCCAGGTCGACAAGGTCAACAGTCACAACAGCCGAGGTCATGTTATACTTATGGTGATCCGAGGCACATCGCTAGATTTTGCCCTCGGGCACCGGGCAACACACATCAGCAGGGTTCTCGTGCTATGGTTCCGACACCGGTTGCTTCACCGCCCGTTCAGCTAGCTAGAAGCAGAGGTCAGGCAGCCAGAAGTGGAGGTCAGACTGTTAGAGGTGGAGGTCAGGCCGTTAGAGGTGGAGTCCAGCCAGTTAGAGGCCGTCCCAGAGACGTCGTTCAGAGTGGTGGGGCCCAGCCCCGGTGTTATGCTTTCCCAGCTGGGCCTGAGGCTGAGTCATCTGACGCTGTCATCACATATACTGTTCCAGTTTGCCATAGAGATGCTTCAGTGCTATTTGATCCGAGCTCTACTTATTCCTACGTGTCATCCTATTTTGCTTCATATCTGGTTATGCCTCGTGATTCTTTGAGTGCTCCTGTGTATGTGTCCACACTTGTGGGAGATTCTATTGTTGTAGATCATGTCTATCGTTCGTGCGTGGTTACTATTGGGAGTCTTGAGACTAGCGTAGATCTTCTACTTTTTTATATGGTAGATTTTGATGTCATCTTGGGTATGAATTGACTGCCACCTTATCATGCTATATTGGATTGCCATGCCATGACGGTGACTTTAGCCTTGCCGGGTTGCCTCGATTAGAGTGGAGGGGACTCTTGGCCATTCTACCAGCAGAGTTATCTCTTATGTGAAGGCTCGATGTATGGCCGAGAAGGGGTGTCTAGTTTATTTGGCTTATGTCCGCGATTCTAGTGCGGAGGTTCCTTCCATGCTTTAACCCAACAACAACGCATAAGTACTCGTCACCTCACATATACGTTGTACCCAAACATTTAAACACGAAGCAAATAGGCAAGCAAGTCCTAATCCCTCAAGTTAAGGTTAACCACGACACTTACGGAGTATATTGGGTCGGTTGTACTCATACTACACTCTGCGGTTCTTGTGCAAATTTTGGCATTGGTCCCAGCTGTCCGTGAGGTGCATCAGCTCGGATTAGCTTATTTGGAGACTCGGGGTAGATCTGCTGGCGTCCGCAGACCTTGAAGTCCCCTTCCTCTTTCCATATTTACTGTTCGTTTCATTCGAGACAATTGTATTTATTTCAGACTCTATTTGCACAACCTCTAGAAGCTCGTGTACTGTGACTCCAGATCCGGGTTGTGCTTAAATAATGGGGTTATTATGCTATATCGTATTTGTTTTAGCTTCATTTCTGTTTAATTGGTTAAATTGTTCGAAGTGTTTAAAAATTGACAAAAGAATTACTCTAACGTTGGCTTGCCTAGCGAGTGAAATGTTAGGCGCCATCACGGTTCCGAAGGTTGGAATTCCGGATCGTAACAAGTATAAACTATGCTTGTTTAATTTAAGAATTTTGGGAGATGGGGTTCGATGTCTTATCTCATATTTCAGCATTGTGTTATCTAAAGAAGTTTCATTACTTGTTATCAAATGGTGTTAAAACTATCAATCTACTTCTCAAAATGACATTTTGCTCTCTGGTTACCTGGTTATGTCTACAAGAAAAGTATTTATGCATGTTCATGTTTGTTTTTTTTATATATCCAACACACAAATAGTCAACCCTAGTCATGGCACATACCATCATCTGAGCCCCTGCTCCAACCGGGGTAACTTACACATTGCTTGCAGCTCGCTTCCTTGTGAAACTTCTGAAGCCCCTATTGTTCTTACAAGTGTAAAGTTGTATGATGTAACTAGTGTTACTCTTTGCAATAACAACTGGACTATGGTACAAGACTGAAATTTTTGAAGTTGGAAAACCGTTTCATTTGGAATATAAGCTCCTGCCCAGGCTACAGTATTTGCATGTTTAGAAGGCTAGAAGCTACAAGTGATAGCTCATTATGTACATAGCACATGTTTGATAGACTAGGAAAATCTGATTTATATTGTTATGAATATTTCTCTTCTATTGCAGTGATAGACCTTCTGATGGTACTGTTAACTTAGTGACTAAGTACAAAACAAGATATTCTTATTAGCCAATGTGCTACTCACTACATTTGACTACCTTTTTTTGTTGTTTTTGTGTTATGAATGTCATTTTCGCCTCCCTTGCTCTATCCATCAGGTTCCAGGTGAAAAAGAAGAAAGCCTGTCGTAATTTCATGAGCATCATGCTTTCTGAGTGCAAGATCAAGAGACATTTGCAAGCTCTCTCTTCACCCTTCAGTGGTGCTATACCTGTTACAAGAGGTACTTTTCTCTCTAAGAACTGCTTGGTTTTTAAAGTGTTCTAGATTCTAATTTCAGTACTTTTATGAGTAAATTGATTTATAAGGACTCTTTAAGGTTGTTTTGTTGGTTTGGCTAAGCAAATAACCTACCGCATACGTTGTCAGTAAAATCCACGTGTCACCTCGTAAAACTAAAATGATTGTAGTTTCTGTTGAGACCACAGTCTAAGAAAATGATTGGTGAGAACTGAGAACCGGTTTGATAGTCTATTTTGGTTTTGGAACTTATTGCAAAAGCTTCTCGAACAAAGTACTGCGACTTAGTTATTGTTAGAGCTTATTATGTTCATATAGCACAAAATCTACCAAGAAGCATCTTTAGTTGAGCACGAGAGAAAATTTAATAATGTATTTATGTCTTTCTACAGGAGAATGGAACTTTAAAATTGGCTGCAACATATCACTTTCTATGCTTATAGGTTTGTGCTTATGTTTTAGTTAGCTTCCAGCTTTCACTTTGGTTTTCTCAATTTGTTTATGTGTTTAGGAAGGAATCTGCACTATTGCCAGCAATTCTGTTTCATTTAGAAGATCACTGCATTTGGACATTTTTATTTGATTGAGAAAGTAGTATTCTTTAATTAATTTCTCAAAACAGTTTTCTGGTAAGCAAAATATCCTGCAACTATACCTCCGTCCAGGCACCAGGACACCACATTTCTTTCCAGCTTCAGTGCCATTGTGTTTAACCTTCATTCAAATTTAGAACCCACAAATAATGCCCAAAATACACTTGATTAAACTTCACTTTGCTTAAAATATACAAGGAGAGTATCGAACTAATTGTAGATCCGTCCAAGACAATCCCACGCTAGATCCCACATTTGAAACGAGGTAAACTATTGAGACTTGAAATTGATACTGTCAAAATCTGTTTAAGAACTATGCCAATTCAAACGAGTTGCTGTCATTTTCTAATATTGGTTTCTAAAGTGTTCTATATAGAGTAGAAAATTGATTCAGAGATCCCATATTGACTTTGAATGGTATGTTAGATGAGTGTTACATTTTTGTCTATTGTGAGTTTTGTGTGTGAATATATGCAGACAATAACTTAAATGTATTCATCATAAAGGAATTGCTCCTATTATATAACTGTTAAGATAAAGCTTGTGATTCTCAAGTAATGTTACAAAGAATACATGTATGTTGCCCCTGACAGATTTCTCGGTCTTAAAAAAGATAGTACATGTATGTTATTTTCTTATTCCATTAGAGTTTGGTATATACGGCAAATTGAAAATGTTTAAAACTGTTTGTGATTTGACTGTTTTCCTCTGTTAACAGATTGGGTATTTTCTATTCACATAACTCTGGTTCGGGTATCGGGCTGGAACTTTCGACTTCCGCGCTTTTAAAACCTGGTATACACATGCTATTAGCACCATGTTAACATGTGGTCTGTATCATCACATTTCATTATTGAAGTCTCTCTGTCAAGGTGTGAGTTTACTTGTTAAGACATGATCATTCCGACTTCTGTAAATATGATTATCCCATTTAATACTTCGCAGATGTCTCATGATGCTTATTTCACTCAGAAGAATCTCCAGAATAGGCGTGTATATTAGTGCAACAAGTGACACATGTGGAATAAGTAAAGAGGAAAATGATACATTTGTTTGAGTTGGATTGATGCGTAGATCTCCAAAGGACGTGTTCTGCTTCTAGGAGGGCTGCAAGTGCAAAAAGAGCTAGGGATTTGTAAGACTATAGCCACCCTGCATTTTATCAGTCTGTGGAATGAAAGAAACCAAATATGTGAAGCAAAGTCTACGGTTGTACAATTTTTGAAGTTCCAAGTGTTAACCTTAGCCTCTGGTGTATATTAAAATTTTATGTACATGATTATAGGGGTGTTCGTCGGTCGGTACAATACTGTACTTAGACATTTCGGTTTGGTATTTTCAGTATTCGATTTCGTAAAATGTTATACCACCTAATTAAATTCGGTATTGTTCGATTTTTCTCCTTTCGATTTTGGTTTATTCGGTTTGAATACTAACTAGTGCATAGAGTCATAGACGGTAATATTCTTAATTAAAGTACAAAACTAAAAACGTTTGTTAACTAAAGTTTTGTCCAAAACCAGCAAATATCAACCTAAAGAGAGAAAACTTAGAGAAATATTTTGTTACTTGCTTAGAGTTAATTGATGAACTTAGAGAATAAAGGAAAGTAAAATTTTAGATTTTTTATATTTATGTTATAATTAATAAAATGTGTATTGTGTAATATAATATATATTTCGGTATGGTATCGGTATTTCGGTATTTTATTTTAAAATATCAAATATCATACCTAATACCATTTTTTTAAAACTTAAACCAAATACCATATCGAATACCGAATACCAAAATTTTCGGTTTCAGAATAGTAATTCGGTATTTATCAAATTATGCACAGCCCTACATGATTAGCATGTATGGTAGAATTCATTCATTATTATAAGAAAGGATAGTGCAAAGTGTGGGGTCCTTTTTTTGTAAGAAACAGTATTAGCATAGTGTCGCGCCCCTCTTTCTCGCGAAATCGGGTTTCGACACGCGACAACTCTTTTAAAGGAAGGTGTTAAAAGAGAAAGTCGCCACCTAACGGGTTTGAGGTGCGTTAGGGCACCTATTTGTAAATAACTCTGGTTTAACCAGTTTGCGTCATCAAAGATCGGGTAAGGGCTCAAATTACCTCGAAGAGAAGGTGTTAGGCACTCTTCGAGGTCCACAACTGTGGGTCCCGACCGAACTTGAATTAAATGAATTAGTCAAATAGTCAGAGAGAAAAACAAGAAGTTTGAAAAAAAATCATTATTAGAAAGTCCTTGAGTAAACACAGATAATTGGTTAAAAGACAGGATGGGGGGTCCTAAGTTTTTTAGCCTAAAGGATCACCCCGTGCAACATAAATAATACTTCGTAACTCTCTCGAGGTGGGGTGTTACTCGTATTATTCAGCGGGCACAGACTATCATCTCCTGCTACCCGATTACTATCTTTAAGTTTTTACCTAAAGCGCACTAGTTGATTCTAAAACGTGCCCTATACGTGCACTACCCGTCCCATGCCTATGGCCCAGGAGGCGTTTGGACCTCTATTTTGGATGGTTTCTAGACTTAACTTAGGCTGCTCAGAAATGATAAAACTAGGCGACATACAAAATAAGTTGGACTTAATGTAAAAGCAATTAAGGACTCAAGTTAGCCTCCACACTTAGACAACAAATGCACGCGAACAAATTTTCACATTAAGCGTTAGACAATTTCAGGATTGAGGCAAATTAAAGCCATTAGGCCCTATAGACATGGTTTCTATTTGACCTGGATTTTGAATGTGCAGACAGTTTTGTTTGCAAAGTATAATTTCTAAGTGACTACACAATTGCCTACTAATTACAGATTATAAGCGATTAAACCTATAGACATGCTATCTAGATGATTTACGCACTAATTGGCAGTGATAATAACAGGAGATATTCAGAATTACTTAGTTTGCTCCTATAGGCATGCTTTCTAATAGTGGCAACGAAACAGTGTTGAAAGTTCAATTTTAGCACTTAAAGCAAGATTTCTACGATTAGCGATTGAAACTGATTTTAGCTCCTATAGTCATGTTTCCTAAATGAGCAATTATAACAACAACACATTAACCAATTAAACCCTATAGGCATGATTTCTAAAATGCAGATTTGGTATAACATAAATTAATAGAACCCTATGGTCGTAGCACCTAATGAATATGCTGTAATGCACATTGAGACATTGGTTATTTTATTTTCTATAGGCATGACATCTAGCATGTAGAAACAGAATATGTTAAACGAATTAAATACCTATAGGCAGGTTATCTAACACACACAATAGCAGAACATGTTCGAGCAAAGTAAATACCTATAGGCAAGATTTCTACCCATTTCATGCAAATATTAAAATAAACCCCTTTTTCCAATTTCACTAACACCCTAATTGTCATTATAACATTATTACAAGCCCACTGAGTGAAATAAATTACAGAATTACATAATAGCTATAGTGGGCCTAAGGCAGGCCCAATGTATACCTAGCCTAGCTAGGCCTTCAACACAGTTTCACAACAGGCCAGAAACAATCTCCATTCACACAAAATATCCCACATCCAGTAGCCATCAAAAGTCCCCGAGGTATAGCCATTTACACAAACCAACTGGTTTATCCAGTAGGTGAGAAGAAGGGGCAAAGTTGAGCAATTAGAAAAAATGTGGCAAAGAAACTTGGACCCTAGTGTTTCAGAGTTCCCAAGGGCTTCAAGAACCCAGGACAGTGCTCACACTAGGGAGGTTGATAGAGGAGACTTAGGGGAATGGCTTTGGCTTTCAGCCAGCCCCAGAATTAAATAAGAAACAATCAGTGAAAATAGTAGTAGGGTAAAAAGTTTGGAAAACATTTGCAAACTTGTAAGATAATCACATAATAAACTCCAAAAGCAAATTAACACACTGGGCAGGGTGACATATGATAAGGAACAAGGAGCCTGAGATTGCAAGTTAACATGCAATAGTATTAGACTATTAAAACCAAATAATGCAACTAATTTAGGACTTAAGGGATCATATTATACCAAACACAGGAGTTAAGCATTATAATACAAACAGGATCAGGTAACATAGAGAGTGTCAGTTAAGGCAGACTGGTTTTAAAGAATCAAAAGTTGTAAGCGGTACAGATTGGATATGTCAAGAATACATAGGGTGATAACCATAGTCATAAGAGCATATAACATTCAGAGTAAAGGTCTTAAACAAGTTAAGGCATACTAATAATATCAAATTGGTTATTAGAAGTTCAGAATTAGCCAGAGAACATAGATTGAACCATATAGTCAAAACAAATTTTTTAGGTTATCACAAACTAAACTAAGCATGCTTCATTTTGTTTAAATTAATTAGGCTAGGTGCAAATCATTATTAAGCTAGAAATCACAAGCAGAATTAGGCATAAAAGAATCAAAGAAATGCATTAGATCATGCAGTTCAGAGAATATGCTAATTAGAACATAATAAATATTGCGAAAGTTAGAAACTAACCAGTGACTGTTCGATAAACAAGAAAAAGATTACAGTAAGGACCCAGAGTCCTGAATGTGTCAAGTTCCAAGGGTTTCAAGAACCCAGGCAGTGCTCACACCCAAGAGAGGTCAGAAAAAGTAGAAGTCTGGTGGCCTTGGCTTTCAGCCGGCCAAGAACCAAACAGAATCGAATAGTGAACCAGTATAGAGTAGAAAACTTCAGTTTTTAGTGAGAGAATAGTGATTCCAGTTCTGTCTAAAGGGGAAAAGGGGATGGGTTTATATAGTGGTAAACATTAAACACACAGACAAGGAAAACAATCAATCAACCTCAAAAGAAAAGGAAAGAATAACATGCGAAATTGATTCAGAATCAATTTAGGAGAAGTCAAGCAACCCTAGTTTTTAGGAAAATAAATATTACCAGAATATACACAAAAATAATAACATAGGATGAATATAGACCCAAATAGCACTAAAAATCAGAGGGTCAAACTAATTTTGGTCTGATTTAAGAAAATCTAAAAATTCTAATTTTAGGGTAAGACAAATATTGACAAAAATATAATAAAAATATGCCATAGTAGAATATAGGACGAATATGGACATAATAATACTTAAAATTAGAGAATCGAACCTATTTTGGTTCGATTAAAAGAGATCTGAAAACCCTAATTTTAGGGTAAGTAAGAATCCATAAGAGATACACAAATATTCGTACTTACAAAGAGCAAGATGATGAATGTAGACAGAATATCAGAAAAGTCAAGGATTTGAACCGATTTTGGTTCGATCTTTATGAGATCTACTTGCCATGTTTAGGCAAGCAGTGTATAAAGTAACCAGTACCAAAGAGAGGCCGTATATGGCAAAGAAACACCATGGAATCCCATATTGGGTGGGATTAGGAGAGATTTTAGGGGGGGCTAGGGTTCTTAGGAGGGAGAAGGGAGGTGGGATATGAGGGCGGCGGGCGGTGGGAAATTATTAGGGTTAGGGATGAGGGTAGTAATTAAAAGGGAAGGGTGTAATGTGGGTCGTTGATCTCAGAGATCAACGACAACAATTTAAAAGGGTTTTGGGTCGGTTGGTTAAACGGGTCGCGACCGGGTTGTGGGGTTGGGTTAATTGATTTGGGCTGGGGGTTATTTGGGCTAAGGTATTAGATTTTGGGCCAGTAATTGGTTCGAAAATAGGTAGGATTTTAGGCTAGTTTTTAAATACCAAATATTTAATAAATAAAAATAATTTATAAAAGTAATTAATAAATAACAAAGTATTATTTGTGAACTAAAATGATTAAAAATAATAAATTACATTATAAAAATATAAAAATTTATTTTTTGCATAAATAATGTAATTTATACATGAATATGGGCTATTATTGCAAAAATATGCAATTAGCCTAAAAATACAAATGTAATTATAACAAAATGCATTAAAATATTTTAAAATATACATGTTGGTGTAAATGACAAGTTTGGATGATTAAATCATCATAAAAATAATTTGAAGGATAATTATTTGATATTTATACAATAAAATGCTGAAAGAAATTGATTTAAAGCCTTTAAAAATTATGGAAAATTATGAAAAAGCTTGTATAGGTTTATAAACTAAATTATAATGAAAATATACTATTATATATATATATATATATATATATATATATATATATATATATATATATATTAAAAATATAAGGAAAAAATTTGGTATCAACACCGAGTATCTTTTTACCCGGGAATGATGAAAGAGTTGTCGGATAAAGAAATGATGACCGATTTTGACCGAATGGGGTGATTTGAAAAATGGAGGCCGAACTCCGGTTTCTGAGTTGCCTACATATCCCTGGTTTTACGGGAATCAGGCCGAGTATAGTTCTGGATCCATCGGTGAACTGAGCCGATGGAGTTGTTGTAGGAATGGACAAGCTCTTCTGGATAGGACGATATCGGAATTGTGAATGGATGTACCTTGGAACAATTATGGGTATTTGAACGATCATCAAGTGGAAATGGGTAACGGATGGTGGTTGGTTGTATTTGAGGTAGTTACAGGGTGTGAATATTGAACGGAAACTGGAGCGAAGATTGCTCCCGTTGGGAGAACGGTTACCTCCTGGATTACCTGCAAAACTTAAATACAATGCATCCAGGTGTATATTGCGATAATTTAAACATGATGCAAATTCCCTTTGGACCATGAAAGTTGTCTTTGGACGATGGGGATGATGTCCTTAGACCATGATGTCCTGGGCCATGAATTGCGTGATAAGGGATTCGCAGGCCATGAAATGATGTTCTCGGGCCATGAAAATGGTGCCTCTGAACTATGACGCCTTTGAATAATGATGTGCAATATTGAGAGATCCTCAGGCCATGGCATGGTGTCTTCCGGCTATGAGGATGATGCCTTCAGACTATGACGCCTTTGGACAGAATGGCGATGTTTCAGCCCATGAGATGCAAAGACATGATGTTTGGTCATATGCGAAGCGAAACAAGACAGAGCTTAGTCTTGTGTAAGATCGGTGGCAAAGCTTAGCCCTAAGAAAAATAGAAAATAATGCTAGATTTCAAGTAGAATAGCATTTCGTGTTATGCAAGGAAAGGCAGAGCTTAGTCTTATGCAATTAGGGAGGCAATGCTTAGCCTCATGCGAAATGGGAGACAATGCTTAGTCTCATGCAAGGAGGAAGCAGGGCTTAGCCTTATGCAATATGGGAGACAATGCTTAGTCTCATGCAAGAGGAGGCATGTCTTAGCCTCATGCAAGTGGGAGACAATGCTTAGTCTCGTGCAGGGGAAGGCAATGCTTTGCCTTATGCAATTGAGGAGGCAGGGATTAGCCTCATGCAAGCGGGAGACAATTCTTAGTCTCATGCAGAGGAAGGCAATACTTAGCCTTATGCAATTGAGGAGGCAGGGCTTAGCCTCATGCAAAGGTGGAGACAATGCTTAGTCTCATGCAGGGGAAGGCAGTGCTTAGCCTTACGCAATTGAGGAGGCATGGCTTAGCCTCATGTAAAATAGAGATAATGCTTAGTCTCACGCAGGGGAAGGCAGTTCTTAGCCTTATACGATTAAGAATGCAGGGCTTAGCCTCATGCAAAAATGGAGACAATGCTTAGTCTCATGCAGGGGAAGGCAGTGCTTTGCCTTATGCGATTAAGGAGGCAGGGCTTAGCCTCATGCAAAAATGGAGACAATGCTTAGTCTCATGTAGGGGAAGGCAGTGCTTAGCCTTATGTGATTAAGGAGGAAGGGCTTAGCCTCATGCAAAATGGAGACAATGTTTAGTCTCATGCAATGAACAGATAATAACTGATAGCAGAGTATTTCTTAGGTGGAGATATGTTTGCGTTTGGCAGTTTTTTTGTTATGAAGATAGTGATCCTGAGGTGTGCACGTATTTGTGAATATTCCTTGTTCCTGCATCCAAAGTAAAATTGTGAGTTCTACGGGGAAGGTTGGTTCATGCCTTTGCCTGCGTTCTTTGCCTTGCTCTGCATCGAAATCCTGCTCGAGTTACCATGGGTAGCATCTTGCTGTTTCATAAAAAAATGTTTTCGATAATGTGCGTGCATATGATGAATGTAGTTATTTAAAATACATTTGTATGCAATATCGGATAAATTAGATGAACCAATGACTGTGACCCTTAAGAGACATTGCAACATCCTTAGAATTTTGAGGGTCCTCCTAAGAATTCTGCCCCAGTTTACTTAGGCGATTCTCTGACCGTTCTGCATATGATGACGTTGGCTGGACTTGCTCTCGAATTTTGTGGGTCCTCCTCAAAATTCTGCCCCAGATTCTAGTTGTGGGGAAAATGAAAATTTTATTGAATTGTGACCGAACCCACAGGGCTGCCTATGTATCCCCTCTTAAACGGGAATCAGGTCGAGCGTAGTTCAATTACATCAGTTGAAGAAATGCGAACATTCTAAACATAATATCTTTTAACTACATCTGAATGGATAGGCTTTTACCAAACCTCTCCGTCCATTTCTGCGAGTATGAATTCTCCTCCTGTTAGTACTTTGTGAACAATGTATGGCCCTTGCCAATTGGGCAAAAATTTCCATTTGGCTTCATCTTGATGCGGGAAGATCTACTTCAGTACCAGCTGCCCTGGTGCGAACTGTCTAGGTTTGACCCTTTTGTTGAAAGCTCTAGACATCCTATTCTGATAGAGTTGACCATGACACACTGCATTCATTCTTTTCACGTCAATGAGAGCTAATTGTTCATAACGTCTTCTTATCCATTCTGCATCACTGAGCTCAACTTCTTGTATAATTCTTAAAGAAGGAATTTCAACCTCGGCAGGAATGACAGCTTCGGTACCATAGACCAGCAAATAGGGTGTTTCCCCGGTTGATGTGCAGATTATGGTACGGTACCCCAATAAGGAAAATGGTAACTTCTTGTGCCATTGCTTGTGGTTGTCTATCATCTTCCTCAGTGTTGTCTTGATATTCTTGTTTGCGGCCTCCACGGCTCCATTCATTTGAGGCATGTATGCTGTGGAATTCTTGTGCTTGATTTTGAAGGTCTCGCACATAGTTTTCATTAGGTCATTGTTGATATTGGCGGCGTTGTCGGTGATGATGGACTCTGGAACCCCGAATCGACAAACAATATAATCCCTAACAAAATCTGCGATGCCTTTATTGGTTACAACTTTGTAGGATGCAGCTTTGACCCATTTTGTGAAGTAGTCTATGGCCACTAAAATGAACCTGTGCCCGTTTGAAGTGGCGGGCTCGATTCGTCCAATGACGTCCATTCCCCAAGCGGCAAAAGACCAAGGTGCACTTGTTGCATTGAGTTCATTTGGCGGCACCCGTATCATATCTGCGTGTATTTGGCACTGATGACATTTCTGGATATACCTGATGCAGTCTGTTTCCATAGTCATCCAAAAATAACCTGCCATCAGTATCTTCTTGGCTAAAACGAAACCATTCATGTGTTGTCCGCAAGTTCCAGAGTGTATCTCTTCGAGCAGTTTGGAAGCTTCTTTGGCGTCAACACACTGTAATAACCGTAAGTCTAGAGTCCTTCTTTACAGAATTCCTCCACTTTGGAAGAAATGGTTGGACAATCTTTGGAGCGTGCATTTTTTAGTATGATTTGCATGCTCCGAGTACTTTCCTTTTGCCAAGTACTCCTTGATATCATGGAACCATGGATTCCTGTCTGCTTCTTCTTCAACATGAGCGCAATAAGCTGGCTGATTATGAATCCCTACTGGAATGGGGTCGGTGAAATTCTTGTTCGGATGCTGTATTATGGAGGATAAAGTGGCCAATGCATCTGCGAACTCATTCTGGATTCTCGGGACATGTCTAAACTCTATCTTCGTGAACCTCTTCATTATTTCTTGCACATGATATAGATATGGTAATATCTTGGTATTCTTTGTAGCCCATTATCCATGAACCTGATGTACCAGAAGATCTGAATCACCAATTACCAGTAATTCTTGGATATTCATATCAACGGCCAAATTGAGCCCCAATATGCAAGCCTCATATTCTACCATATTATTGGTGCATATAAATCTGAGTTTCGTGGATACCCACTCCTTTGAAGTTTGCGGCTCCATCGAAAACATTCTCCATCCGTCATTGGCTTTGGCTATATCTTCTCCTACGAATGATACTTCTTCATCATGAAAATATGTTTTTAGTGGTTCGTATTCCCCTCCTAAAGGATTTTTCGCAAGATGATCCACTAATGCTTGTCCCTTAACCGCCTTATGAGTCACATAGACGATGTCAAATTCACTCAACAATATCTGCCATTTTGCCAGCTTCCCTGTAGGCATGGGTTTCTGGAAGATGTACTTCAGAGGATCCATCCTTGATATGAGATATGTGGTATAGGCACAGAAGTAGTGCCTCAGTTTCTGGGCTATCCAGGTCAAAGCACAGCAGGTGCGTTCCAGCAAAGAATACCGTGCTTCGTAGGGTTTGAACTTCTTACTCAGATATTATATGGCATGTTCTTTCCTTCCCGTCTCATCGTGTTGTCCCAAGACACAACCGAAAGCCCCATCTAATATAGAGAGATAGAGTAGCAGTGGTATACTAGGTTCCGGCGGGACCAGGACTGGCGGTGTGGACAAATATTCTTTGATTCTGTCAAAAGCTTTCTGGCAGTCTTCAGTCTAATTGGTTGCGGCATCCTTATTTAACATTTTTAAAATCGGATCACATATCACGGTTGGTGGTGCTATGAAGCAGCTGATATAATTAAGATGTCCCAAGAAGCTCATTATGTCTTTCTTGTTGTTTGGAGGTGGCAAATCCTGGATAGCCTTGACCTTTGATGGGTCTAGCTCAATTCCTTGGCGGTTGACAATGAATCCTAACAACTTTCCTGCGGGGACCCCGAAGGCACATTTTCGGGATTCAATTTCAAATTGTACCTCCGAAGCCGATCAAAGAATTTCCTCAAGTCTGCTACGTGATCTGTACTCTTCTTGGATTTGATGATGACATCATCCAGATATACCTCTATCTCCCTGTGTATCATGTCATGGAAAATAGTTGTCACGGCCCTCATATAAGTGGCTCCAGCATTCTTCAGACCAAACGACATCATTTTATAGCAGTACACCCCTCACGGTGTAATAAAAGTTATCTTTTCGGCATCTTCTTCATCCATCCAGTTCTGATGATATCTCGTGAAGCAATTCACAAAGGATTGGAGTTCATGCTTGGCGCAGTTGTCGATCAGTATGTGTATGTTGGGTAATGGGAAATCATCTCTAGGGCTTGCTCTGTTTAGGTCCCAATAATCGACGTATACTCTGACTTTCCCATCCTTCTTCGAAACTGGCACGATGTTAGCCAACCAAGTTGGATATTCAACCACTCTGAGAACCTTAGCTTTGATCTGCTTCGTAACTTCTTCTTTGATTTTTAGACTCATATATGGCTTTAACTTTCTGAGCTTCTGCTTTACTAGCGGACACATTGGGTTGGTGGGTAGTTTACAAGCCACTATGGACGTGCTCAAACCAGTCATATCATCATAAGACCATGCAAAAATGTCTTCATATTCTTTCAGGAAACGAGTGTATTCTTCTTTCTCTGATGGTGACAGGTGAATGCTTATGCGAGTTTCTTTAACTGTTTCAGAATCTCCCAAGTTGACTATCTCAGTTTCGTCCAGGTTGGACTTAGGCTTGTTCTCAAAATCTTCAACTTCTCTAATAATTTCCTCAGGTATTATATCCTCTTCTTCTATTTCTTTCGAGTCACTATCCTTATGTTGCGTTGTCTCATTACATGTCACAGTTGTTGGTTCATCACGATAAGAAATAGTAATGTTGTAGAGAGAAAAATGTAGAGAATAGTAATAAATAATAAAATAGCAAACCATTGATAATTATTAAGATGTTAAACAAAAGTGATTTTTAAGGATTCAAACAAATGTTTCAAAACAAAATACTGAAAATGTTTTAAAAATGCTCATAAGAATTGTTTTCAAAATAAATCACACTAGCAGCCAGGCTACCCCGGAACTCGGCGGGCCCTTGATGGTGTGGCAGTCCAGTTCTTGAGAACAACTCCCTTCTCCACTGTCTTGATGACGATGCCTTCTTCCTCCTCTTCCTCAACTATTACACTGCAGTACATGTCTTCATCTTCCAAAAATAGATTCCTTAAACCAGCTAGCGCTTCGTCTTCTTCGGATCCCGACATCATATCAGCCTGGTGGAAGGATTGGCTCAAATGTGGTATCGGCTGCTCGAGAGGGTAATAAAGACCACGCCATGGTGGTGACCAATTCTGATACTCGTGCCAGTGATATTGATATCCTAGTCCAAAGGTCGTGCCGTGATGTTTTAACTGTATTAGTTTGGTGATCCATTGGAGATTCTTGCCGAGACCCTTGCTGGGTTCATACCATGTCCATGCCAATATGCTTTCTATTTTGCTACTCCACCATTTGTCCTTCTCGATCGTGTTAACACGCTCAATGCGATGGTAAGTCTCTCCCCCTAACTTCCTTCTATTCTCCAAAACCGGGACAGTCTGGTTGGTGTAAATAGGGTTACTCCCATCTTCATGAATGATCACCTCCTGATGATTCCATTCGAACTTTACAGCCTGATGCAGAGTAGACGCTACAGCCTCAGCGGTGTGTATCCAAGGTCGTCCCAATAGAATATTGTATGAGGCGGATATGTCGAGCACTTGGAATTCAACATCAAACCAAGTTGGACCCATTTGTAAGTAGAGGTTGGTTTCTCTGATTGTGGCACTTTGAGACCTATCGAATGCTTTTACGTTCATAGTTCCTGCTCGTATCTCATGCAAACCTTTACCTAACCTCTTCAAAGTAGTCAACGGGCAAATGATGAGATTTGAATCCCCATCTATCAAGACCCTGGCCATGAATTTGTCTTAGTACTGTACTGTGATATGCAACGCCCTGTTATGGCTCAACCCTTCTGGTGGCAATTCATCTTCGTGGAAAGTGATCTTATGGCTTTCCAATACTTGTCCAACCATGTTGTCCATCTCTCCACTGATAATGTTGTTGGGTACATAACCCTCATTCAACACTTTTATCAACGCGTTCCTATGTGCCTCAGAATTCTGCAGTAGTGATCAAATGGATATCTGAGCAGGGGTTTTGTTCAAATGATCAACCACAGAATACTCCCTCACTTGCACCTTTCTCCAAAGATCATCCAGGCCGGTTTCAATGATAGGCTGCCTGGAAGCGGCTTCTTTACTTGTTCCCCTCAAAAGCTCGGGCGTGTAAACCCTACCAGTTCTGGTCATACCTTGTGCTGCACCAGTTTCTTCCATTTTTCCCTTTCCTTTACTTCTCGTTTCTACAGTATAGTCCCAGGGCACAGCATTGGAATTAAAGGATGGTGTGGGTGCTACCATTGCGGTGAATGGTGTGGTCACTTCTACTTCGAACGAAGTTGGCGTGGCTGACAACGTTATTGCTTGAACCTCGAACGGAGCTACCTCAACTTCAATCGGTGACTGTATCTGTACCACAATAGATGTGAGAGTGACTGGAGGCATTTTGGGATCATCCTCTTCTCTAATGAGCCCAATTGACCCCTCCGGGTCCCATTCTTCATCAGTTTCTATCACATTTACCCCCTTGCCCCTGTGATTCGAGAGGGGATTGTTGCAGACATTGGGTGCAGTCTCCTTTTCCTGTATAACTTTGGTATCAATCAGCATCTGGATCTTATCCTTCAGAGTGCGACATTCATCAATAGTGTGACCCTTCATGCCCGAATGGTAGGCACATGTCTTATTCAGATTAACCAATTGAGAGGAATTTTCCATGGCGACAGCGGGAATGGGAGTGACATAACCGGCAGCTTTCAATCTCTCATACAACTGGTCAATAGGTTCGGCAATAGGAGTGTATTGTCTGGGCAGCCTACGGTCAAAATTTGGCCTGGGGTTTTGGTAGTTTTGGCGGGCTGGTGGTGAGTGGTAATATGCTGGCTGAGTGTTGTAAGTGTGGTAGGCGGTAGAGGGTTGTTGATATCTAGGGTTGAAGGCTGATATGTGGGTAGAGGCATTTGATGTGTGAGAGGAGACTTTGGACCTTGGGCTACCATCACAGTCCCTACTTCCTTCTTTTTAGATATACCCCCCCGACTGCAAGGCTTTGTTCGTATCCTGGAGTGCCTCGAAATTTGTTACCATCCCGCTTTTGATTCCCTCTTCTATTCTTTCTCCCAATTTGATGATGTCGGAGAATTTATGATTTTCAATAACTATCAACCTCTCATAATATTGCGAATCCTGGGCTCGGACAAAGAATTTGTTCTTCTTCCAATGCTGGCCTTACTTTTGCAGCCTCTGAACTCCACCGAGTAGCATACTCGCGGAAAGTTTCTGTCGGCTTCTTCTTAAGATTCTGGATATAGAAGACGTCTGGTGCATTCTCTGTGTTGAATCTGAACCGATCCATAAAATCTGACGCCATGCTTACCCAATTAATCCACTTCTTTGGATTTTGACTGATGTACCAGGATAGGGCATCTCCAGTGAGGCTCCTCATGAACATCTTCATACGGATTCTTTCATCTTTACCAACCCCTACGAGCTTGTCGCAATACGTCCTTACATGTACCTTTGGATCACCAGTCCCGTCGAACATTTAGAACTTAGAAGGTTTGTAACCCTCTGCAGTTCTATGTCCGGTTGAATACATAAATACTCATAGTTCAAACCTTCGATGCCTTTACCACCTTCAACACCTTGGACTCGACTTGTAAGCTTCTTAAGTTCTTCAGCTATGTTCTTGATGAGCAGGTTCTTCTTGGCATATTTCGGTGTATACGGGGTTTGTTGTGAAGTGTGGGGTAAGGTTTCGACGTATATGGGGTTACTTTCATGGACTCTAGGGATTTGGGTGTAGTGGTGATCATTGGTTGCGTTTTGGGGATCAAGAGTAGGTTATGGTGCATTTTGAGGAGTGTGGTAGGTGGTAGTTTATGGGTACTGGGTCGGATGATGATGATGCTGTGGAGGAGTTGGTACTGGTGGAGGATTAGGATTTTGGGGAGGCGTGGCGCATTGATGAGGTGCGGGAAGATTTTGCAGGTGCTGGTTTTGTGTGTTTTGAGGAGGTGTTGGGTTTTGGGCATTTTGTTGGTTGATGTCGGGAACATTCAAGGTAAAGGAAAGGTTTGCCAAGTTATGGACCTGCTCAAGTTCCCCTTGTAACTACAGTATCTTTTGCTCTAACCAAAACCAAGTCATTCTGTGCCGGAGTACTTCGACCATCTGAAGTTTTGATATTCTCGGCGTGCGCAGCATTGTCGTTCCTGACACCACTCATATCGTCCATCTTAGCTTTTCCTTTGTTCTTGGGATCATTTGGAGGAGGAGGAGGTGGAGGACCTCTAGATCTGGTATGATGCTAGTATGCACGAACCAACCTTAGGGGATGTGAATAAATAAAGAAAAGAAGAAAAACTAAAGGAAAATAAATCAGTAAGGAGTATTAAAAGGATATTTACGGTATTTAAACACGTATTGCAGAATTATAAATTCACGTCCTAATTTGTGGACCTCATTGTGCCCGAGGTAGGACTAGTGACATATATCTTTGGAGAAAACTCAGTGCCGATAACTGCATCATTTCATTAATATGGTAAATAGACCAAATCTCTACTAAAACGACAATAATTATAAAGAGTCACTAGTGGCATTTGCCTTATTACAATCGAAATCTAAAACGAATCTAGAGAATAAGTAAAACATCATTCCTAATCTACTTGGTCCCAGAGGGTCCTTCTCCAAGCTTGGCCTTCTTTGCCCCATTAATCAGACTCCCCAGGTCACGCATGTCCAACAGCAGATACGCCCTTGCTAGGTGTCCTCCTCCGTTGCCCTCTACGTTTTGACAATCCGAGATTCTTTTCCTCATCTTTCCCTCAAGTTCCATCAAACCCTGCTCCAAGTACTCCAACCTCTCTGTTGACTTAGTAGCGATTCCCCTCCATTCGTTGATTGCTTCCATGTCCATTTTATGTTGTTCCAAATGCCTGGCCTCATATTCAAAAACCCTTTTGCGCAACCTCCTATATTTGACTTGTGCTTCAGCAGTGTCGTCTATGACCCTATTTCTCAAATCAACCCCTGGCTTGACCTCTCCTGCTATGCCATCGACCAACCATGATGGGTAGAAGTACACATGGCCATCATGATACCGATTTGGCTCGATGGTATCTTTCTCCACAACAATCTTTTGATGCCACACATGATGTGCCTCGAACTTGAATGGAATGGCATTCCCTTGGAAGTCTGCTTTGTAATGAACCATTTTGAAAACTCGTGGTATAACTTATTTTCTCCCAGCTTGTCTCATGACTCTGATAGGAGCATAAGGATAGATTCCCCTCAATCCAATTAGCACTAGATGAGGAACATCTCTCGACCTGATAATGAATTCGCTGCTAGGGAACTACTCGAATATCCAATGTATCTTGTCATCAGTCAAATTGCTAAGGAAATGCACCCAGCCTACAGCGTTTACCGATTGTGCAAACCTGTCTGGGATAAAAGTCATTCTCTTCGGATGGTGATAGGCTATGTGGTCATTCCATGGTCGTCGCGGAAATTCTTGACGGTATTTTTCTCTCTGAAGGTGTTCCAACAACCATATTTGCAGCAACAGATTGTAACCCTCGAAATGCCTATATCCCCTTTTTTGCAACGGTCTAAGGCTCGGTACATCTCAGCCACGATCATTGGGAAAATAGTGTAAGTTTGCCCCTCAATTCTTTCCATTAGGGTATTAATGACCATAGCTAGGTGAGTGTGGATCTTTTATCCTTGTATCAGAAATATCAGCATCTCCATAAAACAGACAATGAATACAAAAATCCGGCGGTGAGTCCAACCCAAAGAAGTGATGGCAAATTCATCAGTTTTTGTGAAAGAGTCACTCGTACTTCCATGGACATAATCATTCTTGAATAAATAGCAACATAAGCAAAATACCGCATCTTTCTTCACACTATACTCCAACCATCTAGAGTTTGAATCTTTAAACCAACTCGGACTAAATTGACGCATTTTCTTTCCGAATAAAGTTTTAGGGAATTTGTAATCAACCAGTTGGCAAGGCCCTTGTTTAATGTAGTCTTTTCTCACTTCATCTCGTATTTTATGGCTATATTTATCAATGGGTATTCTCTCTCCAGGGTCGGGATTTAGTGATTCCACATCAAATTCATCAATTAGACGGGAGGAATTCTTTCTAAAAGTAGAACTTGGTTGAGAAGAATTAAACCTCATCAAAAATACGCCCATCTCAAGTTACAAGAACAAGAACTTCCTACAAAATAATGATTCAATTCAATTTAAGTGTCCATCAAGAATAAAAGCAAACTTTCATTAGGGGAATCACACCCCTTCTATCAAAAACAACGCTAAGGCTTACTGCTTAGCATAGCTACTATGAGAATAAGTATTAATTAAATTAAACAAGTTCAAAATTTCACTCTAGTCAATAAAAACAAGGCTCTAATTCAAAGTTTTTATTTGAAAAGAAACACTTCATTGAAAGAATATTTTAAAATAACACTAGCACACAATATTCAAATGCCTACAAAATTAATTTGGCATTTACTTTTTGGCTCTAAGACTCTTTGCAGAAAGCAAATTTTTTATACCAAATTATTTTGCTAAGTTAATATTTTCAAAAGAAAACAAAACTTACTCAAATAAAATCAAAATTTTACTCAAATAAAATCAATATTTTACTCAAATAAACTTACTATTTCAGTTGAAGAAGATCCTCAAACCCAGTAGCCGCCGCCGATTCGGACTGCCGGTCGCGGGATTCGAGCTCGAGCAGAAGCGAAATAGGGTTAATTGAAAAAAGAGTTTTATTTTTTAGCAAAAGGGTGTGGCAGTTTGTTTGGAGAAGAGAGGTGGGTTTTGTTCTTTAGTTTGGAAAAGCATAAAAGTTAAAACTTTAGGTTATAGGGTTAATTGAAAAAAGGGTTTTATTTTTTCGTAAAAGGGTGGAGCGGTCTGTTTGGAGAAGAGAGGTGTGTTTTGTTCTTTAGTTTGAAAAAGGATAAAAGTTAAGACTTTAGGTTGACTATTGTGTATTTGTGTACAACAGTACAAGTATTAAAGAATTAAAAAAAAGTAAAAACCAGAAGAAGTACAGAAGTCAAGTTTCAAACTTGGAACCTTCAAGTAACTGAAGTGTTTGAGCAGGCTATAAAACCAACGCGTCTAACTTGCTTTTGTTTATTGAGGGGGATAGATAAATTATTTCAGGGGTCCCCAGTGTATATATAAATATATATATATCAATCAAATATATTTATAGTATTTTTTCCGAGACTAACGGGTTCTGGTGACCCCCTAACCCTAAGGTAGGTCCGCCTCTGCATTGATTGATGGTTTGTGTAAGTTTAGTCAGTAGGAAAAGGTTAGGAATTTGTTATTTGAGATGGTACATCTTAATATTCATCCAGATGTGTGCATCTTCAACTCGCTGATTGATGGACTATGCAAAGAATTAAAAGTTGAAGACGCTAGGAAAATAATGACATACATGATTGAAAAAGGTGTAGAACCTGATGAGATCACCTACAGTGTGATAATGGACGGATATTGTTTGTGTGGTCAATGGATAGAGCAAGGAAATTTTTTAATTTCATGGTAGATAAGAGTATTGAGCCTAGTATTATTAGCTATAGCATTCTAATAAATGGATATTGTAGGAACATAAAAGTGGATGAGGCCATGCAATTATTTCTTGAAATTTCTTAAAAGGGATTGAAACCTGATATTCCTGCCTACAATATTATCTTGCATGTTCTTTTTGAACTTGGAAGAACTACCTCTGCACAAAAATTCTTTGTTGAGATGATATCAGTGGGGCACGTACCGGATTCATACTGTTTACCCGAAAAATTAGATAGAGTTAAATTTGTGTATGGTTCTAAGGATATGTGATATAATTTGATACAAATCATATAGAAAAATAGAGACACATGTATTCTTGACTATGAGTATGAGAATAGTGAGAAGAAGAACGAATAAGATAAAGGAAAATAAACACAAGGGGATATCTTTCAATATGAGAAGAAATCTTTTGTTCCAATGTCCCTGCTTACAATCCATCCCCCCTTTATAATAGAGGAATCCTACTTTATATACAACAATAAAAAATACGTAGTGGAGAGCTCATGATGTATTGTCTTTTTTCTACTTCCCGCCAGGATTCTCTCCCTTAGTGCGGTTATAACGGCCTTGTCTGTGAACTTCGATACTGACTCGAACTCGATATCGGGTCGAGCCATTGGCCTTGACTCGAGCTCGATTCTGACTCGGAGTCTTGATATTCAGGGTGGGTGTTGGTCGGTCGGTGCATCTCCGACAACCTTTTGCCTCGTGGTTCGATTTGGTCATATGCCCGATAATGATACCGAACTGATCATTGATCGGACTTGGAGCCCGAATCCTGAAGCCCCTTTCTTCGGACCTCGACCTGGCCTTACGTAGATACCTTTCGATCGAAGTATTTCCATCTCGATCAGTCTGTACGACTGACTTAATCGGTTCTGACCGTACACAGATAGTCCCCTCATTTCTCGAAAAAGGATGTGGCGAGAAACGATATGATTTCCCAACAGTTCGATCAGATATATACTGACGTTTACACCGATCTCGATCATGATGTATGTGATAGTTTTCCCATCGGTTCGGTTTTACCAAGGCATTTAATGTGTCAGACGGTGGTCGGCCACCTCTGATATTGAACCGTCATTGCTTCAATCTATAAATAGCCTTTCCTTCCATCATTCATACTTTACGTCTTCAATCTTCCAATTTTTCTAAGTTCCTTTTCGTCTCTTCTGAGTTTTCTGCCGGTAAATCTATGAGTTTTACTGCAAACTCTTTCTTAAAACACCAAATACTTTCGTTCTTTGTTCACGAGATTTTGAATGGAAAAAATGTCTAAAACTGTTCCGCAAAAAAGAGACCGATTCTTCATCTCGACCTGCTGGTGGCGAGGATGTGGAAGAGCCCTGCCCTGAGGAATTCGTTCCGGTAGGGTGTTCGACTGTAGCCAATTTTAAAATTGAAAAGTCTTCTCCGATATCGGGTCGGTGTGAGCCGATGTCGAGGTATCAATGTTCGATTATCGAAAAAGTTCTCGATAAAGTCATACAAGAATGCAACTGGGATAATAAACTCGTAGAAATACCATCGCCTGATGAATCAATTACTACTCGTGTCGAAGGGTTCTTAAGTATTTACACTTATCCTTTCACGTTGGGACCTTCAGACCCTGTCATCGTTGCCTTTTGTAAGAGGTACGATATGACCCTTGACCAAATTCACCCTTCCTTTTGGAGGATAGTGATTCTTCTTCGATTTTTCTCGAGCAAGGTCGAGAGGTGTATATTCACCCTCGATCATCTTATGCGCCTTTATAGTCCCCGACTTTATCGAGGAGGGTTGATCAAGCTTGCTCGTCGAGCAACCAAAGCGCCATTCTCGATCATAGACGAGACCCGGGATCAGGGTTGGATGGGCCGTTTTGTTCGAATCAAAACCTCAGACCTGATCCCTGCCGATGACTTGCCATTTCCCGAGAAATGGAATATGAGCCGTGAGTGAATGTTTCTCTTTGCCCGTTTTGATTTTGTGATTGCTTTTTATTTTGTTGATCCGTTTTCTTTCCTTATCACAGTCGTAGCTAAATGCCGGAACCGATCCCGGATCTTAGACAATGGGTCGAAAGTCTGGTGTTGCAGAGACTGTACTCCGAGGGTGCTTGGGTCAAATTATCAAAGGGTCGATGGGAGGCCAGCAGTCATGGTAAATCTTTTTGTCGATTTGTCTCTTCATCGGTTTGTATGGTAAATCTTCCTCTTCCCTTTTGTAGGAATCGGGAAAGATGTAGTCATGAGGCCCCCATCTGGTGGCGAAGAAGTTCCTGTCCTGAAACAGGTAAAATAAAGGAAGAGAAAAGACGTATCGGGCTCCCCGAGCTCGGAGAAGAAGAAACCGGCTAAGAGATCTCGAAAGCCGAAGGGGGGCTCTGGTGTTATGATTTCGGAAGTGGCCCACCATTTAAGGGGCGAGCCCGAAGAAGGAGAGGAGAATTTAGCCTGCGTACGGGCTAATGTTGTGATTCAACAGTCTTCCAATTTGGTGGAAGCAAATCAGGGAACCTTGGCCATAATCCCAGAACAAGAAGAAGCCGAGATTATCCCTTCTCGAACTAAGATGATTGAAAGGGACACCGAGGGTGGATCTTCTCGGGCAGTAGAAGATATCTCAAGGGATGATTTTGGGATAGTTGACATTGGCGGATCCCCTCAGATTTCGAATGCCATGATTCGAGAGGTCGTCGTGTTGGAGGATCGGTCCTATGAGGGTATTCAGGAGTCGGCCGATATCCATGGTTTTCTGGAGGGGCTCGAGTCAGGTGCCTCGGAGGAAGTTACCGGCTTTGGTGGAATACCGGTACCCAAAAAAGCATCGTGGTCGGGTTCTACTGAGCCTTCATTGATTCATAAACTGGTGGACCGTTTTCCGGCCTCGAGCATCGATCCCGACCGAAGGCGGAAGATAGTGCTCTCTGTACCTGCGAATACCCGAATTATTTCTTCCCCTGTGGGGATTGCCAGCTACCTACGGTCCTTGGTGACCGAAGAAGATCAATCAGTGATGAATGCGGTGGGGCCCACCTATCTCTTCAACGAGGCCCAACATACTTTGAATCGGGTAACTCTGATGGCATTTTCGTTGCTTCTTTTACACATAGAGTTGTAGGTAATTCTAATGTTTCTTCTTTTGTTTGTAGATGCCGAGGTTCGGAGCCTAACTGAGAAGAGTGACTCGTACAAGCTCCTTAGTGAAAAACTTCGAGCAAATTTGACAGCGACTCGGGAAGAGCATGAGGAGATGACTGAGCAGGTATTTCGAATGTTCCGTGATAGTGAAGATGAAAAAGAGATAGCCACTAATGATCCGATTCTACAGGTTCGGCAGAGGATCGAGCAGATTGGACGTCTTAACTCATAGGTAGATGCGCTACTTGCCGAGGCAGAAGAATTTAAAAAGTGTATGGATATCCTTGCCTCGAAAAAGGAAGTCGTCGAAGCTCAGTTGGAGTTGTCTGATGCCCAACTTCGATCTGCGAAAGAAAATGCTTTGGGGCTGATCGAAAAGATGAAAGAGCTTCAGCATCGGTTGGATTTGGCCACTTCAGATAAAGCAGATTTGGCCAAAGAACTTGAAGTGTCCAGATCTGAGGTGATCGAGGCCAATAAAAGAGCTGATGCCAAAGTGGCTCAGTTCAGGATCGATGTCGAGGTTAACCAAGCCAAAGCTGAGAGAATGTCGAGCATGCAAAATGGCAAGCTCGGAGCGAGGCTCTCGAGGAGGTCAAAGCTCAGGGCTTCGATATTGGGGCCGAGATTGAAGTCGCCAGGGCGGAGGAGAACAAAACTCTGAGGTTGGCCTTTCCTGAGGAGGACTCCGATGACTCGGGGGAGTCTGAAGATGAGGACGATGCCGAGAATATGACCTCCGATGAAGATTGAGTCATTTAGGGCCTTAGGTCGTTTGTTGCGTTCTTTTGATACCGCTTTTGGTTTTTGTATAAAGAACTTCCTTTTGGCAGAGTAGCCGCCTCTGTACAAAATAATTGTAAATATAAATCTTTCTTCCTTTTGAAGTAAAATAGCCTTTCAAACTAAATAGATAGTTTGAATTTTAATCTCGGTTGCATTCGGGCCTTGTGGGTAGTCCCATTTGCTTTATCGGGCTCGAACATCCTTCAGCTTAAATAATCAAGTGTTCGTTTGAATTCGAAGAAATGAGTAGTTTTGCTCGAAATAATGTAGCCCGTAGGTGTAATGGTCGAGTGAGTGCTTGCTCGAACTCCAAAAAGTAGCCCATAGGTTTAGTAGTTGAGTGAATGATTCAAATTCTAAATAATGTAGCCCGTAGGCGTAATGGTCGAGTGAGTGCTTGCTCGAACTCGAAATAAAAGTAGCTCGTACCTTAGCAGTCGAGTAAGTGATTGCTCGAACTCCAAATAAAAATAGCCCGTAGGCTTAGCAGCCGAGTGAATGATTCGAACTCGATGCAATGTAGCCCGTAGGCGTAATAGTCGAGTGGGTGCTTGCTCGAACTCGAAATAAAAGTAGCCCGTAGGCGTAATAGTCGAGTGAATGATTTGAACTCGAAATAATGTAGCCTGTAGGCATAACAGTCGAGTGAATGGTTCGAACTCGATGCAATGTAGCCCATAGGCATAATAGTCAAAGTAGCCCGTAGGCTTAGTAGTCGAGTGAATGATTCGAACTCGAAATAATATAGCCCGTAGGCATAATGGTCAAAGTAGCCCGTAGGCTTAATGGTCGAGTGAATGATTGCTCGAACTTGAAATAAAAGTAGCCCGTAGGCTTAGCAGTCGAGTGAATGATTCGAACTCGATGCAATGTAGCCCGTAGGCGTAATAGTCGAGTGAGTGCTTGCTCGAACTCGAAATAAAAGTAGCTCGTAGGCGTAATAGTCGAGTGAATGATTCAAACTCAAAATAATGTAGCCCATAGGCGTAGCAGTCGAGTGAATGATTCGAACTCGATGCAATGTAGCCTGTAGGCGTAATAGTCAAAGTAGCCCATAGGCTTAATGGTTGAGTGAGTGATTCGAACTCGAAATAATGTAGCCCGTAGTAATGGTCAAAGTTGCATGTAGGCTTAATGGTCGAGTGATTGATTGCTATAACTCGAAATAAAAGTAGCCTGTACGCTTAGCAATCAAGTAAATGATTCGAACTCGATGCAATGTAGCCTATAGGCATAATAGTCGAGTGAGTGATTCGAACTCAAAATAATGTAGCCCGTAGGCGTAATGGTCGAGTGAGCGCTTGCTCGAACTCGATCCTGTTTGCATAATAAATCTTGAACATAGAATATCGGTAAAGAAGAGGGATTTCTTTGCAATTCATTATACAAGTGTTCATGTTTTGCGTCAGGGCTCGGGCCAACTATATAAGCATGGTCCGTTTTGACCATATGGCTCTTACAACGTTTCCTGTTGAGATACTGTTTGTCATGAAATAACGAAGGAACTTCCTTTGCACCGAACTTGATAATCATCACAGATGTGTTCAATGATAAATCCCCCCAGTATACGAGGTTGATTTTAAAGAGGCCTCGGATACTCAACAGTAGTATCGTTTCTGCTATATGGCTGGTATCGATCTCTGGTCGACTTTTGCTTGGTAGTTCTTTTCGTAACGGACCTAGAAATCAACTAGTCATCTTCGACTCTTATTTTGGATTGATATCGATTGTGCACATCGGTCCAAGTAATAGCAGGGTACTCGATCAGATTTTGCTTCAACCGCCATGAAGCCATCGAGCTCCGCTCGTTTAGACCTTGAGTGAAAGCTTGAATAGCCCAATCGTCTGTGACTGGTGGCAGATCTATTCGTTCCATTTGAAAACGAGATATGAACTCCCTTAGCATCTTGTTATCCTTTTGTATTACCTTAAACAGGTCTGACTTTCTGGTTTCGACCTTTATGGCTTCGGCATATGCTTTTACGAAGTAATCTACAAGCATAGCAAAAGAATCAATAGAGTTATATGGTAAATTATGATACCATACCATTCCCCCTTTGACAGGGTTTCACCGAATTTTTTCAATAATACAGATTCGATCTCATCATCTTCCAAATCATTGCCCTTGATGGCACACGTGTAAGAAGTGACGTACTCGTTAGGGTCAGTCATTTCGTTATATTTGGGTATTTCGGGCATATGAAATGTTTTGGGGATTGGTTTTGGGGCTGCACTCGAGGGAAAAGGCTTTTGAATGAATTTTTTCGAATCTAGCCCTTTTATCATTTGTGGAGCTCCCGGGATCTGATCGACCCTGAAATTGTATATTTCTACTTTTTTATCATTAGCTTCGGCTCGTTTTGTGAGTTCCTCGAGCAATTTAGTAATTTCGGTAGTAGTCCCCGATTCTTACCCATTTGACTTCACTATGGTTGGTTCCGTTCTGTGGGTGATTTCTCGAAGCGGATTGGGCTCCGGCCTACTTTGTACCTGAGTTTGGCTCTTCAACTGAGCTATCGCTATTTGCTGAGCTTGTAACATCTCGAAGATCATCCGTAAGCTGACTCCGATCTCCTCCACGTTATGGGTGTCTCGAGCTACGGATCGAGTACCGCCCTGAATATTTTTTCCGGTTCGGAACGTTGGTTCGCCTCGAGAGCCACTTGTGAATTGACATCTGGCGGTACTTCGACTCGAGCTTCGGTGACATCGTTAATTCGCCTTCCGGCACTGGGTGTCAAGTTGTTGGTTTCATCTTGAAGGCCGGCTTCGTGGTCGATAGGTAAAGCCATCAATCGAGGGTTTTCCATTGTTGATTTGAAGTTGTAAAGTGGTGTGTATTGCAGATTTGTATCAAACAACCATTGTTACTCTTAGCTCCACAGTGGGCGCCAGACTGTTTACCCGAAAAATTGGATAGAGTTAAATTTGTATATGGTTCTAAGGATATGTGATATAATTTTATACAAATCGTATAGAGAAATAGAGATACATGTATTCTTGACTATGAGTATGAGAATAGTGAGAAGAAGAACGAATAAGATAAAGGGAAATAAACACAAGGGGATATCTTTCAATATGAGAAGAAATCTTTTGTTCCAATATCCCTGCTTACAATCCATCCCACCTTTATAGTAGAGGGATCCTACTTTATATACAACAATAAAAAATACGTAGTGGAGAGCCCATGATGTATTGTCTTTTTCCTACTTCCCGTCAGGATTCTCTCCCTTAGTGTGGCTGTAACGGCCTTGTCTGTGAGCTTCGATACTGATTCGAACTCGATATCGGGTCGAGCCATTGGCCTTGACTCGAGCTCGATTCTGACTCGGAGTCTTGATATTCAGGGTGGGTGTTGGTCGATCTGTGCATCTTCGCCAACCTTTTGCCTCGTGATTCGATTTGGTCATGGGCCCGATAATGATAACGAATTGATCCTTGATCTGACTTGCAGCCCGTATCCTGAAGCCCCTTTCTTCGGACCTCGACCTGACCTTACGTAGATACCTTTCGATCGAAATATTGCCATCTCGATCAGTCCGTACGACTGACTCAATCGGTTCTGACCGTACACACATACACTCGTTGCATTTTGCTTGGTGGTTATTTTAAGAATGGACTTGTTGCAAAATCTATGTCACACTTTCATAAGTTGGAAGGAAGGAGACAAGATACAGATATTCAAATTTACAGCATTGTTATTGATGGATTGTTCAAAAATGGTAAGCTTGATAAAGCTCTTGCTATTTTTGAAAAGCTTTCTCTAATAGGTTTACATCCTAACATGATAACATACACTACAATGATTGATGGATTTTGTCGAGAAGGGTTGTTAGATGAAGCTAAAGATATGCTAAGAAAAATGGAGGATAATGGTTGTCTGCCAGGCAATGTTATTGTGCAAGGATTTCTTAGAAGTAACAATGTTAGTGAAATGAAGGCTTTTTTAAATGGAATGATTGGAAAGAGCTTCTCTTTTGATGCAACTACAACAGACTTATTGATACACACTATAGCGGAGGATCCTTCTTTGCTTAACATAATACCAGAGTTTCACTTGGAAAATAAGAAGTGATTTTTTTTTTCACTTAGCTTATTCGGCTTTACTATCGCTATTATTCAATTTCCTTTCACCTTCGCAAAATTAGTAGCATCTGGAATTGCTAAAACTGAGAAAATGGTACTAAGAACATAGATTGAGCTTTCCAGGCTAGCTTATTGAAGAGGTACATATCTGTGGAATCCCTCTCTGTGTAATTTGGACTATATGGCTAGAAAGAAATCACAGATGTTGTAATGGGAAAAGGAGCATATTGCAGTTGTTAAATATACATGTCTTCAATACCTGTACGTAGGGTTTCTATTGTATGGTATACTTCTTTTTTATACGGGTTAGGGAATCTGTTGGACTTAATTGACTCCTTAAGTCTAGCATAGGAGTCAGATGCCCTCCTCTTGTACATATTTTGTACCTCCTGGGTACTTTTAATAAAACTACTTTACTTTTTTTTTAGATTATAAAATTTAACTTTTAAGTGTAAACTCTGCTTGTTTATTCTGTATCTTATGTTACAAGTTAACACTGTGTTATCCAAAGAAGCTACATTACTTGTTATCAAATGGCATTAAAACTATTCTACTTCTTGCAATAACCTTTTGCTCTCTGGTTACCTTGTTATGTCTACAAAAATGTACTTATGCATGTGCGTCTTTGTTTATTTATTTATCCATCACACACAGAGCCCTCGTTATGACACGTTCCATCATCTGAGCCCTTGTTCCAACTGCAGTAACTTACTCATTGCTTGCAGCTCTCTTCTTTCTGAAACTTCTGAAAGCCCTGTTCTTCTCAGAAGTGTAAAGTTGTATGATGCAACTAGCCACATGGCTTTGGTCTAACGGTAAGAGTACAACTTTTGATGTGTGAGTTAGGTGCATGTTGAGGGTTCGAATCCTACTGCAAACAAAAGCTTAGTATTTAAGTAGAGAAGGGTAGGGGGCGGGCCCATTTATCTACCGAATTATGAACCATGCTCCACTAGCCCTCGGGATCTTTCAGTTATAAAAAAAGTTGTATAAATTTTGTAATGTGAAACTTTTTGATTTGGATTATAAGCACTGGCGTAGCCACCTTACAAGAAGGGGTGTCAAATGACACCCCTTCGCAGGAAAAATACACTGTGTCGGTAGGTAAATTTCTTTTTTATATGTATATATAATATGTGTTGATTCCCCTTAATTTTTTGGTATGTTTACTTTTATATATTTTGACACCCCTTAATAAAAATTCTGGCTCCGCCACCGGTTATAAGCTCCTTTTTTTAATGATGATGGTGTTGGGGCACCTTGCTCGCGCCTCGTATATTTGCTACAATATTTGCATGTCTAGAAGCTACAACTGATAGCTCATTCTGAATATGGCGCCTGTTTTAAAAGATGGCCCCTGGTGATATATCAAACATGGATAATTTTATCTTTTTGTGAATCAATAACAGCTGCATGTAACTTAAGTACTGTTGCTATGGGAATGTGCAGAATTCAGAAATAAGTAGTTATTCTGGTCTTCTGGAGATGCATCTCAGTTGACATCTTTGGACTTAACCTTATTATGTTGTATGCTAGCCAACTTCATCATTTTCTATATCTCTGAGAATCAATGGAAGTTGTCTACAGATTTGTTTCATTACTAGAGATATACAGAATCTGGTTAAAGTTCTTCAGAAAATGTATTTTGGTTGGCAAGGTTGACACTTTGCAACTGCAGAAATCGAAGTACGGTTACTGGTCTCGATGTGTTTAATGGTTGCATCTTGATGCTGAATCCAAGACTTTGAAGTCATTTATTAGGGTAGCTTGTGATGTTGTTTTGATACTGTTGTGTTTTCCTCCAATTGCTTTTTATGTGTGTGAGGGTGATTTATTTCTCCAAAGTTAGAAGTTTTTCGCCTAACTTTTTAGAAGAAAAAAAAAATATTTTTGAGTAAAAATAGAAGTAGTTTTGGACAAACGAAAAAAATAGTTTTTCTCCGAAATCACTTTAGAGAAAAATAAACTTAGAAATACTTTTTAAAAATTTGGACATACATTAATTGCTGCTTAAAAGTGCTTTTCAAATTAACACAAATTACTTCTTACAGAAAGTACTTTTGAGAAAAAACACTTATCAAAATACACTAATTTTTGAAGTTTGGCCAAATAGGCTATTATAAGGATTTGACAAAGTAGTGACTTCTGGAAATGGTTTGAATATTTCGGGCATGGAACAATGTCACGTAAATGGGTTGAATTCAAGATTTAAACTTAATAAATTTATGGTTCTGAATTCTTTAAAAATATGAGTTTAATATTAATATTTATAATATTTTTCGACATTTTCACGCTTGTAGCTTTTTGTTAAAATAGCACGGGCTAGCCAGTTTTCGAACTGGTCATTCAAAAATAGCCGGCGTTTGCCATGTCATTGAAAAATAACTACTATTTTGCTGCAACAGAGACCGGTCCAGCATAATATACTGGAGTTCGGTGCACATGTGTATGAACTTCCAGTATATTATGCTGGATCGGTATACTTTGCTGGCTCCAGTATAATATACTGGAGTTCCAGTATACTTTGCTGAAACTCCAGCATATTATACTGGAGTTCCAACAAAGTATACTGGAACTCCAAACTCCAGTATAATATACTGAAGTATTTTCCAAATTTTAAATAATATTTTCGTTCAAATTTATCTTTACATAAAAAATAATTAAATTTTGATGAATTTTAAAACGCATTTATAAATTTGACTATTTTTGAATTTCATCCTATATTTTTTGGTATAAGAATGGATGGTGTGCGAACTCCTTTTTCCCGTTCCGGTCTATCCACTATCATGAGTTTTCTCCAGTGACTTTCAGAATCTTGTACAACTAATCATATCGAGATGATTTTAATATTTAACATTTTTATGGAGTTGATGGGTTTAAATCAGACGAGGTACCACAACCAAATTGGATGAGTAAATTATTATTATGTGTTATTGAGCTTAGGTGAGTGCGATGTCTCATGTCAATCGAACATCATTACTCTTTGCTTCTGTACTCTCGAGCCCACGTATTGGTGTTTGTTTAGGAAACATATGTAACTTATATGTAATGATAATGTAAAGACTCTTTACACTGTTTTTTACCTTATTTTTCAGGTTATTAATCTCAATTTTTATAAACAGTTACTTGTAATATTATTTAGTTGGTCTTAAAATTAAAAAAAAAATCTCTTATTATAAGTACAATAACCGGGAGTTCAGACGTTAGACAAGTATGTTATGCTCCAGGAACAAGGAAAGAAGAAAAATTAAGCATTAAACAAATTGTCCGGCCGAAAATCCTTCGAAGGGTATGTGGAGACGAGTTTAAATGAATAATATGATGCGTAAGGATTCATCAACAACAACAACAACAACCCAGTATAATTTTACTAGTGGAGTCTGGGAAGGATAGTGTGTACGCAGACCTTACCCCTACCCTGGGGTAGAGAAGCTGTTTCCGATAGACCCTCGGCTCCCTCCCTCCAAGAACTCTCCACCTTACTCTTAGGGTGACTCGAACTCACAATAACATATTATATTAAGGACCGGAATGTAATAATTTTATTATTTCAAATCAAGTAAAATAATAAGATCTAATATTCATATTGTTACCACAATATTTGATTTCCCGAACAATGTTCTTGATTACAAATAATACATTTTGTTTTCATATAAAACTTTACATACTACATAGCTTACAGAAGAATCCATCTGTCATTTATGTGGGATAAAGATACTTAGCAATACTAACCACTAAGCACATAATCGGTTGGTGTGACTTCTTACGAAGAGTTACTGCCATATACTATCTCATTAGGTCATTTCCTTTTCATTGTTCTGTTACCTTTTATATTAGAAGAATTAACTTAAACTGTTCACTCAACCGCTTATATAAAATAAATAATGAATTTGATCGATTGATGATTGTATAGAGATTTATAAGCACAAAGTTCAAGTTAACAACTCAATCTCCTTCCATTTTTAGCTTAATTATCCGGTGTTTGGAATTTAATGTACCGATTAATTTAGATTCGTATCAAATTTCCCCCCTTTTCCCACCTTATCCCTCATCTCCAAAAAATATTTACAAATTTTGTAGAATAAAGTATAAGTTGGGTTTGGGAGAAAAAGAAGGAAATTTAATGATGCAAAGGGAAGAAAAATAGGTACAAATAAAATGAACGGTCTAAGAAACGTGCCAACATAGCAAACGTGGTGGGCGAAATAGATGTAGACAAATTCGATGCAAACAAATGAATAGTAGGTGTAGTTCCCGTCATCGCTTAGCATATTGTACGCGCCTTT
Source organism: Nicotiana tomentosiformis (assembly GCF_000390325.3). Classification (NCBI taxonomy): domain Eukaryota; kingdom Viridiplantae; phylum Streptophyta; class Magnoliopsida; order Solanales; family Solanaceae; genus Nicotiana; species Nicotiana tomentosiformis. The sequence goes on along the minus strand of NC_090813.1, from coordinate 96,753,549 downwards.
CTATTTTTGTTATGGCTTTTTAAGCTAACAACAACCTAATTCGTGGACTTTTTGTTTTTAATTTTCGCCAAATTCATTTTTAAATAATCTTTTAAATTTTAATTTTCTGTCAATTAAAACTTTAAGTTCTGTAGAATAGTTAATGGTTAACTACTTCAGCTAAGATGGAGTAGTAGTGCAGAAGAATTTAAGTAGGTTTCAATTTACTTTGTTCTCACTTTTGTGTTCCATTTAAGTATCAAGAGATGCATTTATCACTTTTCAATTAGTTTCCTTTTTCGCTATTGAAATTACTCACTTTGTTCCCAAGTGATAAAATGAGTAGGAGAAGGATTTCACTTACTATAAACACTATACAAATAAAAAAAAAATTATATTAGTAAGCCATTTAGAAAAAAAAAATTATAATAATTATTCGTAATGAGACAAGTAAGGTACTACAACAGGTTAAAACTAAATGATAAGATAAAAATCGTATAAAGAAAGGGTTAGCCCGGTACATAAAGTTCCCTCTATGTGTGGAATTTAGGGAGGGTCGAGCCACATTGGGTCTTATGTACCTAGTCTTATTTGTATTTCTACAAGAGGCTACTTCTATCACTTGAACATGTAATTTCCTGATAACACGATGACAACTTTTATTGTTGCACCAATCAGAGGTGGACGCGCATTATACATAGAGGGATCACCGGCACCCGAAAACTTTGACAAAAACTGCATGTATGCTTTTAAATGTCTTCAAAAAATAGTCATATATTAGTATAGGTCCCCGTATCAATCTTTATGAGCAGCGATAAACTTATATTGAATGTCACGGTACTCTGCGACCGTCGAATCCTGGGTCCGCCTCTTGTGCCAATACCTCCGTTCAAAATCATATATATTAATCAAATTAAATCCAAAAGTGAATATTAGTAAGAGATAAAAGAGAATGACAGGCAGCTAAAGAAAATGAAAAATGCATTTGCTTCACTATAATAAATTGGCATTGTGCGTGTCTTCCACTTCAGACAACTGCTCCCTTGTCCTTAAAAAAAAAAAAAGGGAAAAAATAAAAATGAAAGATTGGGAAGAAAATTAGAACCAGAAAAATACATCACAACCAAAAGCAAATGAAAGCTAATTTTTTTTTTATATAAAAATAAAAATAAAATAACGAGTGGTAGGTAAATAAAGCCACCTCACAGCTAAAACAATAGAAATCAGTTGATTTTTTGTGTCTGCAAACTGCAAAGTACAGAATGGATACAATTCTCTGTGATGAACTTCTTCAAGAAATATTCCGCCGCCTTCCACCGCCGTCCTTCGCCGCCGTTTCTTTAGTCTGTAAGCGGTGGCTTTATCTTCTTCGCTCTTCAACTACTTCTCTTTCTCTCAGTTTCATTGAACCCCCGTTTATCCCTCTTTTTACCTCTTTTCTTCGTTTTTACCCATATTTATCTACTGTCTCTGTTACTATTACAGCCGCCTTAGATTCTTCCGATCATTTACTGTATTTAATCTCTTCATCTTGTCCTAATCTCAAGTACCTTAAATTCTTATCTGGTCCTGTTTCTCATTTTTCTCTTGTTTCTCTTTCTGCTTCTTGTCCTAATCTTGTTTCTCTTGCTGTTACGCTTTTTAGACCTTTGAATTTCATGTGGTTGGCCTCTTTTAATAAGTCTCTTAAAGAATTGTCTGTTTACTCAGCTGGGGATTCAAGGGAATTGGAGTTTGTTGACTTTTCTGATTCTTGTGGTTCTGAGTTGAATTTAGAGAGTCTTTTATTGACTGGAATTAAAGCAAGGGATAAGGGTGTTAGTTTTTTATGGAGGAATTGCAAAAAGGTGAGAACTTTAAAGCTGAAAAGCTGCGAAAGTGTTGGTGATCAAAGTTCTTTTTTAGCATTTCTTGAATATTTGGAGGGTCTTGAAACAGTGGAACTAAGAACTTGTAGAGCAATTGTTGATGGGGTGTTGTTGAAATTGGCTGAGAATTGTGGTATGTTGAATTCTTTGTTGTTATATGATGGTGGTAGTAAAGAGGGGTTGCTTCATTTCTTGAGTCAAAGCAAATGTTGTACTAATTTACAGAAGCTTGATTTAAGATTGCCTCTTGATCTTGATAATAGCCATTTGACAGCTGCTGCTGAAAATTTAAGGAGTTTGAGGAGTTTAAGGTTACAAAGTTGTTGTCTTGTTACTGGTGAAGGGCTAAAGATTCTTGGAAATGCTATGGCTAATGGACTTGAGGAATTGGCTTTGATAAATTGTGATGTAGTGGAAAGAGAATCTGGTTTGTTGACTACATTAGGACAGGAGTTGAAGAAATTAAGGAAATTGGATTTGTCTTTTAATGACATGTTAATTGATAAAGAACTGATATCAATGCTAGTATCCTGCAACAATTTGATTGAATTGAAGTTAAGGGGTTGCAACAAGTTGACAAATTTAGCTATGGTTTCATTGGCCAAGTATTGCAAGAAATTAGAAAGTGTTGATGTAATGTATTGCTGTGGGATTGAGTCACAGGTTGTTGAGTTATTTGTGTTGAATTCACCAAAGTTGAGAAGGTTGCAGGTTGAGGAAATTAAGGTTTCTGATGTGGCCAGAACATGGGCATCAAATAAATTCATTGAAATTGTTTACTGAGAATAAATTTAGCTGATGAAATGCTAATGATATGTATTTATTATTCATAGCAGCTGCTGAAAAAGGTAGCAATTGATTACTTTGTAGATTTCATTGTTAACACTTAACAGAGAGGAATCATGCTTCCTCTACCAGCAAATAAAATTGTTGTACATAACATTCCTTCGATTATGAAAGCAAATTTGTTATAAGTACTGCATATTTGTATATAGGTGCTGCAGATTTTGAATTAGAGTGAATTCTAAAATGTATATCTAATTCAATTTGTATTTGTTTTTTCACATATATAAGGATCCACCTAAAAAATCTAAGTTCCACCGTAGATTTTGAGTTAGTGAGTGAATAGTGTATATCTGATTCAATTTGTACCTGCTTTTTTACACAATAGATAAGGTTCGACCTAAAAGAATTTGGAAAAATTACGCTGACACTTTGAAGATATACATTGTATTTATTATTCATATCTATACTTTCAGAAAATTACTATGTGAAACTATATTTGAATTTTATAGCAAATTCACATGTAGTGCTGAAATAAGAGATCAATTGTTTTGAATTGAAACAAAAAAAGCAACAAGCTCTCGTAGGTTAGTTGGTTAGTGCGTCCGCTTAGTAAACGGAGGTCTTGAGTTTGGTTCTCAAGTTTCTAAAGTGTAGTGCTATATGAAAATTCCTCAAAATAATTCTCGAACTTGCATTTGGATTCACCACTGGTCTATTTCAGGATATTACACTCATTATCTTAATTATTTTGGTAATGCTTTTAATGCCGAGTGGCAGATAAATGGACCTTTCCTTTTGGGATTTTTACACAAACAATTTGGGCCTTGTCAAATCTGACTATACTGTCTGCTGCTTAAATGGGTTCGAGAACAAGGTCTTATTGATGGATTAAAACATGGACCAAGGTCCGGGAGCCAGTCTCACTAGTGATTGTATCAAGGGATTTTTACCTTCTTATACTACATATGAAACTTTATTATCCTCCCTAATCAAGTTTTAACTAAATTACATGGGCATATACAATTTACCAATTATATACAATTAGTATTAATGAGTATCCATTTATATTATGAATTGAATAGAGATTTATTTATTTCACATCCTTGCTCTTTCTCTCTCTCCGTCTCTCTCTCTCTCTCTTCCTCTCTCTCTCTCTCTCTCTCTCTCTCTCTCTCTCTCTCTCTCTCTCTCTCTCATATATATATATATATATATATATATATATATATATATATATATATATATATATATATATATATATATATATATCCTTCTCTGATGTTTCCCCAATTTTCTATATATATATATATATATATATATATATATATATATATATATATATATATCCTTCTCTGATGTTTCCCCAATTTTCTTCCTTCGTTTTCCTCCGTTTTTATCCTCTTTTTCAGCAATTTCCTTTCATGTAGCACAATTGGTGTTCGAATTGAAATTGTCAATTAATAAATTTTGGAGGTGTTTGATTCTCCGCCACTGACAGCCATTAAAAAGCTTCAAAGCTTTGAATTCAAATTTGGATTTTCAAAAATTATTGTTTGTTTGGATTGGGTGTTGTTACAAATAATTGGGAATATTCTTTGGAGTTTATATCTCAATTTTGAGAGTGTTTGGTGAGGATTAGACTTGATTTTGACTGAATTTCAGATTGAAACTCGAAGAAGAAGAAGAAGAAGAAGAACACATGACATACAATATATTTGCGAAATTGTATTTAAGTTGTATTCTGTTGTAATTATATAAGTATATTTTTTGACTGTTGTATGAAAGATGAAAAATAGTTATATAATATATGAATCGTTGTATGAAATTTGTATTTAAGTTATAAATACTATCTTTTTACATAAAGTTGTTGATATGTATCAAAATTATTTTAAGAGATGAAGTTTTGATTGAAATTTCAGAGAGGAAGAAGAACATACCATTTACAAAATATATACAAATTATATACAAATTACAGACAAAACACATATTGTATAAAATTTGTATGAAAATTGTATTTAAGTTGTATGCTGTTGGAGTTGTATTTACCTGGGTAAGAATGATGTATGAAAGTTGTAGATAAATTATAAATAAATTGTATAGTTATAATTACTTGTATGAAATTTATTTATAGTTTATAGTATATTGTTGTAGATGCATCATAAAGATGGACATACCACATTACACAAACCTTTTCTCTCTCCTCTTTCTTGCTCCTCCATCAAAAATAGCGATTCTTATAGAAATACAATATGTATATGCAGAAAATTACCCATACATTTCACCCAAATTATTGTATAGGTTTTATGTAAGGACCCGGTCAGTCATTTTTAGTGTTGTAGCCATGTTCCCCTATTTACTGCTTATTCTATGCTCAATTGTTAATATGTGGCTTACCGGAGTAATTAGTTTTGTTCCGGGGATATTTCGGAATGAGTTGAGATATTTAGTCTCAAGGTTAGGAACTTAAGTTGAAAAGATTGATCGGATGTTGACATATATGTAAATGGCTCCAGAATAGAGTTTTAATAGTTCTGATAGCTCCGTTAGATAATTTTGCACTTAGGAGTGTGTCCGGATAGTGATTTGGAGGTCCGTAGTTGATTTTGGAAAATTAGAAGTTTTAAAAATTGAGAAGTTTAACTAAGAGTTGACTTTGTGGTTACCGGGCTCGGATTTTGATTTTGAAAGTTGGAATAGGTTTGTTGTGTCATTTTATAACTTGTGTGCAAAATTTAAGGTTAATCGAAGTTTATTTGATAGGTTTTGGCATCGATTGTAGAAGTTGGAATTTCTTAGTTTTCATTAGGCTTGAATTAGGGTGTGATTCGTATTTTTGATATTGTTTGATTTGATTCGAGGCCTAGACTAAGTTCGTCTCGTGTTTTAGGACTTGTTGGTATACTTGGTTGAGGTTCTGGGGACCTCAGGTTAGTTTCGGATGGTCAACAGATTGAATTTGGATTAAGTATTATGCTGGTGCTGCATATCTGGTGCCATCGCACCTGTGGTGGGATTGGCCGCAGGTACGGAGCCGCAAAAATGGCTGAGTTTGCGCAACTACAAAGAGAAAGAATGTCACTGGGGGTCTCAGGCGCGAAAAAGTTTCTGCAGATGCGGATACGCATATGCGCGAGGTCCACTGCAGAAGGGGAATTAGACAGGCAACTTGAGAGTCGCAGAAGCAAGGAATTGATTGCAGATGCGGTCCACCGCAAATGTTTTCCAATCGCAGATGTGTGTTTTGAGGTTGAATTTTGGGAGTTTTGGGCTAGGGATTGGAGAGTTTAATTTGGGGATTTGAGTGACAATTTAGTGTCGAAATTTGGTATGGTTGGACTCGTGGTTGAATGTGTAAGGCCCAGTAAAATTTTGCAAAGGAAAAATAATATTTCATGGTGCCGGACTAGGCTTACGTGTGTGAGGATTGTAGAAATTCTTCGCGGCGAGCACATTTTGAGTTGAACAATGCACTGGAAAGTAAAGAAAAATTTCTGGCAGCGAAATGCGTTTCTGCGGTCCATTATGCAACCGCAGATTCACTCTGCGGGCCGCATAATGGACGCAGAAGTGAGACAGGAGAGGGTCAGTTTGGATGCAATTATGCGGTCGACTATGCTACCGCATAACTATTCTGCGATTTATTATACGACCGCAGAATAGGTCTGCGGGCCGCATAGTGACCGCAGACACAAACAGATCTTTGCCGTTTTTGGACACCAATTATGCGACCGATATGCTGTCCGCATATCGATTATGCGATCGCAGACCTTGTTCCGGAGCTCCATTTTTGGGTTTTTAAAATCCGGCCCTACTTCGTTAAATACATATTTTGGGCCTTTTTTGAGCTATAATCTGATATTTTAAAGTGAGAGAGAGTACCCTAGAGTGAGAAGGGGTTCTTCAATAATTGTTCTTCAATTCTTGCTCATGTTTTGGAAGATTAAGAAGGGAAACTCACTAGGTCTTTATCCTAGAGGTAAGATTCTACACCCTAACCCCTAATTTCGAAATTATATAGATAATGGGTAATTAGCAAGATAATTTTTGGGCATGAGAGTTATTTATTTTATATGCATATGATATCAAGGGGTGTAGGAAGATTGTTGAACTAAGCATGGTAAAGATTGAGTTGTGGGATGATGGAATCCTCCATAAAAGGACCTTGAAACCTTATGCACACCTAGTGTTTGATAAAATGCCCAAATGAGCTAAAACCATGATCATCCTCCTAATTTTGGTTCAATTTGTTATATTTCTACAATAGATTGAAGTTGCTAAGAATTCTGGAGCATTTTAGAGTTTAAGGAAGCTCAATAGAGTTATGTTGGCTAAACTCTTCTCTTATAATTGAATCCCATAATATTCATGTAAATTGTGTAAGTCCCGAGTAGTTCATTATAAAATTGGCTTTTTCGAGTAAGATTGGGTTGAAAGACATATGTTCACAAGTATCCCAAATGCATTATCTATGTTATGTTATCAATTGAGGATGTGTTAAAATATGGTTTGTGCATTAATAATATTTCGACTTCAAGTCAAGTTCAAATGAAGGCTATTATGCCAAATTTTATGAAATGTCTTTATGTGCCTTAGACTCTTAATTGCTCACAGGTATACTACACACCTTGAATTGAATTGTTGTTGTTGGTAACGATGACGTTGATGTTTGAAAGTGAAAATGTGAGCATGAAATACTAAATACGGCCAACGTGCCAAGAATGATCTTATAATTATGGCCATTAGTGCCAATGGAGTGAAAAGACGTGAAAGTAATATGAAATGCGATGATTGATACAAAAAGGTTGATGTCTCGAATAAGACAGCCTAGCCTATCGGGTCGTGATCGGACACCATGCCGCACATATGGTAGTGATTGTGTTGGAAATTGTAATTGAAATTGTGATTGTGGTCGATGTCCCTAATGGATAGACTAGCCGATCGGGTCGTGATCGGACTCCGTGTTAAAGACGGTGGTACTGATACTGAAAGTAATTGCGGTTGATGTCTCTAATAAGTTAGCCTAGCCGATCGGGTCGTGATCAGACTCCGTGATAAGAGTACAGTGGTATTGGTATTGTGAACAATGGAATATCGATACTAAAAATCTCCCAATGTGAGATATGGAAATTAATTTGAACACTGTCTTGATCCTAAATTGAGGTTTGATATTGATTAAGGCTTTCATTGATATTATGATATTTTTGTTTGTATTATTTGTTCTATTGAGAGGGTGTTTAGTTGTACATACTAGTGTTATTCGATGGTACTAACGTCCCTTTTGCAGCGGCAAACTCATCTTTAAATGGATGCAGGTAGTTCCACAACAGAAGATATTGATCAGTGATAGCAATACACTTTCTACCCAGCTGACTTGGTGAGCCCCACCTCATCCCGGGGTCATGTATCTTTTGTGCTTTGTGCATTCTGTTTGAAGTATAGCAGGGGCCTTGTTGCTGGCATTATCATTGTACTCTTCTTTATCTATAGAGGCTCTGTAGACATAATGTGAGTTGTGTATTGGTGCTGGGAAAGTCAAATATGATATGTTGTGGTTGTATTACTTGTCCATTTGAGACTTTAAAAGTGAAGAAACTATTGGTAATGAATTGGTATTGTAGACATGAACACATTTTTGTCTAATTAATGAAAACATGTATTATCTCCATTCGTGGATGAGTTTGGGTAGAAGAAAATCTAACAGGCTTGCTCGGTCAGGTTCACTCGGTTGAGTGCCGGTCGCGTTCCTCAGTTTTGGGGCGTGACAGAATGAGCTCTCACATTTTATAATTTTTATTGGATTTCGAGATGTGGCCCCCGGGGTTGACTTTTGAGTTAACTTTTTGACTTTTAATTAAAAACTTAGTATTTTCATATGGAATTGATTCCTATAGCTCGTGTTGATTGTATCGAATTACTTGTGGCTATATTCGAGGAATTATAGGTCGATTCGCGAGGCACGGGCTTGTTGGATTAGAGATGTGCACAGTTTGAGATAAGTAACATTTCTAAACTTGATTATGAGGGTATGAATCCCTGAAATTACGTGCTAGGTGATTGGTGTTGAGGTGACGCCCATGCTAGGTGACGGGCGTGTGGGCGTGCACCGTAGTAATTGGGATTTAGTCGATTCCATGGAACTGTGTAGCTATCTTATCTGAATATTATTATTGCACTCTATGTGTTAGAGCACTAGAGTTGTGATTTATGCTAGAAATCATGTTTAAGCTATGTACTGGTACTATTGGGACCACAATGGTCGTTCTTTATTGTTGAGTTATTTGCTTAATTATAGTTGTATACTCAGTCGCATTCATCATTACATATTATATCTCAGTCTCTGTTATCATATATTGTCATATCATGTATCATTGATTTGGGATGCTTAGTATGAGTGTTGTGAGCCCGAAAGACTAGAAATATTGATGATTAAGGGAGGATGATGGCCTGTTTGTGAGTGATATTTATGGGATCGGGCTGCACGTCTTAGTCGGCTTTATTGATTCATGCCATGATTTGCTTATTATAGCGCTTGGGCTAGATCTGCCCCTCCGGAGTCTGCACACCCACAGTGAGCGGAGATGCTATTGATTCACGATGGGACCAGGTTGCGCGCCACAACAGAATTTATTTAATTTGGGCTGGATCTGCCCTGTACAATGCTGAGTGATTGAGTGTGATGAGTGTGAATTGAGACAGTCACGTTGAGTACTCTGAGAGTGTGAGTACGTGAGGCTTCCATTGTGTTGCATCACATACGATATGCCTATTGTCATATAGATATAGTGAAGTCATATTCCTCATATCATTCAGAGTTGACATATTTTATTTGTTTTGAGTTTAATTGTTAATCCTGGAAGCATGTCTACATTCCTGTACTGGTGCCTGTAAATTATGAGTTTTTCTGAGATATTACTATCATATGTTCAGTAAATTTTTGTACTGTTTAATTATGTGTTTGGACCGTATTGTTAGGACTCGTCATTGCTTTCAGTCCAAAGGTTAGAATTATTACTTATTGAGTTGGCTGTACTCACGCTACATGACGAGTGTCTGGCGTGCATATAATTTAAACTCATACTCTGTCAAATTATAGTATAGAACGATTTCGAACCCACAGAGATTGATTTTTCTATTCTACAGACGTTTCTTGTTTTAATTACTATTTGAGAAAATCAGAAAGAGTTGAATTGTGAATTAACTAACTAAAAATGCATAAACAGAGTAATAAAAATATTTGTTTGTCACAAATATAGTAAAAATGTGTTGGGATCCTGACTTTACTTAATATTTTTATTATATGGTAGATATATTTATTCTTTAATTTCTATTATCAAAAATGTATAAATGCCACTCATGATTACATTTATATATTATTAATAAAGTTGAACAATTAATTGCACTCCTCTCGGTTATACAAATTAATCGTTAAAATGGTAATATTAAAGAACCAAAAATATATACTTGAACTAAAATATGCTCTTTTCAGTAAGTCACTTTCGGTTACCCTACTTGTTATAACTGATTAATGCAATATTCCTCTCTTTCAACTAGCAATTTGAAAGTAAGTTAATTCCACACCCCTTGAGTTAAATACATAGATTATAGGTAGATTATAACTAGTAAATCTAAGAAATCAAAGATTTAGACGAAAAAACTAGATTTTTATAAAAGTGAGATTTTAACCACGAAAATAGTTACGGAATTAGGTAGAAATTATATATTTAAGTTCTAGAGATTATGGGTAACGTTTTCATCCGAAAATTTTTAGAATCCGAGCACGTGGGCCCGGAGTGAATTTTAGGAATTTTACCATTTTGGATAAGGCAATTTATTTAATAGATAAATTTCGAATCATTTAGCATATATTAATTATTTTGTATAATATTTAGATAGTTTTGGATTTTCGGCGTCAAATCGAGAATTCAACGCGACGTGGTAATCGGAATGTGGACTTTGAGACGAGGTAAGTCTCTTGTCTAATCTTGTGAGGGGAAAATTACCCCATAGGGATTAAATTAAATAATTATTGCTAATTGCGGGGGCTACGTACGCACGAAATAACGAGAGTCCGTGCGTAGCTACTATTAATGCTAAAGTCCGGGTAGTTTATGACTCAAAGCATGAATTACTTTTGTAAATTGTATTCTTTGTTTAATTAATATTAAATGATATATATGAATATATTGTGAATTGTTAGATAAAGATATTAAATGATGGAAATCTCATATGCTTGATTTTCTGTTTAAATTAATTAATTGTTAAAAGAAATTATTCTTCCTCCCGAATTTATCTTATAATAAATATACTCTCCTTCCGGAGGTACATAAGAAAATATCCTCCTTTCTTGTGGAGCGGACCGAACGCCTCAGCAGGATAGATGCATCTATGGATCGTACCGCACGTCCCTCGACAGTGTACACGATACTCTAGATCGGGCCGTACGTCCTCAGTAGAAATCGCGAGTTTTTCTGAGATATTACTATCATATGTTTAGTAAATTTTTGTACTGTTTAATTATGTGTTTGGACCGTATTGTTAGGACTCGTCACTGCTTTCAGTCCAAAGGTTAGAATTATTACTTATTGAGTTAGTTGTACTCACGCTACATGACGAGTGTCTGGCGTGCATATAATTTAAACTCATACTCTGTCAAATTATAGTATAGAACGATTTCGAACCCACAGAGATTGATTTTTCTATTCTACAGACGTTTCTTGTTTTAATTACTATTTGAGAAAATCAGAAAGAGTTGAATTGTGAATTAACTAACTAAAAATGCATAAACAGAGTAATAAAAATATTTTGTTTGTCACAAATATAGTAAAAATATGTTGGGATCCTGACTTTACTTACTATTTTTATTATATAGTAGATATATTTATTCTTCAATTTCTATTATCAAAAATGTATAAATGCCACTCATGATTACATTTATATATTATTAATAAAGTTGAACAATTAATTACACTCCTCTCAATTATACAAATTAATCGTTAAAATGGTAATATTAAAGAACCAGAAATATATACTTGAACTAAAATATGCTCTTTTCAGTAAGTCACTTTCGGTTACCCTACTTGTTATAACTGATTAATGCAATATTCCTCTCTTTCGATTACAAATAAGTGTAGAATCAATTTTAACACATAAGAGCTAGATGTCACTAAATGAAAGTTAACATCTATCAACACCAAAATTAACTATATTACTTCTTTCGCCTCTTTCGATTAAAAAATTAGTAAGAAGTTAATATGTAGTATAAAATAGATAGATGTTAACAAATTAAATAACGCCTAACTATAAAGCAAATAAAATTTAAATGAAAAGATTCAGCTCAAGCATGTGAAATTGAGGAATAATATTTACTATTATATTGAAATATTAAGATCCGTCATTCTCCCAACACAAGAAGAGTTACTCTATAATGGAGTTAGTACTGACCACGTAAATATTCTTGTCCATTAAATAAGAAAATAAAAAGAAATATTCAAGAGAATAATTCTCCCTATTTAACTATAAACAGGAACTAGAGTAATTTCCAACATTACACTATATTCTGAGCTAAAAATGAAGGCAATTGTATAATGGCTATAAGAAGAAAAGAAAACAACTGAAGAAGAATGGTAAAGGAAGAAGCTCTCTGGAAGAGTTAAATGTAATCCAATACTCTATCTCTCCATTTTTCGTTCCTCCCTTGGAGCAGCTCAATCTTGCGCTATTTATAGTTGTGTCTGTTGATTTTTCACGCTTTCTTTATTTGGCAAGTTGCAAACTTTTGGCAAGTTGCAAATCTAGTTTTGAGAAGTTTTGGCAAATTCTTTCTTCCAACTTGGCAAGTCGCAGATGCCAAGTGCCAACCATGGGCTCAGCGCTCTTACTTCTTGCTTTCAAATGACGTGAATAGAGCCTTACCATGTGCTCTTACTTCTTTCCACTTTTTTTTTTTTTTTTCATCATTATATTTTTTCCCTTTTGTATTTCTTCAATTTGTGCACGTCTCTTAACAAGATGACTTGCTGCTTTTTTATTTAATTTCATATTTCGTACAAAGAAATACAAGAATTAGTAGTAAAATTTGAAAATAAAACTTATTTCATGCATGATATTTTCTTTTATCACTACACCCTACACTTTGTGTGCGTATCCAGGTATTTCCGGACACGGTAGTTGTAGATCTCAGAGTTTCAGCCATTCGGAGATTATCGAGGTAATTGCCTTGACATCCACTGACCTTGATTCTCCTCCCCTATCTCTCAGTTTTTACTTATTCGGTTCTACTTTTCTTAGATAGTGTATCAAACTATGTATTGTATAGATGCTCATGTATTCAATGATACTCGATTTTTGGAAAATTCTGTATTGAGCTGTGACATTTTCATTTAGTTTTATGAGACTTTTACTTAAGCTTATTTTTGTATATTTTAAAATTCAAGATGTTGATATGTGTAAGTTGTCGGTTTGCCTAGTATTATGAGAGGTGCCATCACGACACTTGAAATTTTGGGTTCAGACATTTTATATTGTATATACATATTAACTGCGCATCATCATTCTCTGATAATATGGTAAAAAAATCTTTTATCATCACCTATCTCTTATATTAATTTATATTTTATTTGTGCAATCTAATCATAGATTTGTGTAATACACTGTAAATATGTGCATCACATAGCTGGGGATATGCTTTTTTTTATTGGGTATTTAGATTAATTGTTGTTTAGATATCAGAATGTGAGGTTTGTGGAACAATATGATTGAATTTTTGTATGAAAATTAGTACCAAAGTTACGGCTATCACTGGTTGTTTAGAGGCAAGAGGAGAGGAGAAAAAAAAAAGATAAATGTGTAACTAAATCCCTCAATTTAAGACACTAATAATGGAATGTATATAAATTGTAAGGAAAATTTATTTAGGGCGGGTAATATACAAAACTTGAACAATTTTGATAAGTAAATTTCAAATATTGTATAGAAAAGAAAAAATTCTTGTATCAATTACTCAACCAGGCTTTTAACATCGGCCGGCTAAATATACAAAAAGTATATGTTGATTATGTATAAAATATGTGTGTTATATTTATATAATGCATTAATGTATAAAAATAAATACATTTGCCACCTATACAAAAATGTACTCACTTATATTTCTTTCACATATAACAAAAATAATGTTCAAACGAACGACAAACAGAAAGAAGCACTCTATAGCCGATTTATTAAATTGGTTGATACATATAGACAGTGGATGACCCAGAATTTTGTTCATGCGAGTTCAATCTTAGAAATACATAATTTTAGTCATAAAATAGTAGTTGTCAAGTGTGTTCAAATAAAATATTTATACAAAATTTATACAGCTTTAATCATAATTTATACATATACACAGTATTATTTTTTGACGAAACGGGTTCAATTGAACCCGCTTTCCACCATGTGGGTCCGCCACTGCATATAAAGTTGATTGATACTTCTCAAGGCTCAAAATTCTAATGTTTTGCATGCCTAATATTTTTATACATATACTATTAATTAGGTTGGATAATTTTTTTTTAATTATTCATATGGAAATAAAATTGAATATACTCAAATTATCCAATATAGTTATAGGCTCATTCCAAAACCTATGTATTTTGGCCTTACTGGGGAATCCAAGAAATGGGAAGGCAAAAAAATTCAAGAAATAATGAATAGGAAAGAGGGGTACATTGGAAAAACGAAAAGTTTTAGGCGGGAAAGAGAGCCGTTGCGTTGCAGACACCAAATTTTGGCGCCAAAATCTAAATTTTCGACTGGGTTTTAGCTGACCATTGCCCGAAACTCTACGGGCATCCCAAAAAATCTTTAACAATTTTCTTATTCTTATCAACTCCTCTGTATAGCCTTATGATTTATAGAATTAATAGTAGTATTAGTTTAAGCAAATTAGGTTTCTCTGTTTTATCTATAAACTCTGCCCTCCATTTTGCCGCCATCTCTTCTTTTTCTTCCATTCAAAGTCTTTACAATTAGCCCCTTTTCTCTCTTCTTTTATCTCTCATGGTTTCAGATTCTTAAAACAAGAAAGACCCTTTTGTTTCATTCTTATTATTCCTTTGATAGCCTCCAACTTATACTGTCTTCACTGCTTCTTGATAAAAGAGGAGTCAAGTTCCAAAAGAGAAATCTTTTTCTTAAGTTCATAACAAAGTTCGTATTTTTCTTCTTCTAGAAATCAGATTTGTTTTGTGGTTTTTGGGCTAGAAATGGGATCTTCAAAGAAACATCAAGTGGATAGAAGCAAAATGTGGGTAATTGCAGGAATAGCCTTTCGGCCAAAACTGAAATCAATAGCCACAAAAAAGCCCAATAGAGAAGAGTGTGAAGATGAAGAAGAGTGGTCAACAACTCCAACGGAACGAAATTCAAGGATACCGGAAAAACTTCCATGCCCACCGGCTCCGGTTAAACGCCGGCCGGCATCAGTATGTAGTTATAATGGTGCTAGGGAGTTCTTTAATCCACCAGATCTTGAGTCTGTATTTATTATTCACCATGTTCAGAGAGAAAATTATTAAACCAGAATTACTAGAGTGCTAAAAAATGGAGTACCATTTTATTGAACTAGAAAAGAGGCCCATTTGCTCTTGTTCTGTTTTTCTTAAGTTTTTTTTAGTAGCTTAGGCTGTTGAGTTTAAGGTAATGATAATGTAATATACAGAATACTCTACTAGATATGGTCTCTGTAGATTAGCTAGTGTAGTTTACTTCTATCTATAAAACTAAGTTCTCAGTATTATGATCCTTTGCCTTCTGACTTCTGTTTTGCTCTTGTTCTGTTTTTTCTTTACAGTATTTGTCTTTTTTCTTCCCTAATGTAGTTTAGGTATTTGAGATAATGATAATGATGATGAAATATACAGAATACTACTGTACTGCAGTTCTTTTACTCAATTAAGCAAGAAAATCTTAAGTATTATGCCTGAGCTTTTACTTTCTGTTTTCATTGTTTCTCAATGTTTTTTAATTTTTTCATGTTTGATTGACTTAAATGTTTTTGAAAATATTTTCTTGATTCTTTTTAGACTTTTTCCATCCTATTCACCATTCCCATCAATCCACCCTTACACTCCCACTTAACCACCCCACCCCAAACCTAAATAAAAATATTATTAATACTTTCTTTTCATTTTATAGATAAATTTTCTTTTTTTCAAGTATTTTTTTCATGATATAAAAAGTATTTTTTTATTTTAATAAAAAAAGTAATTTTTTTTAATGAGGTAAAAAAAATATTTTCTTTTATTTCAATAAAATGATTACTTTATTTTCATATTTTAGAAAGAGTACTTTATTTTTCAACCAAAAAAAAAGTATTTTTTTTATAGTTATGGAACATAAATTTCAATGTTATTTTACGTAAAAATGTAAAACAACACATTAGTTTCTTTGGATTTGTGTAATTTTTAGAAGAATAATTAAATTATTGAAGAAAATAGAATGCTAAAAACGTTGGGTATTTGGGGTAGGGAGGAAACATGAGGAATTGGGGGTGAGTAGAGCACCATAAAAAAAAAAATACTCTCTAACCAAACACTAGAAAATATTTTCCGAAAAAAATTTCCACTCACCATCAGACAAGAGAAAATAAGTGATAAAACTACTCATTTATTTTCTGTCATACGGAACACACCCCAAGTTGATGGTATTTTGCATTTCTCACTTGGCTGCCTTTGCCAACCACCCACTCACCTATCTTCCCTTTTTTTCAGCATTGAATTTATTTCACAAGTATCTTCCTTTTTTTTACCACTTGATGCTTTGAAAAATGTCCTCTTTTAAGATTTTCAGGGGTAGTTTGATAGGATGTAATAGCAAAAATAATATATGTATAGTTTTGGTATTATTAGTTCTTTGTTTCGTAGTATTTTTCAACTAATGTATAACACCATATTTAGTATTATTCTTATACATAACAACTCATGACATTAGCAATATCATGATTTTTAATACATGGATATGGGTGTCAATGGATATTTAAAAACTGACTAAACCGACCGAATCACATCGAACCGAAATTTAGGTTTCTTTTAATAAAACCGTAGGTTTTATATAAATCTATAACCGTATCGATAATTAGGATAGATTTTTTATTTTTTGAAAATAAACCGAAAAGAAACCGTTGGGTATTTGGGGGGGGGGGGAGGAAACATGGGGACTTGGGGGAAAGGGGTGAGGAGAGTAACATAAAAAAAAATACTCGCTAATCAAACACTAGAAAATATTTTTCGAAAAAAGTTTTTTCACTCATCAACCAGATAAGAGAAAATAAGTGATAAAACCATTCATTTTTCATGAAAAATATTTTCTAAAAAACATTTTCCATCTTACCAAACATACCACAATTTGATGATATTTTGCATTTCTCACTTGGTTGCCTTTACCAACCACCCACTCACCTATCTTCCCTTTTTTCTTTCCACTTAATTTTAAGAAATTACAACAGTGAATCCTAGCACTTAATTTATTTCACAATTATCTTCCTTTTTTTTTTTTTTTTTCCACTTGATGCTTTGAAAAATGTCCTCCTTATAAGATTTTCAGGGGTAGTTTGATAGGATATATTAGCGAAAATAATATATGTATTAGTTTTGGTATTATTAGTTCCTTGTTTGATAGTATTTTCCAACTTATGTATAACACCATATTTAGTATTTTTCTTATACATAATAAATCATGACATTAGCAATATCATGATTTTTAATATATAGATAGGGGTGTCAATGGATATTTAAAAACCGACTAAACCGATCGAATCGTATCGAACCGAACCGATTTTTCGGTTTATTTTAATAAAACCGTAGGTTTTTATATAAATTTATAACCGTACAGATAATTAGGGTATGTTTTTTTATTTTATGAAAATAAATCGAAAAATACCGAACCGTACCAAATAAATTTACATGGGAAAAATATATTAATATTAAAAATAATAAAACATTAAATTTTTCCTTGGGCCTTGAAATTATAAAAACGGTTACAAGCCAACAGTTAATTAAACCCAGAATTCTATTTCCCAAACCTATTATACTACTCCTATTGAAACTAAATTATTTCCAGCATATTCACTAGCAAGACACAAGGTAATCTAGCGATTATGAGTAACAAATTACAATGTATTGAATTTTCGTATGATTTAAATTTATATTTTTAAATATTTAATCTTCTATAGACTTTATTCTTGAGTTTCAACTTGCTTAATATCTTTCCACCCATGTGATTTATATTTTCTTTGTCTTTGCTTAGTTTCTTTTACGCTATTATAGAATAGTTGATAAATCTATAATCTAATCATCTTTCATATTTTCTTAGTTCATCACCTTTTAAATAGTAAAATTGTCTAGAGAGTTTTGATAAGTCCTATCAAAGTATGTATGTTATTGCATTATGTTTCTACTAATGACTTTTTAATGACATTTAAAAAAATACCGAAAATTAATCAAACCATATCGATACCGATACCGAAGAGAAACCGACATGATTGGTACGATTTTTAAAAGTCTAATTTTGATTATACATCATAAAATAATCAAAAAATTGATATGATACAAATTTTATAAAATATTGATCGAACCGAATCATTCCTATACATGGATAAAGAAGGAATTACCCTTTCAAAACAATTTTAAATGTCTTGCTTCACGTGTCGCCACTGCAGCCGAAACCTGTATTTTGGAAATCCAATTCTTCATCATAATGTTTCACTGGTAATTAAAAGATAAAATAATAATGTACTGTGAGAATCCAATGTGGGGTTTAAATTGTTTGGTACATATTCGAATTCATTGCTTTTGATAAACAGTAATTGATGACTGTAAGAAAGCTTACCTTCGGTTTGATTATTGAAGTGCTCTAGGTTAGTATGCTGTATGTTAATTAATTCCAAACAGCCCCCCGAGTTGATATAGTAGAATATTACTTATTACTCTCTCTGTTTTAATTTAGATGAGATAGTTTGACTGGGCACAAAGTTTAAGAAAAAAATGAAAGACTTTTGAAACTTGTGGTCTTAAAAGTTTAAGGGGTAAAACCTTTGTGGGGCCATGACATTTGTGTGATTATAAAAGCTTCTCATTAAGGATAAAATATGTAAAATAAAGAGTTTAAAGTTGAATTATTTCCAAATTTAGAAACGTGTCATTTATTTTGGAACAGACTAAAAAAGAAAGTATCTTATCTAATTTGAAACGGAGGGAGTACTTTTTTGTTAGCATTTGTAGTTTATAAGAAAGTGACGATGAAGTTCTGTTAAGTCCTAATAGTAAAATATTACTTTTTGTTAGTGCATGACATCCTAATTAAAGGTAATTAGTATATGAATTTAACTTTATATACTTAATAGACTTATTAACTGCTATAACATATTAAATTAAACTGCAAATAAGGTAACACTTCAGTAAATTGTCAGTGTATATAAATTAAGTAATTTCTAGTAATCTTTAAGTTATTATAAAGAAAAGGGCACATGAGCAATTCGACATCACTATCAGTAACAAAAATTAGAAACCTTAATTTGTCAGATACCATTGTTTAATGCTTGGATTGACTTGACCAAAAACGAAGCTTCATTAATTAAAATTAGTGTTGAATTCAGTAGTTGTGACTGATTGCTTCATTGGATTCTTTAAAATGACCTTTTGATCAAGTGTCAAACCTTTTCCCCTTGTTACCTTATGGGAAGCAGCAGCAGCTAGCAGATACGGCCGAAAGAATCTCTTTATATTAATAAAATAAAATGTTAAAACAGAGATAAAAAGTAGTTTAGACAAATACTCCTATGTTGGACGAATACACTTCTATAGTTAAAATGTACAAATATTTCAAAATGTCCACTGTGTTATTCAGTTTCCACCCCATCTTCACAATCTTTGAGATGTTCTTTGAGGCTTTGTCCAGGTATTTCATTATTCCATGTTGAATCTGTTTCTGGCAATGTATATTCGTCAGGTTTGAGCGACAACTGGAATTCTGGAAGATCGGGCAATGCTTGACCTCTGCTTAAAAAATCATCATATATAAATGTAAGCGTATTAAATTTTCAGGCATAAGAACAATGTTTCAATGTGTAAGATGTAATCCTCACTTTTCTTGATCCAAAAGATAGCCATACATCTGAGTCTTTCTGGCAGCAGTTTCGGGGACTTTTTTGTTTAAATGTTTCATAACACCCCATGGCGGAGGAGTTCTATTGCAAATAGACAACAAGGAAAGTTAGTTATAATGGTTTGTAACTTCATAACAAAGTAGGAATGTTCTTTGTTTAAAAGGGCAGTCTGGTGCACAGCATCCGCTATGCGCGGGGTCCGGGGAAGAGCCGGGCCACAAGGGTCTATTGTACGCAGCCTTACCTGCATTTATGTAAGAGGCTGTTTCCACGGCTCATGGCAGCAACTTTACCAGTTACGCCAATGTTCTTTGTTTGCAATGTAAAAAGAAGAGAGATACAAACCTTGTCACAGGTTCTGCAAGGCAAAAACTTAAGGAGGCCTTTTTGCTTTCTGTAAGTAATTCTTCTGCTGCGAGGAAACAACATAGTGCACTAACATGGGAGGAAGGTTCTGTGCCTTTGTCGACGATTATACCGTGGTAATAGTAAGCTACAGCCTGACTATGCCATTCACATATATGAGCAAGAAAAGTGAAAGAATATGAAAAAAGCTTAACAAGAAATTAACAAGTTTGGTACAAAAAATAAACCTTTGCTTCAAGATACTTCCATTTGATGAATAATATATGTTTTTTCGCTGTTCCATGGAAATTATTATGTCCAGACAAGCAGCAAAGAGCCTGAAAGAGCAAAAAAGAAGAAGAAAGAAGTCCAAGATTAACACTGGTGATGTGCAATTGATGGAGTGAACAGTCAGAACTACACAATCATATGATGCAAAAAACAAACTAGGACAAAGTCGACTAGTCCTTAATATCGAACTACTAATTGAGTTCAGATATAAGCCTCAATCCCGGTGTTTCAGATTTGCCACTCTTGATGTTCAGGAATCAGGAGTTTGATATAATGAACAAGCAGGAATTGTCAAGTTGACGAGTAATAGGGAGAAAATTTTCTAGCAAATAAATCAGCATTAATAAAGGGAAAACACAGTTTTAAGTACCTGTCCATAGTAGCTTACTGCTTCACATGCCAGCCTCCTCTTCACTGATAAAGTCGCATTCTGACTTTCAAGAGCCAAACCTAATTGAATTTCAGTTCCCTGAGATATCACTCAAGCAGTGTCACGAATCAGTCAACGTATTTTCTATGAATTTCAATAGCTTCTTAATCATCTAACAGGATTTCCATTTTGGAGAATATTGTTATAATGATCTGATTTTATTTCCATTTCGCCTTAGCTCTTTCTTAATGTGCTGCTTTCCAGTAACTACATGTAAAACAGTTATCTTTTCATTGATTTTATTGTGTATAAGGAAACAAAAATTGTATTCCAATTAATCGACGAGTAACATATACCTGGGCTAGTGCTTGGGTTGAGGTGGCTTCAAGAATACCCTGACGCAAATCTTTAGGCAATCTGTTCCTGTTCAAGTTAGGATAACCTAATAAATATGACAAAGAACAGATATAACTGTAAAAATAAGACAGAAAAGCTGAACATATATTTACATACTTAACATCAGGTGGTAAGTGGACAAGAACATCTTGAACACAGAAATCCAAATAACCTGCTGTTTTTAGCAGCAAATCAACAGCATCCCTCATGCAATCTGAAAAGGAAACGATGTTGATCATTGCTGATCAGACTTTGAGGTTAAGTTAACATTAATAACCACAATACCTCCGGATACAACACGTTCAGTCATAGCACTGTCTTTTGGTATCAACTTCATATTTGCCTCTACTAATGTTAACATTGCCATCATGTGGAGGACAGACAGTAATTCAAACCAGGAGTTTGCTACAGATATTTCCTGCTAATAAAAGATCATAAAGCTTGTCAACAAGTGATAACCACTCAACATTTACAGAAATTCAAGAATTGATAAAAAATATTGAACCTCTTGCCCATCTTCTAAGTTTCTCCACTTAAATCCAATCAAGTCTTGAAGCCCAAATTCTGTATAATGACATGATCATCGATTAGCACCAAAATAGTATGAGTAGCAAACTATACAACAACAATAACAACAAATTCAGTATAATCCTACAAGTGGGGTCTAGGTAGGATAGTATGTACGCAGACCTTACCCATACCTAGAAATTAGAGGGGCTGTTTTTGATATACCCGCAGCCAAACTATAAAGTACACAAATCTGAAAAGGGTGCAAACCTTTTCTAGTGAGGCCAACAAGAAGAGACAAATACTCCTCGAGAGCTTGTTGTAATTCATCAATGGCAGAAACATCTGGAGAACATATACAATGAAAGTAATCAAAAGATAGTGTACGAACGATACTCAAGTATAAGCAGAGTTTCCATTGTTAGTTCATACCTGTATCTTGCGCGATCAGCACAATCTGATTCCTTATAGAAGTTAGTCTATCAGCAAGATCCTTAGGAATCACACCCTTGAGTGTCCTCTGGATATCACATTGAACAGGAACACGCATTGAAGGGACAAAAATGCTGACTTCAGGAATGATGTTCTTCTTCTTCTTTTTTCCAACCGCGTAGACAGAAACAGCACACCCCATTGTTTTTTAAGGGGAATGATCTCAACTAGTAACATCCTACGTAGGCATTGAATATTGCAAGATTCTGGGAATAGCAGCACATATGATCAGCTACAAGATGAAACTATGAAAAACATTGAACCATATATAATACCACACTTACTATTATGGGCTGCCAAGTCAAGTTGCAAGCATGGCAAAGGTGAATACAAAGATGGACTACTAGTTGACTAGTAATATATTGATAAAAAAAAAGGGCTATCCGGTGCGCTAAGCTCCCGCCATGTGAAGGTCCGAGGAAGGGCCGGATCACAATGATCTATTGTAAGCAGCCTTACCCTGCATTTCTGCAAGAGGCAGCTTCCACAGCTCAAACCCGTGACCTCCCGGTCACATGACAACAATTTTACCAGTTACGCCAAGGCTCAGGGTCCGAGGAAGGGTCGGACCACAATGAACTATGATACGCAGCCTTACCGTGCATTTCTGCAAGAGGCTGTTTCCACGGCTCGAACCCGTGACCTCCTGGTCACATGACAACAGCTTTACCAGTTACGCCAAGGCTCATGCGTCCGAGAAAGGACCGGATCACAGTGATCTATTGTACACAACCTTACCCTGCATTTCTGCGAGAGGCTATTTCCGCGGCTCGAACACCTGACCTCTTGGTCAGGTGACAACAATTTTACCAGTTACGCCCCTTATGTTCGATAATATATTGATAAGAATGGGACTATTTGCAATGCATTCTAATAAATGATGGGAACTTACTGTCAATGCCAGGCTGCTAGTGTGGGCTGACATCTATTGATATCAGTATCAGTATCACCTATTAAGTGACTATACAACAAGGCCACTGCCTATGAACTGTGAAGTGAAGGTTCCAGGATGGTTTAATATACGTATTATATAGGAAAAAAAGAACAGGGAAAGAGTTGCTAAATAAAATATATAGTGTGTACAATTATGTAAAAGATTAGAGATCTGAGATTTGGAAGCAAATGAGGAAGCTCAGGTTACGAAAAATGGTCACATGCGAATGCGAATACATAGGGGAAGACTTACAACTAGTCAATTATTTTAGAATAAGTGCTACAGTATTGTGTTTAGACCGTAGTTAATGCTGTAGTTTTATCTCTATCCAATAATACAATGACTCTAATCCCTATGTATCAGTCGGTAGAAGTTTAAAGTTCAAACGCCATTATATTTATGGTGAATTTAGACTAAGGAAACTGGTTTTCTAAGGGAAAAATGACAACTTTTACTTTTACATATATACAATATTGACGACTGAAATTTGACTAATCTCCTTTGCATGTATTTAGGGCAAAACCAGCTTCAAAAGCAATGTTCTCATTTGTTTTGCGTGTGGGGACAGTAAGATATGTGATTTTGGTAAAGGAAGCAAGATATACTTTCTTTCTAATTCATTAAAAATCTATTTATATAATGACAAAGATCTAAACACTGTGGATCGATTGGTTTAGGGATAAGTTATGCATCAATTAATTCTAATATTCTTATCTCACATATAATTTATGAGGAACACAAAAAATAACAACCAAACATTATACAACTTAATGTTGATTTTTATGTGAGGATTAGATTTCTTCAACCCAAGCAAACATGCATGGTACAAACTAATGCTGGATTTTATGTGGAGATTAATTGTCCTTTATAAGTGCCTCTGAGTAGGAACATAGGACTATCGTACCAAATATAACAGCAGGGTCCTTGACTTAATTTCCTTTTCATATAAAGGTAATCTATTTAATTTAACTCCTTGCCACCACCTAGTTCGGCCCTTACATGTAACCTAAACATGCATAACATACTAAAACATACTACTATAGAATATTGTGGTCATCAATATGTTAAGTATAATATTGTTTTAAAAGCTTTTCTAAACAAATTTAGAAAAGAAAGACCAAGTATCATGTAAATGAAAGGAATGGAATACCAATACTTCTACTTCTACTATGTTCTTTCTTGGCAAGTCTTGCACTATTTTCAGGTCCTCGTTGCGAGCTCGCAATTCACAACAATAAGTACTTATCCGAGTGTTTATAGTACTAGAATTTCTCAAACTCAAAAATCAAAATGCATGAAACTTAAATAAGAGTTCTACAAATTCAGAGGCGGATTCAGAATTTAAATTTTATGGGTTCAACTTTTAAAGTTATGAGTTCATATCTATTATTTTTGCAATTTTAATAAATTTTTACACATAAATTTTTACTCAGCGTCAAAAGTTATGAGTTCAATTGAACCCGGTAATAATATACTATATCCGCCCCTGTTCCTAATGCCTTATAATATTCAACAAACCAAACTTATTTTTAACATATCTTGCAAATTATCACTTCAATTCGTACGACATTACTTCTTGTTTTTAACATTTGAATTCGTTAACACAACAGGAAAAAAAAAAAAATCAACTTTTAAGTTTTAACGAAACAATGTCCTTATTAACATATCATAACATTGAGATGTTGGAGCTCTATCTTTTTCAATGCGGTCACACGTCCTTTTTCTTTTTGGGTACACTTTTAGAAAATAAAATATTGTGGGATGCTTGAATAAAATTCACATGTGGGAATTAAGATTCAGACGGTTAAAAAACTAGTGGTATCTCAAAAAGAATGTTCATTATTGATTTGGAAAAACTTTTCTTTTTCTTTTTTGGAATATTATATTTTAGATTCACTTATTATCTAGTAAACTATAAAGTTTTACATTTAGAAGAGTTAAACTAGTCTTTATTTAATCGTTGGAGCAACATTTTATATATAGTACTATAATATTTTCGACTCCCTTTCTGTTCTTCCTATCTGTTCTAAGTTAGGCTATACTTTCTAGAATGTTGTTGTTTCTGCTTTTTATTTATAACGGGAAAAATTTGTTAAACTCTAATCAAGGGCGGCTCTAGGGTAAGGCAAGAGAAACTCTTGCCTTAGGCCCCCAAATATTTAAGGCCCCAAAAAATATAAAGTACTATTATATCATTATATAATTGTAATATGGTCAAATTTTCATGATATTTGCCATGACATAATATGCATTATAACAAATTTGTGGTTCATGATATTTGTCATGACATAATATCCATTATAACAAATTTGTGTATCATGACATTTTTCATGACATAATATCCATTATTAGGCCAAGGATTTCTTGCTATAAATAGAGGAGTTTCTCCTCATTTGAAAACACACAAATTCAAGAGCTTTTGTAATGACCCAACCGGTTATTTTAACTTTTAGAATCCCCTTCCCTAAAATAAAATTTTTCGTATGTGCTTTTAATAATTTTTGACTTGCAGGGATGGTTGGTTTGGGATTTGAAAACGTTTGGGGTGAAATCGGAACACTTGGTTCCTTAAATTAGCTTTAAAAGGTCAAGTTTGACTTCGATCAACATTTGTAGAAAACGACCCCGGAATCGGGATTTGACGGTTCCAATAGGTTCGTATGATGATTTTGAATTTGGGCGTATGTCCGAATTGGAATTTGGATAACCCGGGAGCGTTTTGACGCTTAATAGTAAAAATTAACTATTTGAAGGTTTAAAATTCTTTAAAATTTGATTTGGGGTAGGTTTTTGAGTAATTGAATTCTGTTTGGAATTCCGAGTTTGGGAATAGTTCCGTATAGTGATTTAAGACTTGCACGCAAATTTTCGTGTCATTTTGAATAGTTTAAGTATATTTCGGCGCATTGGAAGTAAATTGAAGAACATTCTTAAGTTTGAATCAATTTGGTTTAGTATATGATTCTTAGATTTGATGTTGTTTTACGCGTTTTGAGAGTTCGAGCGAGTCTGTTTTATAATTTCAAACCTGTTGATATGTTCAGGTGGGGCTCCGGGGGTCCCGAGTATTAACCGGACGAGGCTCGGACCAATTTTGGAAAATTGAGCAAGGACTGAAGCTCCTAGCTACTGTCATAATCGCACCTGCGCTTGGACAACTGCAGGTGCGAGCTCGCAGGTGCGAACGAGAGAAGCCTGCCCAGCCATCGCAGATGCGAAGCATTTGGCGCACCTACGAACGCGCAGGTGCGATGGCCTTGTGCGCAGAAGCGGAAAAATGCGCAGGTGCGAAGGGATGGGCGCACCTGCGCTTGCGCAGAAGCGTGCACTTCTTCCGCTGGTGCAGAACCAGGAAAAGAACGAAAATGCGCACCTGCGAGGAATTTCCGCAGGTGCGAAGGCCGCATGTGAGGTACTCCTTCCGCAGGCGCGAAAAACCTGTCTGGGTAGAACTTTAAAATGGACGAAAACTCAGTCCATTTCTTTCTATTTTTCATCCATTGTTGGGCGATTTCAGAGCTCTTTGTGAGGAGTTTTTAACTAGCAATTTGAAGGTAAGTTAATTCCACACCCCTTGAGTTAAATACATAGATTACAGGTAGATTATAACTAGTAAATCTTAGAAATTAAAGATTTAGATGAAAAACCTAGATTTTTATAAAAGTGAGATTTTAACCACGAAAATAGTTATGGAATTGGGTAGAAATTATATATTTAAGTTCTAGAGATTATGGGTAACGTTTTCATCCGAAAAGTTTCAGAATCCGAGCACGCGGGCCCTGGGTGAATTTTAGAAATTTTACCATTTTGGATAAGGTAATTTATTTAATAGATAAATTTCGAATCATTTAGCATATATTAATTATTTTGTATAATATTTGGATAGTTTTGGATTTTCGGCATCAAATCGAGAATTCAACGCGACGTGGTAATCGGAAAGTGTACTTTGAAACGAGGTAAGCCTCTTGTCTAATCTTGTGAGGGGGAAATTATCCCATAGGGATTAAATTGAATAATTGTTGCTAATTGCGGGGGCTACGTACGCACGAAGTGACGAGAGTCCGTGCGTAGCTACTATTAATGCTAAAGTACGGGTAGTTTAGGACTCAAAGCATGAATTACTTGTGTAAATTATATTCTTTGTTTAATTAATATTAATTGATATATATGAATATATTGTGAATTGTTAGATAAAGATATTAAAGGATGGAAATCTCATATGCTTGATTTTCTGTTTAAATTAATTAATTGTTAAAAGAAACTGTTCTTCCTCCCGAATTTATCTTATAATAAATATACTCTCCTTTCGGATGTACACAAGAAAATGTCCTTCTTTCTTGTGGACCAGGTCGAATGCCTCGGCAGGATAGATGCATCTATGGATCCTGCCGCACGTCCCTCGGCAGTGTACACGACACTCTGGATCGGGCCGTACATCCTCGACAGAAATCGTGCTTAATAATAATAATTACATGATACTTTAATAGTTATTTCAAGCTTGCGAAGCTAATTGATAAATTGGAGAATCTTTAAAATTTAATAAATTATTATTCCTGCTTGTTAAGGAATTAATTGTTATTCATGTAAATATGATTAATTGATAAAGTGAAAATTATTTGAATTTAAGGAATTTAATTAATATATTGAGAATTGTTGCATTTGAAGGAATATGATTATTTCCGCTGGTTAAATAAATTATTGTAAATTCTATGAATCATGCTGATTTAGATATTCTAGTTGTATTTCAGTTATTATTATTGACCCATAGTGAGTGTCAAAGTCGGCCATCTCGTCTCTACCACTTCGAGATTAGGCTTGATACTTACTGGGTACACGTTATTTTCGTACTCATATTGCACTTGCTGTACATTTTATTGTTCAGGTACATATATGTATAGCGGCCTTGTGGGCGCAGAGGTGTGGTTAATAATTGTGGGGACATAGGTGAGCTGCATTCTATATTACGATCTGCAGCTAACAGAGTCTCCTTTAGAGTTATTATATTTTCCTGTCTAATTTGTATTCTGGACAGATGCTGTATTTTATTTTAATTCCCTAGTAAATACTCATGCACTTGTGACACCGGATTTTGGGAATGGTTGTGAATTGTTTAGAAATTTAGTTGCTAAAATTATTTATCATTTACTCTATGAGTTTTATCTTTACTATTTCATTGAAGAAATTTTAATTTCAAAAATACCAAAATGGGTAATTAAGTGAAGTTTGTATTGTTGGCTTGCCTGACAGCGGTGTCCGGTGCCATCACGACCTTAATGGATTTTGGGTCGTGACAGCTTTCCACTCTTGTCTTTCTTTCTCCTCCTTTATTTTATTATAGAGTATTTTGTAAGAGAGTGAGTGTTGAGAAACACTTGTGTGAACTCCTTCTTTGGAGTGATCTTGTGAGGTTATTCTCTTGGGGTATTTGGGATTAATTAGAGTATTTACTCTAATTTTGTACTCTCTTTTGTACTCTTGTTGGTATAGTGAAATTGCTCCTCTCCGCTTGTGGACGTAGGTCACCTTGACCGAACCACGTTAAATTTGTGTCTTTTTTATATTCTTTAATTGCCATTATTATCAACCTCCATTGTCTTTGTTATTATCATTATACCGTTGTTTGGCTAAATTCCGCACTACCCGGGTTTCCGATCCTAACAAATTGGTATCAGAGCCATATCTAACCGAGTTAGTTTAAAAAGCCAAAATGACTCTAACAAAGTCTTATGTTGAGAAATTTGACCGACATGCAAACTTCGGAATATGGCAATTAAAGATGGAAGCTATCCTAATTCAGGATGGCTTAGATTTGACACTGCAAGGAAAAAAGAAGATGTCGGATAAAATGACGGACGAAGAGTTTGCCGTCATAGAAAATAAGGCAAAAGCAGGTATTATTTTAAATCTTTCAAATGAGGTTTTGCGTGAAGTTGCAGCAGAAAGCTCAGCCAAAGGCATATGGGAAAAGCTTAAAACCCTATATATGAAAAGAACAGTAGAAAATAGGCATTACCTAAAGCAAAACTCTACACTTTTCGTATGGCTGAAGGTACCTCTATACTTACACATCTTGATACTTTTGATTCTCTTCTTATGGATTTAAGTAACATAGATGCTGAAATCAAAGATGAGGATCAAGCTGTGTTATTGCTTGTTTCCTTACCCCAGTCGTTTAAACATATAAGAGATACTATGCTTTATGGAAAGGATAATATCTCCTATAAAGATATCAAATATATTTTGAAATCAAAAGAACAAATAGATAGAGATATTACTGGGGAAACTAGTGGGAACCAAGGGGAAGGCTTATTCATAAGAGGTAGATCCAATAAGAAAGATTCAAGTAGCGAGAAACCTAAATCAAGGTCAAAATCCAGATACAGAAATGTCATGTGCAAATATTGTCATAAGAAAGGTCATATTATTTCTGAATGCTTTAAATTGAAAAACAATGAAAAGCATACAGAAAACAAAAATTAGCACAAAAATACTGACACTGCCGAAACAAGTGTAGTTGCTGATGAGATTGAGGGAACTATTTTTTTAGCAACTAATAATAGTTTCAAATATAACAATGAGTGGATTTTAGATTCGGGTTGTTCTTATCATATGTGTCCCAGTCAGGATTTATTTACCACATATGAATCTATTGGAGGTGGAGTTATCTTGATGGGCAACAATGCTGCCTGCAAAGTTATTGGAAAAGGTACAGTCCGAATCAAAATGCACGATAGTGTGGTGAGAACTCTCACCGATGTTAGACATGTTCCTGACTTGAAGAAAAATCTCATCTCTTTGGGCACTCTAGAATCTCTTGGGTGCAAATACACAGGTGAAGGTGGAGTTCTAAAAATTTCTCATGGTGCTCTTGTGATCATGAAAGCACGCAGATCTGGTACGTTGTATACTCTTTTGGGATCTACTGTTACAGGTGCTGCTGTAGTTTCAATATGAGATAAATCTGTTTTTGATATCACCAAATTGTGGCATATGCGATTGGGGAATATGAGTGAAAAAAGTCTTTCCATCCTCAGTAAAAGAGGTCTCTTATGTGGCCAAAGTACCGAAAATATGGAGTTTTGTGAACATTGTGTGTTCGGGAAGCAGAAAAGAGTCAGCTTCA
The DNA here is from genome assembly GCF_000390325.3 of Nicotiana tomentosiformis. NCBI lineage: Eukaryota > Viridiplantae > Streptophyta > Magnoliopsida > Solanales > Solanaceae > Nicotiana > Nicotiana tomentosiformis. The sequence goes on along the minus strand of NC_090813.1, from coordinate 96,723,318 downwards.
AATCTCCAGCGATTCATAGAACAAAAGGTACTTTGAATTACATTCATCCAGATCTTTGGGGTTCTTCACGTACCCCATCAAAAGGTGGTGCCAGGTATATGTTAACTTTCATTGATGATTATTCAAGGAAAGCTTGGGTTTATTTCCTGAAAAATAAAAGTGATGTTTTCTTAAATTTCAAACAATGGAAAGTTTTGATTGAGAAGCAAACAGGAAAACAGGTTAAGCGGCTTAGAACAGATAATGGCTTAGAATTTTGTAATGATGAATTCAACAAATTTTGCAAGAATGAAGGAATTGCTCGACATCGTACTGTGAGAATGACACCTCAGCAAAATGGTGTGGTAGAAAGGATGAATAGAACTCTTTTGGAAAGGGCTCATTGCATGATTTCAAATGCTGGGTTGACAAACGCCTATTGGGCAGAAGCTATCTCTACAGCTTGTTATATTGTCAACCGAGCTCCTTCTGCACCTTTGAACTTTAAGACTCCAGAGGAAATATGGTCAGGTACTCTTGCTAATTATTCTGATTTAAAGATATTTGGTTGCCCTGCATACATGCATGTAAATGATGGAAAATTAGAGCCAAGGGCTAAAAAGTGCATTTTCCTTGGGTATGCATCTGGGGTGAAAGGATACCGACTATGGTATCCTAATCCTACGTCACCAAAATTTATAATTAGCAGAGATGTAACCTTTGATGAATCCTCTATGTTACATTCTAGAAAAGAGTCTTATAGTTCTTGTAATATAGATAAAGGAAAGAGTACACAAAACCAGGTGGAGATTGAGATTGGCATTCCTTCTGAGCCAAGCTCATCAACTTTGGAACAAAATACAGTTGAAACTTCTGAAGTAGAGACAGAAGCTGAAATTCCTGAAGTTGAGACTCCTGAAGTTAAACCAGAAGAAGAGGAGTATTCTATAGCCAAACATAGACCAAGAATAGAAGGTAAACAACCATTAAGGTTTGGAGATTATGTTGCATTTGCCTTTTCAATTGCACAGGAAGAAATTGGAGAACCATCAAAATATACAGAAGCAGTTTCTGGTGCTGACTCAGCCAAGTGGCTAATTGCAATGAATTAAGAAATTGAGTCTCTCCACAAGAATGGTACTTGGTCTCTTGTGAAGCAGCCATCAGGAAAAAGAATTGTTGGTTGCAAATGGTTCTTTAAGAAAAAAGATGGCATTCCAGGGGTTGAAGATGCGATGTATAAGACACGATTAGTTGCAAAGGGCTATAGTCAGGTACAAGGAGTTGATTTTAATGATATTTTCTCACCTGTTGTTAAACATAGCTCTATTCGTGTCTTGCTTGCCTTCGTTGCCATGTATGATTTGGAATTACAACAACTTGATGTTAAGACAACTTTCTTACATGGTGAACTTGAGGAACAAATATACATGTATCAACCCGAAGGATTTGAAATTGAAGGAAAAGAAGATCATGTTTGCTTGTTGAAGAAATCCTTGTACGGATTAAAGCAGTATCCAAGACAATGGTATAAAAGGTTTGATTACTTTATGTTGGGTCATGGTTATTCGAGGAGCATGTATGATAGTTGTGTTTACTTCCGGAAGTTAAATGATGGTTCATTTGTGTACCTATTATTATATGTTGATGACATGCTCATTGCTGCTAAGGATTTAATAGAAATTCACAACTTGAAAAGTCAGCTGAAAAGTGAATTTGAGATGAAAGATTTGGGAGCAGCTAAGAAAATCCTTGGCATGGAGATCAAAAGAGATTGAAAAGCCAACAGGCTATTTCTGACCCAGAAGAAGTACTTGGAGAAAGTCTTGGAGAGATTTGGCATGAAAGATGCTAAACCAGTTAGTACCCCTCTTGCTGCTCATTTTAAGTTATCAGTTGCTCAGTCCCCGCAGTCAGAGAAAGAAGAGAGGTACATGGCACAGGTTCCTTATTCCAGTGCAGTCGGCAGTTTTATGTATGCAATGGTTTGTGCACGTCTAGAAATTTCACAAGCAGTGAGCGTGGTAAGTCGGTATATGGCTTGCCCTGGTAAAGCACATTGGCATATTGTGAAATGGATTCTCAGATACTTTCGAGGTACTTCAAACACATATTTGGAGTTTGGGAGAAATACTAACACTTTGGTTGGTTTTGTAGACTCAGATTATGCAGGTGATCTTGACAAAAGAAGATCACTGACAGGCTATGTATTTTGCATCGGTGGTTGCGCTATTAATTGGAAAGCTACATTACAACATGTAGTAGCTTTATCTACTACCGAAGCAGAATATATGACAGTGACCGAGGAGATCAAAGAAGCTTTATGGTTGAAGGGTCTATTTGCGGAACTCAGTTTACACCAAAGTGGTATTACCATTTTCTGTGATAGGCAAAGTGCCATTCACTTGACTCAAGATCAAATGTATCATGAGAGGACAAAGCACATTGATATAAAGTATCATTTCATCCGAGAAACCATTGCTAAAAGAAAAGTCTATGTTCAGAAGATCAACACTACAAACAATCCTGCTGACATGTTCACAAAACCTCTTCCTGTGTCCAAGTTCAAGCTTTGCCTGAACTTGATTGGCATTTATGAAGAATGATTTTGCCCATTGGGGTTTTTGCGGAGAAGGTGGAGCAAACTTACTATATATAAGCCAAAACTAGGCCAAGGTGGAGATTTGTAATATGGCCAAATTTTCATGACATTTGCCATGACATAATATCCATTATAACAAATTTGTGGTTCATGACATTTGCCATGACATAATATCCATTATAACAAATTTGTGGATCATGACATTTGCCATGACATAATATCCATTATTAGGCCAAGGATTTATTGCTATAAATAGAGGAGTTTCTCCTCATTTGAAAACACACCAATTCAAGAGCTTTTTACTTTTGTCTTTCTTTCTCCTCCTTTATTTCATTATAGAGTATTTTGTAAGAGAGTGAGTGTTGGGAAACACTTGTATGAATCCTTTCTTTGGAGTGATCTTGTGAGGTTATTCTCTTGGGGTATTTGGGATTAATTAGAGTATTTACTCTAATTTATACTCTCTTTTGTACTCTTGTTGGTATAGTGAAATTGCTCCTCTCCGCTTGTGGACGTAAGTTACCTTGACCGAACCACGTTAAATTTGTGTCTTCTTTATATTCTTTAATTGCCGTTATTATCAACCTCCATTGTCTTTGTTATTGTCATTATACCGTTGTTTGGCTAAATTCCGCACTACCCGGGTTCCCGATCCTAACAAATTGGTATATGTAATTTATATTTATACAATTATTGATAAAATATTTAAAATTCTAATATTTTCTTAAAATTTGGTAGAGGTAGGATTGAATGAGTTAATAGGATAAAACTTTTTTTTCTCACTAAATTAAATAATGTATTTATCTTCTCATCATTTCTTTTTTTCTTTCTTTCCTTTTTCATATTTTTTACTATTTTACTTTCTAATTTCAACTCAGATTCTCTAAATTAGCTATTCCTTTTTGTCACATTTGATTGATCCACACATTAGAAAGCAAGTTCTTTTGTATCTCATTTTTTTTAACTAAGAAATCCTTGAGATAAGTGTCATAAGGTTCAAGACGTGATGTATAATAGGCTCAACACTTTTATCATTTTCAATTAATATGATATTTTTGTCTAGGGGAAAGTTCAATACCATATAACGTGCGCCTAATCCACACATTATACGTTCCTCTCTCGCCACTAGATCAAAGCCATGTAGACTTTTTTTGTCTTAATATTGTATGGATTTTATGAAAAAAATTTCAGGGTCTTTTAATGTATTTTAGTTTTAAGCCATCAGTTCCTTTGAGCCGCCCAGATTAATAATTAACAATTATTTATAGATCACTGCCCCATGAACAAGTTATTCAACCAATTTCATTCACATTTGGTAACTAAATAACACATTCACTGATTGTTGTGTTATCTTAATTGAGACTCTATAAAATTTGATTGAGAATGTCAGGGGTGGACAAGTGTCTCAAGCAGGAGATTAGTAAAGCTTTGATTTACAGCTTGTTTGGATGGTTGTTGCTTGTTGTATCGTATTGTATTGTTATCCCAAAATAATATTTGTTTTGATTGTTTAGTTAAAATTGGTTGTATTGTATTGTTAAATTCATTATTCCGGAACAATGAAAAGTCTCATTGTTTGAAACAATTGATTTGGTATGGTGAGATTGTTTCCTATTTTTCTTTCTAATTATGCCCTAACTTATTACTTTATAATTCTATTTTACCCTTTACTTTTTTTTAATCCAAATCTCCTAACCTATAACCTACGTCTTCATTCCAAGTAAATTCAAAAATAGCCAGATTTACAAGTGGTAATTGAAAAATAACAACAGTTTCAAAAGTAATCAAATTTTAGTCACTTTTCATGTAAAGATAAGTCTAAATAAAAACACTGTTCAAAATTCAGAAAATATTCCAGCAAAATATACTGGAGTTCGAATTTTTTACATGTGAACTTCCAGCATAATATACTGAATATACTGGAACTCCATCATAATATACTGGAGTTCCAGCATAATATACTAGTCCAGCATAATACGCTAGAAGTTCATACAAAGGTGCACCAATCTCCAGTATATTATGCTGGAACTTTCCGTATGCTGGAGTTCCAGTATAATATGCTGGAAGTTCATACACAGGTGCATCAATCTCCAGTATATTATACTGTAACTTTCCATGTTACAGCAAAATAGTGGCTATGTATCAATGACTTTGCAAACGCTGATTGTTTTTCAATTACCAGTCTAAAAACTGGCTGCCCGTGCTATTTTTACCTTCATTCCTTTTTTCCTTCTGCCACTTCCAACTCCAACGTTAGGTATATGTTTTACTTCCTCTTTGCTTTGGTCTTTCTTCTACTTTGATTTTTACTTTGATTCAGGTATATGAATGTATGTCTCAATTCAGTTCTATTCAGCATTCAAGTATCATGTAACTCAATATGGTTTAGTATTTTAGTATCATGTATTACAGTACGACTCTCAGTTCCTATTTTTAAATCCCTGGATGTTGAACACCTGTATTTGGGCCCGAGGCCACAGTTTATACTTTATGCATGTTTGGGCATGAGGCCGCAGTTTATGCTATATGCATGTTTGGGCCTGAGGCCGCAGTTATGTATACGTATACTTGTGCCCGAGGCTGTATTTTGTGCATATATATATTAGGCCTGATGCCGCAATTTATTTATTCAGATAAACAGGTTGTTCATCATTTAGAAGAGGGAGTATTCATATCCTTACTTCCTTTGTTCAGTTCAGTTATCAGTTATCATTTCAATTTCAATAGTTATCATTTCAGTTATCAATTATCAATTCTCAGTTATCAGCTTAGTTTCAGTTTTAGCATTTATAATTCTTTCTTTTAGTTGCTTTACATACCAGTGCAATTCAAAAGTACTGACGTCCCTTTTGCCCGGGGCCTGCATCTCACGATACATGTAATGATTTACAGATTGACGATTCAGAGCACTAGGATTCTCGTATCAGCTATTTGGTGAGCCCCAGTTCTTTCGGGGTATTATCATTACCTTACAGTCTTTAGTATTTTTCAGACAATCAGTGTTTTCAGTACTTCATTAGAGGCTTCATAGACTAGAGTAACAGTTAGACATAGTCACAAGCTTTTCATGTTAAGCAATAGTGACTACAGATATGTTTCAGACTTGTATTAGTGTTTCCACACTTTGATTTATATCATTCAGACTTTCAGTATATCAACATGTGTTAGTTTATCTTTCGTATTCAGTATGTTATGATATCACATGTTGATTCAGCCAACCAGTTAGTTCGCTTGGTCATATGTAGTGAGGCACCGAGTATCGTGCTACGTCCAGGCCCAGGTTCGGGGCGTGACAAAGCTTGGTATCAGAGCACTAGGTTAAAGAGTCCTAGGGAGTCTATGAAGCCGTGTCCAGTGGAATTTCCTTTATATGTGTGTGCCAGCCACACATATAAATGGTTAACTACCAAGACATTCAGGATTGTCTCACTTCTTTCTACTCTAGATCGTGCCATGAAGCTTAGAGCAATAGTTAACCTTATGTTCCTATCGAATTCCATACGTATCGAATGCCCAAGCGACGAGCAAGAAAAACCCAAGGTCCTAGAGGATATGATCGCCTATTGGGGTATAATTATCGAGTACAGCTTGGTAACAAATGAGACTTGAGAGGATGTTGAAAGTGGGATACAATGGATAGTGTACATATTAGAGAATAACCTTATGAGAAAGTACAAAATCAGTTATCATATTTTATGGTTATCAGTTTATCTCAATTACCAGTTATGCAGTCTTTTAGTTAGAAGGTTTATGGTTATTCAGTATGCTAGTATTCAGTTATTTAGTTACCAAATCTCTAATTTTCAATGTATCCAAATTCTGGAACTTGTGAGTATACAGTGATGCACATGGGTGCCAAAAGGAAATGTAAGTAACAGTGGTTACAGCGAAATCTTCGTATATTTTAGGTCCGGATTAAGACCAAGACTCACCGGATGACGCATAAAGTAATTTATCAGATGATGGTATACTTTGAAGGATATGAATGGTAGTGTATTCGTATGTGTTTTACCTCCCAGAACAACTTCATTTAATTCTTGAAAATGGAGCCATATGTTGGATGATGATAGTTTAGATGTCAGACCCCATGGTGTAACAGGTTAAGAATTTAACTGCAGCGGGCGCATAATTGATCACTATAGTTTTGGACAGAAAAGAGCCTAAGGGCAAAATACCTAGGAGTCAAAAACGTTTGTTATTAACAAAGATGTGTTTTCGTACAACTCATGCATATGACTAGAAGATATGATGTACGAAATGAGAACCAAGAGCAGGCGATATTGAATTTCAGGGAATGATTTTAAGTTGTTCAGATTTATTCGAATCAGAATTAGAAAGTACCACGTTAGTAAGTTACTATAAGAAGTAGTTGTTATTGTGAGACAAAAGATATGACAGTTTCCCCTTAGGTTATGTGACTAAGTGTTTACCCCAGATGTTTTTAGTCTGATATAATTTTGAAGTGTATAGAAAGTTTGGGGTTAGATATTCCAATTTCGTTTAAGACAGATGAACTTTCCCTAAGTGTGATCCATGTACATAGTTCAAAAAAATATATAGTATGCGACCGTAGAATAGGGTCGGATGGTGAGGGAAGTTAGAAATAACCTTATGCTTCACTTTAGTTATTCAAAGCAGAACAAGAAAATATGATGCTAGTAGGCGGTTAGTAAGGAATATCAAGTAAGTTTTGAGTAGATATAGTGAATTAGCAATTTCAGCAGAGATAATAGAGGTACGATTTGATTTACTTAGCCAGGTTAACTATAATGAGTGGATGATAGTTTGAAACACCAAACGCGTGTTAGAACCCAATGAGTTTAAGTTAAACCTGAAGTACAGTGACAGTGGAAGAAAGAAAAATCAGCTAGCAGTAAGAGTGCAAACTATAGAAGAATAGCCTTTAAGAGTTATCGAAAAGAGGTTTCCCCAAGATTGACAAAGTGAGCAGAGTTAAATCATTAAGATTGTGTTTGATAGTTGTGAATACATTGGCCTTCCATTTATATAAGTTATTTAATTTTTCCTAGTAAGAAAGATTGCTCAGAAGCAAGTTGAAAGATGAGTCGTCATTGACATAAAGTGCAAAGAATTGCAGAAGATAAGAAAAGTTGTTTGGATCCCAACAAAAGAGAAGGATCCGTAAGTACAAGACCTTAACCTTTGTTCTAAGGGAGAGATGTGAAAATCGTCAGTAAGTCCAGTTGGAGATTTGAAACCCATATAGTTAGCATGGGATATAAAAACCATAAAATCATGCCCTATTATGTATAACGAGGGTAGTGCCATTGCACGAGACTCTTATTTTGGAGTATTAGTCAAAGACTTAGCTCGCAACAATGCTATAAGTGTTTTCAGGAAGTACCTTAAAAATATAATCAAGTATGGGAAGTATAGCTCATGATTGAGGCAGACACGAGAACTCTAGTGAAAGGCATTCACCGCTTAGCCAAGATAGGAGTTCGACTTCGGACTCCGAAGATGACAGAGTTGTTGTCTAGAACAGGACGTGTTCCCCTTTAGTAGCCAAAGAGAAGGAGAAAAAATTTGATGATCCCTACTTGTTGCAGTTGAAAGAGGAGATTCACAAGTATAAGACGATGGCTTTTGAATAAGGGGGAGATGATGGTACTTTGAGGTACCAAGACAGACTATGACATAGATGGACTTAGAGAGGAGGATCATATTAGAAGCCTATAATTCCAGGTATTCTATCCACCCAGGTTCCCCAAAGATGTATCATGATCTCAAGGAGATTTATTTGTGGAATGATAAAAAAAAAAGAGAGAGAGAACGTCACAGACTTTGTGGCCAAGTGTCCGAAGTATCGGCAAATGAAAGTGGAGCAACAGAAAGCCCAGTGTTTTACCATAGCTTACACATATTCATGAGTGGAAATGGTAAATATAGATGTTATAACAAGATTATCTCACTCCTTTTGAAAGCATGATTTGAGTGGGTGATTATAGATCGACTTACCAAGTCAATTCACTTCTTACCGGTAAGACCACAGATTCAGCAGAAGATTTTGCCAAGTTGTACATTCAGGAAATCGTCTGATTACACGAGACCCCGTTGTCTGTCATTTTGACTGTGGTGCTCAGTTTAAAATGAACTTATAGAAGTTCTTTCAGAAAGGATTAGGCACAAGTTTTTCATCCTCAGAAAGATGGCCAGGCAGAGCGCATTATTCAGACACTTGAGGATATGTCCTTGATGTTAAAAGTAATTGGGATGATCACATACCTCTCATTGAGTTTGCTAATAATAACACCTACCATTCTAGTATCAAGATGGCATCGTGCGAGACTCTGTATGGGCGAAGGTGTAGATCGCCAATTGGTTGGTTCAAAGTTGGTGAAGCAGTGTTGTTGGGACCAAATTTGGTCTATCAGATTATGGAGAAAGTCAAGTTGATTCAAGATCATTTGCAGACGGCTCAGAGCCACCAAAAGTCCTATTCGGGCGTGCGGCATAGAGACCTAGAGTTTCAAGTTGATGATTGGGTGTTTCTGAAAATTTCACCTATGAAAGGTGTAATAAAATTTGGAAAGAAAGGAAAGCTCAGTCCCAGATATATCGGGTCGTATATGATCCTACAAAAGATCGGGCAAATAGCTTATGAGTTAGAGTTGCCACCAGAATTTGCGACTGTACACCCAATACTTCACGTGTCATGTTATAACATTCAAGTTTCCAGTACTCAGATACTCATGTCAGTTCAGTACTCAGATACTCATGCCAGTTCAATACTCAGATACTCATGTTAGTTCAATACTCATATACTCATGTTAGTCTAGTACACAGATATTCATGCCAGCTTAGTACTCCGATATTGATGTCAGTTCAATACTCAAATATTCATGCCAATTCAATATTCATATATCCATGTTAGTTCAGTATTCACGTATTCATGGCAGACTAGTATTCACGTATATATTTCATGTTATGCGCATTATAATGCCCTGTGGGGCTTGTGTTATGCTATGATAGATAGCGAGTGTTTTGGAGAAATGTTGAAGATAACTAACCTTTTCATTCAGACCCTATATTATAATCTCCATGTCTTTTAGTATTCAATCAGCTCAGTATTCAATAGTCATTTAGTTCAGTATCTCAGCAGTTCGCTAATCATGTGTTTGTTCAGTTTAGTATACAAATGTTCATGAAAGTTGATTGTTCATATGTTTCCACCAGACCCGTTTGAGGTCCAAAGTTATCCGAAGTTACAGTCAGGACAATCATTCGAGGACGAACGATCCCAAGGGGAGATAATGTAACACCCCGTACATTCGGACTAGGTATGGATATGTTAAATGGGTATTAATTTGATATTTTAGACATATGAATTCCTAGCAGGATGAGTATTGTCACGACTCAAAATTCCACACGTCGTGATGGCGCCTATCTCAATACTAGGCAAGCCGACAATCTCAATAAACCACGTATTCTTTTAAATTTGAAAAGAGAATGATTAAATTCAGCGGAAGAAATCTCACAAGTACAAATATAAATACTCCCAAAACCTAGTGTCACTGAGTACATGATCATCTAATATGATTAAAAGTATGGAAAATACGGTTTATAATAGTCTGAGACCAAATACAGTAAACAAGAAGATAGGGAAGGAGAGACAAGGTCTGGGAAACACGACAACTACCTCAGAATCTCTGGAAAATCAATTGCGCAAAAGGATCAACACCCGCTATGTCTGGGAATACCTGGATCTGCACACGAAGTGCAGGGTGTAGTATGAGTACGACCAACTCAGCAAGTAACAATAATAAATAAGGAATTGAAGATAGTGACGAGCTACACTGTTATAGTTCATTTTCAGTAATTCCAGCAATGAATAGACATGCTTTCAAATCCAGTATTTTAAGTCAAATAAATTCTGTACAATTTAAGTTCATGTATTCTAGATATAAAATCTTTCAGAAAATTTCACAACAATGACAGATAGCAACTAAGTGCAACAACAAATGAAAAACAAGTACAGCCTCTCAGGACAACAATCACTCACTGGGCTCCCAGTCCTCAGCAATCACACTCAATGGGTACCCGCGTTTACTGGGGGTGTACAGACTCCGGAGGGGCTCCTACAGCCCAAGTGCTATAATCCGCACGGACAACTCACGTACTGCACAGACAACTCACGTGCTGCATGGATAACTCATGTGCTATAATATCCTGCACGGACAACTCACGTGCCATAGTATCCTTACCTCACTGACAGGCCCTCGGCCTTACTCAGTCCTCAACCTCCCTAGTCTCTCGGCTCTCGGAAATCACAAAGATCAGCCCAAACAAAGATAACATAGTGTATCAACAAAATCAAGAAAGACTGAGGTATGATATGCAAGTAAAATCATGACTGAGTACAAGACAACAATTAGCAAATAATTCAACAAGTACACAACCTCTGCGGGTCCCAACAGTACTATCACATAGCCTAAGAATGATTTCTAACATGATTTACAGTCAAATTTCTTCAATACATAGAGAGTATATAGCTAACAACAAGTTATTCAAATTTACAGTTTCCACGGGACGGACCAAGTCACAATCCCCACGGTGCACGCCCACATGCCTGTCACCTAGAATGTGCGTCACCTCCAAAATAATCACATGACACAAAATCCGGGGTTTCATATCCTCATGATCAGATTTAAAACTGTTACTTACCTCAAACCGTGAAATTCTTTATTCTGCAATATCTTTTCCTCGTGAATTGGCCTCCAAACGCCTCGAATCTAGCCACAAATAATTCGATTCAGTCAATAAAATTTATTGGAATTAATTCCATAAGAAAATACTAATTTTCAATAAAAATCCAAAAATTAGCTAAAACATCGCCCGTGAGGCCCACGTCCCGGAACCCAACAAAAGTTACAAAATCCAAAAGCCCATTCCACCATGAGTCTACCCATACCAATTTTACCAAAATCCGACCTCAACTCGACCTCCAAATCATCAAATCTTATTTCCAAATTTCTAAGTTCAAATCTCCGATTTACACCTCAAAAACATGTAATCTAGTCGGATTATTCGATGATAATTCAATATTATAGAGTAGAAATGATTACAAGGGACTTACCTCAAGTTTTCCTTTAAAATCTATCAAAAATCGCCTCCCCTCAAGCTCCAATTTGTCAAAAATGGCGAATGAGACAAAGTCCCCTGCTTTATAATTCTGCCAGACAGCCCTCGGTATTGCCTCGATCTTGGCCTTCGATCGTGGTCCTCGATCCTGACTTCGATCATGGCCCTCAACCCTGCCTTTGATCGTGGCTTCGATCCTAGGCTCGATTCTGGGCACGATTCTAGGCTCGATTCTGGGAGATTCTTGTCTCGATTCTGGGAGAAGGAATTTCCAGCAGAAGGAAATTGCAGCAGCTATTTTAGTCCAACTTTTGATCCATTAACCATCTGAAACTCACCCGAGGCCCTCGGGACCTCAACCGAATATACCAACAAGTCCTAAAACATCATACGAACTTAGTCGAGTCTTCAAATCACATCCAACAACACTAAAAACACGAATCACACATAGATTCAAGCCTAATGAACTTTGAAACTTTCCGTTTCTATAAACAACGCTGAAACTTATCAAATCGTGTCCGATTGACCTCAAATTTTGCACACAAGTCATAAATGACATAACAAAGGTATTCAAATTTTCAGAATCAGATTTGGACCCCGATATCAAAAGGTCAACTCCCCCGGTCAAACTTTTTAAAAATTCAACTTTCGGCATTTCAAGCCGAATTCCTCTACGGACCTCCAAAAATTTTTTCGAACACGCTCCTAAGTCCAAAATCACCATACAGAGCTATTGGAATTATCAAAATTCAAATCCGAGGTCGTTTACACAAAAATCCACATCCGGGCAACTTTTCTATCTTAAAATTTTCAATTTTGAGACTAAGTGTCTTATTTCACTCTGAATTCCTTCCGGACCCGAACAACTAACCCGATAAGTCATAAATCAATTGTAAGACATAAATTGAGCAGTAAATGGGGAAAACGGGGTTATAATACTAAAAACGACCGGGCGGGTTATTACATTCTCTCCCTCTTAAACAAACGTTCTTCCTCGAACGGGTTTAGAATCATACCTGGAGTCTTAAATAGGTGTGGATATTTGCTCTGCATCTCCTGCTCAATTTCCTAAGTAGCTTCTCCGACTGGCTGGACCCTCCACTGTACCTTCACTGATGCTATGTTCTTTGACCTCAGCTTTCGAACCTGTCGGTCTAAAATAGCCACCGGCTTCACATCATAAGTTAAATTGCCGTCCAACTGCACCGTACTGAAATTCAGAATATGAGACGGATCCCCGACATACTTTCAGAGCATGGATACATGGAACACTGGATGAACACCTGATATACTAGGTGGCAAGGCAAGTTCATACACCACCTCTCCAATTTTTTTAAGTATCTCAAAAGTCCCAATATACCGAGCGCTCAACTTGCCCTTCTTCTAGAACCTCAACACACCCTTCATGGGTGAAATCTTGAGTAGAACCTTCTCTCCAACCATGTGAACAACATCACGAACCTTCCTGTCAACATAACTCTTTTGTCTAGACTGCGCTGTGCGAAGCCATTCCTGAATCACTTTGACCTTCTCTAAAGCATCCTAAACCAAGTCAGTACCCAATAGTCTAGCCTCACCCGGCTCAAACCAACCCATCGGAGACCAACACCGTCTACCATACAAAACCTCATACGGAGCCATCTGAATGCTCGTTTGGTAACTATTATTGTAAGCAAACTCCGCGAGTGGCAGAAATTGATCCCAAGAACCTCCAAAATCTATAACACAAACGCGTAACATATCTTCCAATATCTGAATAGTGCACTCGGAATGTCCGTCAGTCTGAGGGTGAAATGTTGTACTCAACTAAACCTGGGTGCCCAATTCTTGTTGCACTGCTCTCCAAAACTGTAATGTAAACTTCGTGCCCCGATCTGAAATGATGGACACTGGCACACCGTGTAGGCGAACAATCTCGCGAATATAAATCCCAGCCAACCGCTTTGAAGAATAATTAGTACCAACTGGAATAAAATGCGCTGATCTGGTCAACCGATCTACTATCACCCAAACAATATCAAACTTTCTCAAAGTCTGTGGGAGCCCAACTACGAAGTCCATGGTAATAGCTCCCACTTCCACTCAGAAATTTCAAGTCTCTGTAGTAATCCGCCTGGTCTCTGATGTTCGTACTTTACCTATTGACAATTTAGACACCGAGCTACAAACCCAACTATATATTTCTTCATTCGCCTCCACCAATAGTGCTGCCTCAAATCCTGATACATCTTCGCGGCACCTTGATGAATGGAGTACCGCGAACTGTGAGCTTCCTAGAGAATCAACTCACGCAAACCGTCTACATTAGGCACACATAGCCTGCCCTGCATCTGTAATACACTGTCATCTCCAATAGTGACTTCCTTGGCATCACCGTGCTGAACCATGTCCTTAAGGACAAGCAGATGTGGATCATTATACTGGCGCTCTCTAATGCGATCATATAAAGAAGATCGAGAAACCACACAAGCCAAAACTCGATTCGACTCGGAAACATCCAATCTAACAAACTGGTTAGCCAAATCCTGAACATCCAAGGCTAAAGGCCTCTCTGCTACCGGTAAGTATGCTAAGCTGCCCAAACTCTCCGCCTTGCGACTCAAGGCATCGGCCACCACATTGGCCTTTCCGGGATGGTAGAGAATGGTAATGTCATAATCCTTAAGAAACTCCAACCACCTTCGCTGCCGCAAATTAGGATCCTTCTGTTTAAACAAATATTGTAGACTCCGATGATCGGTATATACCTCACACTGGACACCGTACAAGTAATGCCGCCAAAATTTTAAGGCATGAATAATAGCTGCTAACTCAAGATCGTGGACTGGATAATTCTTCTCATGTACCTTTAACTATCTGGATGCATAGGCAATCACCCTACCGTCTTGCATAAGCACTGCACCGAGACCAATACGCGACGCGTCACAATACAAAGTATACGACTCTGAACTTATGGGCAATACCAATACTGGAGCTGTAGTCAAAGCTGTCATGAGCTTCTGAAAGCTCTTTTCACACTCATCCGACCACCTGAACGGAGCACCTTTTTGGGTCAATTTAGTCATAGACGATGCAATAGACGAGAATCCCTCCACGAAGAGACGACAATAACCAGCAAGCCTAGAAAACTTCGAATCGCAGTAACTGAAGATGGCCTAGGCCAATTCTGAACTGCCTCTATTTTCTTCGGATCTACCTTAATTCCTTCACTGGACACTATATGTCCCAAGAATGCCACCAAATCAAGCCAGAACTCACACTTATAGAATTTGGCATAAAGTCTCTCCTCTCTCAGCCTCTATAGTACAATACCCAAGTATTGTGCATGCTCCTCCTGGCTGCGTGAGTACACCAGGATATCGTCAATAAACACTACGATAAATAAATCAAGATATGGCTAGAATATACTATTCATCAAATGCATAAATGCTGCTGGGGCATTGGTTAGCCCAAAAGACATCACAAGAAATTCATAGTGGCCATAACGAGTTCTGAATGCCGTCTTTAGAATATCCGAATCCTGAATTTTCAACTGGTGATACCTAGACCTCAAATCAATTTTGGAAAACACCCTCGTCCCCTGAAGCTGGTCAAATAAATCATCAATACACGGTAAGGGATATTTATTCTTGATTGTAACTTTGTTCAACTGCCTATAATCGATGCACATCCGCATAGTACCATCTTTTTTTTTCATAAACAGAACCGGTGCACCCCAAGGTGACACACTAGGCCTAATAAACCCCTTTTCAAGGAGTTCCTAAAGTTGCTCTTTCAATTCTTTTAACTCAGCTGGTGCCATATGATACAGAGGAATAGAAATGGGCTGAGTGCCTTGCACAAAGTCAATACCGAAATCAATATCCCTGTCGGGTGACATACCCGGCAGGTCTGCAGGAAATACATTCGAAAAGTCTCGCACGATCGGTACTGAATCAATAATAGGAGTATCTGCACCAACATCTCTCACAAAGGCCAAATATGACAAACATCCCTTTCCAACCATACGTTGGGCCTTCAAATAAGAAATTACCCTGCTAGGAACAAAATCTAGAGAACCTCTCCATTCAACCTTTGGCAACCCCGGCATCATCAACGTCAACGTCATGATTTTTGCGTGATAGTCCAAAATAGCATGACATGGAGACAACCAATCCATACCCAGGATTACATCGAAATCAACCATACCGAGTAATAAGAGATCAGCTATAGTCTCCAGTTCCCCAATAGTTACCACA
The DNA here is from genome assembly GCF_000390325.3 of Nicotiana tomentosiformis. Lineage (NCBI taxonomy): Eukaryota > Viridiplantae > Streptophyta > Magnoliopsida > Solanales > Solanaceae > Nicotiana > Nicotiana tomentosiformis. The sequence goes on along the minus strand of NC_090813.1, from coordinate 96,707,397 downwards.
CATGACCGATACACACGGTTCACAATAATAATATTGCCCACCGGTGTAGATACACAAACAGGTGAAACTAAGGACTCACAGGGCATATCCATATAATGAGCAAAATACGATGATACATATGAATAAGTGGAATCAGGGTCAAATAATATAGAAGCCTCCCTGTGGCACACTGAAACAATACTTGTGATCACTGTATCTGAAGCAACAATATTTGGCCTGGCAGGAAAAGCATAGAATCGGGCCTGACAGCCACCTGATCGGCCTCCCCCTCTTGGGCGACCCCTAGCTGCCTGACCCTACCCCGAGCTGGCTGGGCGGGTGGTGTAACTGTTGGTGCTGGTGCCGTCAGTCGAGAACTCTACTATGGATCCCCACTCAACAGCCTAAGACAATGTCTCTTGACATGATTCAATTCTCCGCGCTCGAAACAACCCCTCCTCTGACGGAACTGTTGCTCTTGATAACCCGAGGAATTACCTGTAGAAGCGTGAGCGGACGAGGCATGATGAGAACTCTGCACTGGTAGTGCACTGAATAAAGACTGGCCCGAGTGAGCATTGTAAGAACCGTGGCTAGCTGATGCACCATGATGAGCGGGATGAACCGTCTGAGCATGTCTGTAAAAACGACCCCTACCGTAGTAAAACTGACCCCCTGAAGGAACACCGCTGAAATCACCTGAACCATGAGGCCTTTTAGCCTCCCTCTCAACCCGATCCTGACTGTGAACCATCTCAATCTGACGAGCAATGTCGACCACCTCGTCGAAAGTAGCACCAGACACTCTTCTCTAGTTATGAGTAATCGTAGCTGAAATGTGAGGCCATCTATGAACCTCCTAATCCTTTCCCTGTCTGTGGGAATCAACCAGATAGCATGAGGGGCCAACTCTGAAAATCTCATCTCATATTGCGTCACGGACATATCACCCTGACGAAGTTGCTCGAACTACCTGCGCAGCTTCTCTCTGCAGGACTGAGGCACGAACTTCTCCAGGAATAGACTGGAGAACTGCTGCCAGGTAAGGGGTGCTGCGCCGACCGGCCTACACCTCTTGTAAGCCTCCCACCATCTGAAGGCAGCCCCAGAAAACTGAAAAGTAGTGAACGAGACCCCACTGGTCTCTAGAATACCCGATGTTCGAAGCATCCGTTGACACTTATCCAGAAAACCCTAAGCATCCTCTGACTCAGCACCGCTGAATGGTGGAGGTCGAAGCCTCTCAAATCTCTAAAGTCTCCTCTGCTCATCATCTGCCATAACAGGAACTACCGGGGCCTGAGCAGCTGTAACTGGCTGGGCTGGTAGTGCCCCCGGTATATAAAGTCCCTGTACTACCTGGTCTGGAGTACGGGCAATAGGCATATGATTACCTCCCCCGGCCTGAGCCGAAACCACCTGAGCAAGACCAGTGCAAACTGTCAATATCTGGGCCAAATTCTCCTGAAGGCCTGGAATCTCAACAGGCACAACTAGTGCCTGAGTTGGTCCTGTCGGCTCAGCTATATCTGGAATCTCCTCCTGACATGGAGCAACTGGTGGTACTATAGGTGCGGGTCCAACTGTGGTACGAGCTACACCTCGACCTCTACCATGGCCCCGGCCTCTCGTGGCCCTAACTGGTGGCTGACCGTCCGATCCGGTAGTATGTGTCCTCACCATCTGTGAGAGAATAGAACAACAAAAATTTAGTTTCTAGAATCAACGAATTCGCACGGCAGAATACAAGAAAGTGAAATTTTCCTAAGGGTTCTACAGCCTCTCGAAGATAAGTACAGACGTCTCCGTACCGATCCGCAAGATTCTACGAAACCTGCTCATGACTCGTGAGACCTATGTAACCTAGGCTGTGATACCAACTTGTCACGACCCAAAATTCCACCCGTCGTGATGACACCTATCTCAATACTAGGTAAGCCGACAATCTCAATAAACCACATATTCTTTTAAATTTGAAAAGAGAATGATTAAATTCTGCGAAAGAAATCTCACAAGTACAAATATAAATACTCCCAAAACCTGATGTCACTGAGTACATGTAGGGCTGCTTATCGGGCGGATTGGGCGGTTATTTACTCTTAATGGTTTGGCTTATCAATTATCGGCTTTTAAATGTATTAATCCGCTAGCCACCCGATAAGATATCGGGCGGATTGGTATCGGTTTAGCTCTTATCGGGCGGTTATCGGGTGGTTTATCGGATTGTTTGCTGACCGCTGTGACTCAAAATAAAATTCATATGCTCAGCAGACTACATTCCAGTCTATAGAATATGGCACCTAAGAAGAGAGCTAAATAGAAGAAATATAGAGCTACATTCCAGCGTATTTCCCAGTAGAATCATCTCTGGGGATGAGCCTATTAACAACTTATAACTATCAGAAGAAATAGAAGAGAACACTGGGTATAACACATGACATCAAAATTATCTAATAGTAACTAACTGGAATAGTAAATTATAACTAAATGTCTAATAGTAAATTAGTAATAGATAGAGTACTAGAAGTGGAAGAAGGGTTTTTGATTATTTAATATATATATTGATAAAAATAAATTTTATATATATATATATATATATATATATATATTGAAATTTGGACAGATAAATAATTGGCCAAATGAAAAATACGCAATGAAAATTTATTTCACATGAAAAATATGAAGTTGGACATAGTCCCAACACCTGAAAGTATAAAGCCAGTTGAGGTATAAATGTGTTCTTGTGCGGAAAAAAAAAGAAGGTCAAGTCGATAGACATAAAGACGACTTGTGTCACAAGAAGATTTGCAAATATCCTAGCATTGATTGTATAGAGACATGTTCTCCTGTGGTGGATGTCGCCATTTCAGGTTTTAATCTGGCAATACAAGAAAAACGTGATATGCGTATAATGGAAATCATTGAAGGATTTAAATTGTTCTGAAGCATATTAAGGTTTCCAATTAATTTATTAAATAAAGCTTCAAAAATCCTTATACGGATTGAAACAATTAGGGCACATGTAGTATAATCGCCTGAGTGAGTACCTGTTGAAAGAAGGGTACAAGAATGATTCAATTTGTCTTTGTGTCTTTATAAAAAGATCTGGATCTAAATTTGTTATAATCACCGTGTATGTTAATGATTTAAATATCATTGGAACTCCTAGGGAGCTTCCTAAAGCAGTAGAGCTTCTTAAAGTAGTAGACTATCTAAAGAAAGAATTTGTAATGAAATCTTGGAAAGACAAAATTTTGTCTTGGTCTACAAATTGAGTATATGAAAGATGGAATTTTTGTCCATCAATCAACATACACTAAAATGATTTTAAAGCAATTTTATATGGATAAAGCACATCCATTCCGACCTCATGAAAATAATGAAGAGCTTCTTGGTCCCGACGTACCATATCTTAGTGCAATTGGTGCACTAATGTATCTTTCTAACATTACAAGGTCTGACATAACTTTTTCAGTTAATGTCTTAACAAGATATAGCTCTGCTCCTACAAGGAGACATTGGAATGAAATCAAAAATATATTGCGGTATCTAAAAGGGACTATCGGTATGAGATTATTTTATGGAAATGATTGCAGTCCCGATCTTGTTGGTTATGCCGATGCTGGGTATTTATATGACCCACAAAAGGTTCGATCTCAAACAGGCTATGTGTTTATATATGGAAGCACTGCCATATTTTGGAGATCGACTAAGCAATCAATCGTGACTACTTCATCTAATCATGATGAGATAATTGCTATTCATGAAGCAAGTCGAGAATGTGTATGGTTGAGGTCTATAATACACCTTATTCGAGACAAATATGGTTTGAAGTGTGACAAACCACCCACAATTTTGTATGAAGATAATGCAACATGCATATCCCAGTTGAAGGGAGGATTCATAAAATGGGATAAGACAAAGCACATTTTATCAAAGTTATTTTTTTACACATGATCTTCAAAAGAATGGTGATATCAATGTGCAACAGATCCGTTTAAGTGATAATATGGCTAATTTGTTCACCAAATCTCTACCGACGTCAACCTTCAAGAAACTAGTGTACAAGATTGGGATGCGAAGGCTTAAGGATGTGAATTGATGCTCTCATCAGGGGGAGTTAATACGCGTTGTACTCTTTTTTCCTTATAAGGTTTTGTCCCACTGGGTTTTCCTTGCAAGGTTTTTAACGAGGCAACCAAAAGGCGTATTTCTAAATATGTGTACTCTTTTTCCCTCACTAGGATTTTTTTTTCCCATAGGGTTTTTTTTTTCTTTCTAATAAGGTTTTAATGAGATACACTATCTATGGACATCCAAGAGGGAGTGTTATAAGAAAAATCAAATTATAGTGGATGTCTACTCTTCCTCCATGAGCTTCTCAAATGCTTAATGACATATTCAATGACATATTTCTATGCTTAATGACATATTCAATGACATATTTTTCTTCACTTTTCATGCCTATATAAAGGCCTTGTAATAGATAGGAAAATACACACAATTGAAGAAGAAAATCTCTTCCTTCTCTCTATCTCCATTTCTTGTTCATGTTTTACTAAATTGCTTTTATTTCATAACAACATGTCTTGTTCATGTTTTACTAAGTTGCTTTTATTTTATAACATAAAGATATTTTTTTTCATAAGAAGAAATATATATTTAATAGTAAATCGTTACTGTGGTAGGTCAAAAGGAAGCATAAAGGCCGTCACTAGATAAGATCATATATAATAATTCGTTGTTCCAATTCGGAGTCACCCAAGAGTTTGTTTATGAGTGAAAGAACAAATAATTGGGAATTCACTTTATAAAAAGTGAGCATATTTATCCATATTACCGACCAAATTAAACTACGCAAGCTTACTGATGTCATAATACACCATCAGTAACCAGTTAGAAGAAAAAAATACTTTCGTTTATGAGATCCTATATATGATTAGCATAATCGATTTACGTAGCTGTGTAAATTAATCAGAAATTGCAAGTGTCGCCTTTCTTATGGGAGTAAGTAAGAATCGAAAAAAGTGGTTTAAAACGTTAAACGTACGTATCATGAAGAATAGAATTAAGGGACGGTAAAGCAAAAAAGAATTAGTGGTGAAGTTGATTAGTGTTGAAAAAAAAGCTGAATTGTGATTAGTGAATGTGAGGTTATCTAGTGGAGTATTTCTTTTAGGATTTAAGTTATATCAAACGATATTAGTGAATTTAAATTTGTGACAGTAGGTTAGTTATAAATTTTACCAAATACCAAAAAACGTTTAATAAGATATTGACATGTAAACCAAGAACTAATTACCTGCCGCTCCCCCTTTTTCCCACCCTTAAGGTCTCTTTTTCAATTTGCTATTGTATTTAATTTGCACTTTTTATCACGCGGGAAAAAATAAATTAAGAATTGATCCCCGTTTAATATCTTTTTGACTGACACGATAAAGACTGAAAACTAACATCGAATATTAGTACTCAATTTAGATGTCTCATTTTAATTAGGCGCTACCTCTTTTGTTCTTAGCACTCTAATATTAGTCTTTTTCCCCTCTCGCTTAACCGGGCTCATCTATTGCATAGCGGATTGGAACCAAAACGTGATGGATTGAAGATCGACCCCAAGTTCCATCAAACCAAAGAACGAAGTCAGAACACACGTCTCCAAGATCTTCGAGCCCGTGACTCTAGAATCGATCCCTATTCCGAACAAGCTAGACGAAACATTATCGGACCCAATAACGGAAGGCCGAAGTATCCGCAACCGGTCGGATATCACAGCGGGAATCTCGACACGTATCAACAAGAGACCGACTAATTAGCAAATCACGAGATTTCTTACCTTTTATAGAATTGTATCTAAAGCAGGACTCCCTACTATATATATATATATATATATATATATATATATGGGGTTTGATTCTTTGTAATAGGTATCGTAACACGCATCCCAAAAGTATTAAATATTTTTTTTCCAGCAAGCTACTGTTCTTTTGTATTTGACATTATTTGGATCTTATTTAGTTCGAGTGAGGTCTATTTCTCAAGGCTATAATTGTTCAAGTCACACAGTTTGAATTTACTTTGATATTGTTTGATTTACTTATAGTTCAATCTATCGCTTTGTGTCAAATTAATCCATGTATCCTTAAAACCACTTCTACATTCAATTGTTATCCGATTTTGAGGGTAAACAGTTTGGCGCCCACCGTGGGACTAAGGATAATAGTGGTTATTTGATACAAATCTCCATAACACACACTACTTTACACTTGCTCTTTGAAGTGTCTTTGATTCCAGGCTAAAGTACATAAATGCCAAACTCTGAATTAGCACCTATGCATGTTGACAAAAAATCAGTTCATCAAGGCGAAAATAACAACATAGCGCCTGATAACAAGATACTGCCTATTGATCCAGTTGGAATTCCGATTACAGATCCGATTGACGCTAATTCGCATGTGGCTATCGATGCAAACTTGCCTACCAACCCCGAAAATAGCGTTTGTGGTGGATCCCGATCGGCAACTCGAAACACAAAAAACGTTGAAGGAGACGGGATCAGCCTATGAGTGATCTTCGAAATGTTTCAGGCTGAACAAGCGGCGATAGCTCAGTTACAAAACCAAAGTCGTGCGCCAAGCAGGGTTGTGCCCGATCCTCCCTGGGAGATTACCCGCGGGAATGAACCAGTTGTAGAAATGTCAAACGAACATGAATCGGGGGCTAACCCCGATATTATAAATATACTTGAGAAGTTGACAAAACAGATAGAATCAGGGGAGAAGAAGATCGAGGCTAACGACAAAAAGGTGGAAACCTACAATTCCAGGGTAGACCAAATCCCAGGAGCACCCCCGATATTAAAGCGCCTAGATTCCAGAAAGTTTATGCAAAAACCTTTTCCACTAAGTACGGCTCCGAAGCCGATCCCTAAGAAATTCTGTATGCCCGAAATACCCAAGTATAACAGAACGACCGATAAAAACGAGCATGTAACCTCGTATATATATGCTATCAAAGGGAACGACCTAAAGGACGATGAGATCGAGTCTGTTCTGCTGAGAAATGTTAGGGAAACCTTGTTGAAGGGAGCTATGATATGGTATCACAGTTTACTTCCTAATTCTATTGACTCATTTGCCATGCTTGCAGATTCTTTCGTAAAGGCACACACATGTGCCATCAAGGTTGAGACTAGGAAATCAGACCTTTTCAAAGTCAAACAGAAAGATAACGAGATACTCAAAGAGTTCGTGTCCTGGTTTCAAATAGAACTAATGGATCTGCCGCCGGTTGCTGATGATTGGTACGTTCAAGCTTTCACTCAGGGACTTAATATTCGAAGCTCGGGGGCTTCACAGCAGCAAAGCAGAACTTAATATAATACCTGGTTGTTACATGGGATGACTTGCATAACCGGTATCAATCAAAAATTAGAGTCAAAGAGGATCAACCGAGGGCCCTTAGGGGTCTTTCTATCCCGTCAGAACCCTAGACAAAGTCAAAAGAGATATCGATCGCGAACCGAGGCCAAACAGGGATCGGTATCAACCATATAATGGAGATCGGAGAAGCAATGGGTCTGGGCGAAACCACATGAGAAAAGAAAGGAGAAATGACCGAGGGTAATACAGCCAGGGACTTATGACCAAAAATGGCTTCGATAGGTCCAAAAACGCACCGAGGCTTTCAGAATATAACTTCAATGTCGATGTTGCAGCTATTTTATCAGCTATCGGGCACATCAAAGATAACAAATGACCTCGACCTCTACAGTCCGATCCAACCCAAAGGGATCCTAACAAGATGTACAAATATCATAGCACTCACGGGCACAGAACGGAAGATTGTCGATAGTTGAGAGAGGAAGTGGCCAATCTATTCAACAATGGGCACCTTCGGGAGTTCTTGATAGACCGAGCCAATAATCATTTCAGGAACGGGGATTCTAACAAACAGGCAGAACAAGAAGAACCTCAACACGTCATTAACAT